>NC_056744.1:1464397478-1464414978 GCF_019279795.1 Protopterus annectens | reverse complement strand
AGCCAAAGAGGTTAATGCAGGAATTTGTAGAGTCTGAGGTTAGAGAACTCCAGTCAATGTTAATGTTTCCTAATATAGTAGTTTCATAGCAGACAGCTTGAGAAATCCAGGAAAGAATGTGTTCAAGGGTAGGAATGTTGTTACCAGAGGGAATATAGATGAAAGCAATAGCAATTTTTTATGGTTGTTTAATTTGAAGTTTGCTATAAGGACTTCAATGGGGTACAAATTTGGTTTAGAGAATGATTAGGGATGAAGGGAGAGTTTGTCAGAGTACAGAATAGCTATCCACCTCCTTTTTTGTTAAGTCTATCCTCACAGATGATATTATAGCTAGGGGATAAGATTTAATTGTCAGATATGTGGGGTTTTAGTCAAGTATCTGAAAGGGTGAGAATGTCAGGGGTGTAGAGAGATATCCATGAATATAGGTAAGTTAAGTATGCTTTCAATTTTGAGAGCTAGGAAGGTCAGGTTTTTGGAAGTTAAGGAGAAGTGTGTTTGAGAAAAGCAAAATGAGGGGGGAAAGATGGGGGTGTGGGATGGGAAGGAGAAGAGGAGCTGGTGACTGGTCCAGGGTTGGAGTGTACATCACCTAAGAGTAGTAATTTAAGTATAAGTATAACACATTTTGGTTGGGAATGGTTGACGTTTAACAAGTAGTTTTTCAGCTTTGTTTTTGGAGGTAAAGAGGGTGTAGGGATAAGTTTACTTTGTACAGGTGAGTGTCATTGTGACTGAATAGAGCAAATTAATAAGGAAGGAGGGATTACATGAGTAATTAGATTGTGGGTAGGTGAGTGCAGTAGCAGGTCTTGTGTGTGTTATGGTGTAATGATAGGAGGTAGATACAAAGAGAGGAATGAGCAGGGTTGAAGTGAAGAGAAGGTGTAACATGCTGCGTGGTAAGTTAAAGGCAAGTATTGGGATATAATTAGTGCAACAAGCTGGTAGGGTTTATGTTAGTGCAAAAAGATGGGAGGATTTATAATAGTAAAGGGAAAGTAAAAGTTTGTTAGGTAGGAATTAGGCCTGGTTTAAGGAGGAGTGTCAAAGTAAAGAGGAAGTTAGAGATGATTGGAGGGTATGGGAGGAAGTTAGTAGTGGCAGGAGGGAGTGGTTAGGATGGGTAGAGTATATAGGGGTGAGGTAGGCAAGGGTGAATGGAGAGGGTTGCTCAGGGCTGTATTGGATGAGGGCCGTATTCACAGTGTGTTGGAACAGGGCCGTATTCACAGCTGACATCAGGAAAAAAAAACAATCAATAGGTATAACTCTAAGAGAAAAATTGAAACGTTAAATGTATTACACTTCATGCTGCTAACAATGAAAGGTAAGGTGCTATATGAAAAAAAAAGTTAAGTGGGACAGATTCAAATTGCACAGGCTATCCAAAACAGACCGAGAAGCAGCTGTTGTAAAAAGAGATACAGGATCATCTAACAGTAACAGGGACAGATTCTGATACATGAGCAAATTACAAGTAAAGAGACATGTAAGACTTACTAGTTTGGGTAGGACACACTACATATGGAATACAGATGGACTCAGGGGCCGGGAAGAGTGTTGGTTACCAGCAAAGTCCCAGTGATGAGAAGCATTTCAGTTAAAATAGACTCAGAAATGAAAATATACATTGTTAAAAAAGACCAAAACAACAGTGTTTGTGGCGATGCCAGGAACTTTGGGTAGCACAGATTCAAAGTTGGGTAGTCAGGGAGCTTTGCAGGAAGAGAAATTTATATGATGTGAAATCTAAGAAGAGGGAAAAAAGGGAAGGTTAGGTCTTTAATTTAAGTGAGTTATTTCAGGAGTGTAAGAAGTGCAAAGAGAGAGAGAGCGAGAGAGAGAGAGAGAGAGAGAAGTACAAAAAGTAGAGATAACAAGGAAAGTAATACAAGGATGGAAAAAAGTGGAGTACAAATAGGGTAAAAAATAGAACAGTGACAGATAGCTATTAAATGTAAGATGAACAGGGCATAGAAAAGAGAGGAGCACATACAGGCCAATTAAGGAGAGGAAGGAGACAAGAGCAGAGTGTAAAGAGGCAAGGGTTATTGTACGTTGCTAATATAATTGTAATGAAACTCTGCACAGAAATATATGTAGCAGATAAACAGGTCAGTTCATTGTTAACAATTCAGAAATAGACAAGCTAGCATAGACGTAAGCAACAATAGTACTTACAACTAGTTACATTTGAGGCAGAGACAAAAAATAAAGTAGTACTCTTGATTAACATTCAAGTATGCTTAGGATCAAAAAAGCATATGCTTAAGCTATGCAACACTACTTTGCTTCTAAAGCAGAGACAAAAAGAAATACAGTAGTCTTGTTAACATTCAAGTATGCTTGAGTTATTAAAACACGTACCTAAGCTTTGCAATTCTAATAAGCATTTGAACCAACTACATTTTAAAACAAAGTTATATGTGTACAGAATCCCAAAAGCTTAAGAAATGTACTACAGTTCTTAGGTGAATTTAAGTTATACTTAAAAGTGATATTGGCTACCAAACATTCAAAATATACAGTACAGTGAAAAGTCCTGCCTATAAGCAGTTTAAGTATTAAATAGAGGTAGCATACAGAGCCAGAACATGCAAATAAAAGGACACACACACACATATCAATGGGAAGACGCTCATGGTCCATTAAAAAAGCCGAGTTGGAAAGATGATGCAAAAAGCTTGAATGGCTTTTTAAAGTCACAAAGCATCATGGGAGGTAAGGAAAAATACAAGAATAGACTATTAAATAGCTATTGTAATTCAACAGTTTAATTGGACCAGGGTGATATACACAGTTAACGTCAAGAAAAAAAAAAACAATCAGTAGGTTTAACACTAAGAAAAAGTTAAAAAGTTTTGTGTGTGTGAGTGTGTGTGTGTGTGTGTGTGTGTGTGTGTGTGTGTGTGTGTGTGTGTGTGTGTGTGTGTGTGTCTGTGTGGTATATATATATATATATATATATATATATATATATATATATATATATATATATATATATATATATATGTATATATATATATATATATGATTACCATGCATTTTGTTGAACATTGCTTTACAAATGGTGGGGTGGTTAAGATGGTTTAATGTTCAAGTTCATTCAATATCTCGAAGTGCTACTTCACCTAAAGTGATGAGTGGGGATTGGGAGAGGGTTAGCATGTGTACACATGTATTTGGGTGTCAGGGTTAGGTAAGGAAATAGGTGTGTGTTTGTATGTGAGTGTATATGTTTAAGGGCCATGGTTAGCGTCCAGGTTAGGTAAGGGATTAGATCTTAAATTTGTAGTGCGTGTTGGTGTGTGCTTGTGTGTATGAGTGTTTCATGGGTAATGGCAGTGTTACAGGGAGGGTTTTATTAAGGTATGGTATGGGGATGGGGTTGGGGTGGGGGCAGGGTTAGGGTTATCACACTTTACTGAGGTGACCAGGGGGTGCTTACATGCATACATACATGCATGCATACATACATACATACATACATATATTTCAAGCACAGGCTATAGTCCCCTTTTAGCTTGTCACTATATCAAAAAAATCATTTCCATAATATGTATCCAAGTTGGTCTTAAAATAACTAAACTAGTGCTTAGTTTTATATAATTTGGGGGGTTGTTTCATGCATCATCTTCTCTCTCCGTGACTCAGTTAGTACATTCCTCATTCCTATATTTTATCTCTCCCTTTTTTCATTTCTCCAAGTCTTTTGGGTTTGTAATATCATAACATGAATGGACCCTATTCCTAAGTCAAAGTATGATTAAAGTTCATGAAATTCAATTAATCTGTCAGGTTATATGTTTGTAGTACCATTAACTGCAAGTTCAGTGCAAATCTGGGACTTTTCTTTGAGGTTACAAATGTAACTGAAGAATGCCTTACGGCTGTCCTTAGTTTGGGAAGCTAATTTGTATTTGTAGTTAGCTTTGGAAGACTTCACAAGGAGTCTTACTTGCTTGTTTAAGTTGAGGAGGGAGTGTTTCAAGTTTTGTGACCTCTCCTTCCTACTCTTAGCAATTTCTTTCTCTTATTGTATAGCATGTTAATGGCTGATGTCCACCGGGCAGGTTTGTTCTTCCTTGAAGATCTTACCTTGGTCCTGTCAGGTACGGCAGAATCAATACAATTGTACAGATGTTCACATAAAGCATTGGTGTGTAACCCAACATAAGTGTCCATTCCATCTGTGGGGGGAGGGGCTGTGAAGCTATTTATACCATCTCATAGAAGGTTGTGATTAGCCTTAGAGACATTTTGCAGTCTAGTTGCTGCTAAGGGGGGGGGGGGTCCTGGTGTTACAGTTACTTCAAAAGAGACTGATTTGTGGTCAGATCTCACCAGGGAGGACAGTACACTAAGGATGCTGCTATGGTCCCCATGGTGGTGAGCACCAGATGCAGAATATCTGAGCCCTTTGTGGGAGTATCAACCAACTGATCCAGGGCATTGGAGTTAACAAAACCTAGGAACTTTTAGGTGAGTGAGTTAATAAATGTACAATTTCCCAGTCAATTGATGGGTAATTAAAGTCTCCCAAAACCAGGGTGTTTAGATGGATCCTGACTGACACTAGTAGATCCAAGTAGGCTGAGGGGGTCCTATAGCTGGAAATGACATGAAGATGAGTCTTCCCAACAGTCAAATATACCTGAAGTTATTTCAGGGAATTGTGCTGTATAACCAATCTAGTGGTGTATTTAGCTTTAATGAATAATGAATGATACACCACCTCCTTTAGTTCTTGTGCCTTCAGTTTGTGGTCTGAATGTGGAAGGAAATGTAACCTGGTATGGCTGGGGTGCTATCCGCAGCCTTAAACCAGGTCTTTGTGACTGCACAAATGTCAGCATCTTTCAAGGTGAGGACTGCTTCCAGTGAGTGCAGATTCAGGTTTAGACTCCTAGTCTTTAGCAGCAGAACCTAGAGGTTGTTTTTAGAGGATATTTTTACATCTGGAATTTTGTTCTTTGACACTGCCTAAAAAAGGCACTATGGGGGTGGCAAGAGCCTTAGCCAGTTACTGAAATCCCAGGGGTGACAGATGAAGACCACATCTGGCAAAGCATCCATGTCTGTCAACTATATCTCCCCAGGCAGACAGATACTGGATCC
Organism: Protopterus annectens; assembly: GCF_019279795.1. Lineage (NCBI taxonomy): Eukaryota > Metazoa > Chordata > Ceratodontiformes > Protopteridae > Protopterus > Protopterus annectens. Next base: position 1,464,409,854 of record NC_056744.1, on the reverse strand, counting down.
ACTTAGAATGACACCAGAAGCTTTGCCAGTTATTGAAGTCAATCATTTTTTGTATGTATTGTGGCATCATCCTAAGTGATGGTAAAATGCTGCTTAAGGCTAGGGACATACCTACCTGAGACACAATCAGAGAGCTTGGTCATGTCTCTCTTCATATAGTCCAGTGAGGTACATCTCAAGTTGTTCACAGCAACATGGACTATGACGGAGTCATAACAGTACTTGTTAATGAGAGACTTGAGTATGTGTGTGATGTGATAGATCATGGCACCTGGCAGACAGCTGACTGTGACATTTTCCTTATCCAAGCTGGTGAAATGGACATCTATGTGTCTCACAAGACAGTTGCCTATAACTAGGATGTTTGATTTTGTGTTTTGTCTTAGGAGCTTATCTGATGAGGCACTGGTGTGTGAGGTGTTATGTGTACTATGTTCTGCAAGGGATGTATTATGTGAATCATGCTTGTGTTTGGGAGGTCTCTGGTGTTTAGGTAAGTTTCTGGTAATGACCTCTGCATATCTAGGTGTATGTGTTGATGGTTTAGTTGGTGCAGAAAATGTGGTGTGCATGCTGACAACCTGCTTTGTGTCAGGTGAACTGACAGGTAAACAAGACAGCCTGGATTCTGGGTTCTTAATATAGGTGCATCTCTCACATATTCAATTTGTGTGAAAAGAAGCAGGTTGTGTGTACATGAGGCAATTGCTACATTGCCTCAGTATGCCTATGTCAACCAGGCAGCCTGGAAAAACTGTAGAAAATTGTCCACTCATAATACTAGGTAAGTTTGATGTGGTCAGAATCAGGAGAAGACAGGAAGAACCAGGTAGGTACAGGCAGGAGAAGTGGTCAGAAATACTGAGTGGATAATTCATGGGCATTGCTGAGTGTATTGCCTATTGGTGAAGCACAGTTTTAAGAACTCACTGATGGGGCACCAGCAAGTACTAAGGGAAAATTTAAAGCAGAAAAGTTTGCATCTATAACCACCAATGGTTACCCATATTGGTGTGGAAGTGCACTACGGTGGTAGCGAATAGAATTAAGCTTATCAACCAATAAAAATACTCAAACTGAGTCCTGTTCCAGCAACCTTTGATTGGATGTGTTCTGACTACACGCTCCTGCCACAAGGGTGCAGGGGAACCCTTTCCAACAAAAACATAGCCTGGATTAGTGCTTGAGTTATCAAAGTAGAATTAGAATCGGTAGTTGAATATAGTCTACGCTACAATGATCAAAGTGCAAAAAAACACTTGAGGTTTACCAGTGGTACAGTAAAAACACAGCTGAAAAGTGCAAATACAATGACAACTTTAACTTAATTTTGCAGATAACAGTGGATGCCCCAGTTTATTCCAATGAGTACAACAGAGCAGTAGAGAAGTACCTGATTGAAAATCTTTCCGGAGGTTTGTTGAAACAAGTACATGCCTGTGTAAATGCGGGGTATATGCAGCAAACAGAATTAAACTAATTAACCAATAAAAATGCCCAAACTGAGCCCTGTTCCAGCAACCTTTGATCAGACAAGTTCTGACTGTACGCTCCTACCAGAAGGGTGCAGGGGAACCCTTTGCAACAAAAAGATAGCTTGCTTTAGTGATCATGTTATCCAAACAGAACTAGATTCAGCAGTTCTGAATCTAGTCTATGATAAAATGACCAAAGTGGAACAACTGTAAAAAAAACATTTGAGTTTACCAGTGGTACAGTAAAAACACAGAAGAAAAGTGCAAATACAATAAAAAGTTTAACTTAAGTTTTGCAGATAACAGTGTATACCTAAGACTGACCTGATGAGTAAGTAGAACAGTTGCTATCACCAAACTCTATGGAGCTTTCTGCCTGCAGAAACATGGAGCTTATGTAGCAAATAAAATTAAACTAATTAACCAATTTTTTAGTCGTCTAAAATATTCCTACTAAGTTTTATTTGCATTTGTCCATGTTTTATTGTTAATCCTTCATCAATTCCCAAATATTTATATATTCTCTCATACTCAAGTTATTTTATATCTCATTCCTGTCCTGGGCTGATGTTTTCTTGGCACTACAGTTTTCCTGCTTTAAAGGTTGCTTTTCCACATTTATCAAGAACAAATGACATTCTTGTATCATCTGAAAAAGTTTTGACCACTTACATTTATGTTTTCAGTTCCTGAACTATACAGTTTTAAATAATCTACAAAAAGAAGATGAGAAGTCTTTACATTCTGTTGTTTTCTGGGAACCAAATTGTATCCATGACCTAATCTGTTAAGTAGACAGCTTAATGAGTTCAGGGCAAGGCAAAGGAGCAGTGGTGACAAACAGTCACCATGGAATATCCCCCTTTGAAGATTTATCCCTGGAATAATAATTTGTCCTTTATTATGGCTTAACCACAAAGTGGTTTGCCACTTTTTCATGGACATTGTAATGTATTTGATCATTGTTGTGACTGTGATATGTGTGTGCGAGGGACTATGAAATGTGTGGGTGTGAGTTACCTTTGTGTGTCTGATTGTGCGATCTCAGTGTTAGTATATATAAGTAGTGGGGTGTGGGGGGCTAGGTTTGTCTGTGTGCTTGTGGGGGGAAGTTGTGTATGTTTATGTGTGTGCTCTGCGTGTAGTGTAGGTTTGGGATTTTGAGTTTCCTGATTATGGGTTATCGGGATTTGAAGGTTTCGGCTATGTAATTTTGAAATAATGAAATTCAGGATTTCAGTAGTTCAAGATTTCATAGTGAACCTATATATATATATATATATATATATATATATATATATATATATATATATATATATATATATAAACATTATATCAGTAATACAACACATCGACACAGAGTGCATAAAAAAAAGAAGCAAATTTACTTATCTGATACAATACCTAAATATCTGACTACAATTCGGCTCATATTTATCTGAATACTCGTACTGTTATGGGAAGGTTTTTTCATTTTATAATTTAAGATGTAGGTTAGAGGTAGGAGCAGGGGCATGGTTAAGATTTTGATTGGTACTCTCCCAGCTCCAACTAATGACTTGTAAACCCATTGCAATCACAATCTATATGAGAATGTTAATTTATTCAAGGGGTTAGGAGTCTTGCCAGAAAAGTATCCTACTAAGTAAAAGCTGATGTAATACCAGCACTCACAAATAGAGCAGAAAATTACTAGAGTGGAAAGAGGGGGTGTCAGTAGGAGTTTTGACCTGAAGTAGTCATATTCCAGCTCTCTTGGCCTGATCACTTGAGCCAAATGCTTGAATGTGCATTTAAAGTCATGCATCTTCAAGTACACATTGCTGATGATATATATATATATATATATATATATATATATATATATATATATATATATAGATATATATATATATATATATATATATATATATATATATATATGGATATTCATATTATTGAGTTTCTGAAACTTGAAATTCATATGGTCGAAACCATATGCTCAAATTTCTGAGAACTCGAATGTAAAAAAAAAATGTACATTTTTGCAGAGAGGGAAGCCCTCTGCACCCCAGCACCCCCTACCATATATACCAACTCTGAGATTGCACTACAGTGGTGAAAAGGTTAAACTCCATGTTAAAGCATGTCTATGTAAATCACAGAACGGTGGGAATTGGTGAATGTACCCTTTTCCCAACTATAGTCTGATCTCAGAGTTGGTATACTGTATATAATTTGCAGGGGGGGTGCAGCCCCCCTCATGCTTGCCTTCCCAGCAAAAGCATAGCTTTTTTACATTCAGGTTTCCAGAAACTCGAACATATGGTCTCAACCCTATATGAATTTCGAGTTTCCAAAACTCGATAATATGATATAAATCCGTATATATATATATCTATATCTAAAGGATAGAAAGTGTTAGTGGAGGTTCAGAAAGTGTTGCAAACATAACTGTGGGGTTGTGGAATCACACAAAAAACAGCATGACGAGACTGATACAGCTGCTGAACAGCCTGAGATAACTGAGCCTCTGACAAAGTTGTTATGTAAAATCTAGCCAATGAATCGTTAAACAGAATACAAGTTTAAAAACGTTCAAGAAACTAGTTACGTGAAAATGCTATAAAGTGAATAAGCCAGTTATGTTGCAAAGAGATGCCAATTCAATGAATCAGAATGACATTGGAGTTGTGATTTTACAGAGAACAGCCCAGTTGTAAATGGGTTAAGAGCCTTTAAAAATGTAGAAAATTGTTATGTTAAGATAGGAAAGGCACTGCTAGCAACAATGTATGCATGTGAAAAATCCTATAAATATGTCATGTTCGTTAAGAAACAATTTACAAACTATTGTAGAGCATATTCAAAACTTCCCAGTATAAGGCACTTCTGAGATTGCAGATCCTGTTACTTTATCTGCAGGAGTATGATATCCATTCATCCACAAGACCTTTTTCCTGTTTTTGCACATTGGGTCAGGCCAGGGTGTCAATTCAACAGTGACAATCATCTAAAGCCAAGGTTTACACCACTGAGTGGCTAGCCCTGCCACAGCAGTTCTTCCACACCACACACTTGCATGCACACACTCATATGGCCAATTTAGAATGTCCAGTCCACCTACTGCATGTCTTTGGAATGTAGGATGAAAACAGAGCACCTGGTGGAAACCCACATGAACTCAGGGAGGACATGCAGGCTCTACACAGAAGGCACTCCAGTCAAGAAATGAACAGGGAAACCACTTGCTGTGAGGCGACAGCACCATCCACTGCATTACCTACCATAATAACAATCAAAAGAAAGTAATGCTAAAATGCTAACACGCCCTGACACAGATTATCCATGGAGATGTGTGAGCATATATTTGTCACAATCCAAAGAAATGACTTATGTCATACATGTCAGTTATTAATCCATTTTTATGAAATAAAATAAACTGCTAAACATGACTAGTGCATGCATAACTAGTGCACTAAATGCTATATTCTCAAAACAAGAAATACCTGACGTTCTTACTTTTGGCAATGGTCTATATTACAGAAGTTAGGAATTCAGATGACTTGTATGTAACAGGGAATGCAGACAAAACATCTAGCACACACTATCCTCAGTCTAACTGTCAAGTGAGGAAACAGAGAACTATCCAGATTGTAAAAGAATCTCATGAGAAAGAGTTGCAACAAAAGCTCCAATAAATATGGAAATTACAAGATTTAAAGTCATTTAAAAATCTGTCTTACCTTTCTAAACTAAATAAATGCAGCAAGTCTAGAGATTCTGGCTAGGCAGTCCTATCCTGTGGTATTTGAATACCACAGTCTTTCTAACCATCAGTACCAGCTGTGCATTCATTTTTAACAAACCGCATACTCAAGCCAATAAATTGTAGGTGATGGTTATTAATGGCTGTCTGAGCTGTGTTTAAGGTGATGGATTCTTCAATTTCTGTCAATATTAGGAGGATCAAAGCTTGTACAGAACTTACTGCTTAAATGTTTCTTGAACTTCAAAATTCTGCAATAACAGTATTGTCTATATACATTACTATGTGTACTGCCAAAGCTTTCCACCTTATATGGAAACGTACATTTAAATGGCAATTATATTTGGATGTGTTTGTTAACCATTTGCATTTGAATAGTTTCACTCTCGGTTTAGTTTTCCCTAAGTCTTTTGGGTTTCTAATAGCATGAAGGGACTGGACCCCATTCCTATGCCAGGGTATGATAAAGCTTGTGAAATTAGTATTCTTTCTCTCTTTGGTATTAGCCAAAAGTGCTCTTGCATCACCCTTAATGTGCCCAGGATTGACTCCTTCTGTATTTCATTTGGAGTTACATGTTTTGTCAATATTAGGAGGATCAAAGCTTGTACAGAACTTACTGCTTAAATGTTTCTTGAACTTCAAAATTCTGCAATAACAGTATTGTCTATATACATTACTATGTGTACTGCCAAAGCTTTCCACCTTATATAGAAACATACATTTAAATGGCAATTATATTTGGATGTGTTTGTTAACCATTTGTATTTGAATAGTTTCACTCTCGGTTTAGTTTTCCCTAAGTCTTTTGGGTTTCTAATAGCATGAAGGGACTGGACCCCATTCCTATGCCAGGGTATGATAAAGCTTGTGAAATTAGTATTCTTTCTCTCTTTGGTATTAGCCAAAAGTGCTCTTGCATCACCCTTAATGTGCCCAGGATTGACTCCTTCTGTATTTCATTTGGAGTTACATGTTTTGGCAGCATTTTTAAATACAAATGTAAATTCTTTTTTTTGAGACCTGTTAGTCCTACTATTAGTGACAGTCTTCCTTACCACTGCTATAATTTCTGCCAGCAAATATTGGTATTGTAAGACTTTCTGTGCCTCTGTATGTAAGAAGCTATAATCACTGGGTGTTTCAATTATCTTTTTTCATGGACTGATATTTCATGGACTACTGTATCTGGCTTTCTGTCATCTAGTTTTTGAACTGTTGCTAATGGGTGATCCCATGTGACATAGACTTCATGATTCTCCACAGTGCTTTATGGTCCATGTTTCCAATGCTTCTCAACTGCTTCAGTATTGTAATATTTGCACAATCCCCATACAACAGTATTGCCACTTTATTATGCCTTTCAGTATACACGCCATCTGTCATGAGTGTATCCCACCCAGCAACAAGATGTGCAACTATTTCCATTTTTTTACAGAATCTGCATTTGTCCATTTCTCCCACATGTTCAATGGACTTTGTAAGCCAATGTGTACGTATTCCACTGTCTGAGCAGCCATTATTAACCTTTCATTTTTTTGGTTTCAGTTCACCTCTCCTTAACCATTGCTGTGTCAAAAAATGATTGACATGAGGTTATTCTAGGAGATCTCAGTACTTGTCATGACATTTATGCCTTTTCATCACACCTCTTTTCTTCCCATCTTATCCTTCTCCTGATATTTTTCTTTTGTTTTTTGGCACATTCAGTTGCTGTCTGAGTTTTGTCTACTTCTGGTTTGTTTTCCACTCCTGCATGATACTGAAATGCTTCTGCTAAACTATGCAGCGAAATAATCTTAGACCTCTTTTCCTTATGTTTTAAAACTTTCACTATGTTTGGATGTGGTGAGGTCAGCAGATATGCATGGAGTTCCAAGACTGCAGATATATACATGTAATCCATTTTGAGGAGACTCATACATCCTTTAGAATAATAATATACAATCTTGGTGTACACTAATTATTCTCTATCATTTGATAAGCATGAAAACTTTTCTTGTTATCTTGTCCAACTGACTTTTGCATCCAGTCAAGTACTCCAAAACTGTACGTTAGAGCAAGAAGAGCAAACTGATTTATGGTTTTGACCTTTCTCCTAGATGGCAAGACAGTTTTCAGCATTAGTTTGAGTCTTCTGAAGTATCCTTTAGTGAGTTTCATTTGCATTTGTTCATGATTTACTGCAGATCCTTCATGAGTTCCCAATTATCTATACACTCCCTCCTGCTCAACCTCCTTTATATCACATTCCTGTCCCAAATTGATATTTTCTTGGTGTTACAGCTTTCCTACTCTTAACATTGTTTTTGCATTTATCAATATCATTCTTATATCATCTGAGAAAGTTTTAACCACTTGCAGTTGTGCTTTCAGCTCATCTGATAAACTATAGAGTTTTAAGTCATCCACAAAAAGTAAATAAGAAGTCTTTAAACATGGTTGTTTTCTAAAAGACAAACTGTAGCCATGGCCTAATCTCGTACGAAAAGAGCTTACTAGATTAAGGCCAAAACAAAAAGGCAGTGTTGACAGAGAATCACCCTAGAATATCACTGATTTTTTCCATAGGATAATACTTTGCCTATTGTCATGGCTTAAATACACAATGGTTTGCAATTAATCAGTATAGAATGTACTTTATACATCTGTAAACATTTATTTGTCCATGAAGGAGAAAGTACAGTTTTGTACCTACCATAAATGTAGATGTCCGATAGATATGCAACTGCAGTCCTTACATATGGGTTGTCCTGCCTCAGGCAGCCCTTCGGTCGGCCGGATTCCAAAGTCTGGGTCCGGCGTCGGCTGATGTCGCCTCCTCCCTGACATCAGAGTGGCTGGGGTATAAAAGCATCAGCCGACGCCATCTTCTTCAGTGTTTCTTGCCCCAGATACCAGGTGCCCTCCAAGGAAGGCTAAATTTAGAAACTGGATAAAAAATTCCAGACATACACAACAGTAATAAACAGATACACCATAACAGATATCCCCAGCTAAGTTGGAAAAGGGGAAGTGGACCCAAAAGGAGAAGATACAGAGGGGTAGGAGGGAGGGATAACCTGACTGCAGTTGCATATCTATCGGACATCTACATTTATGGTAGGTACAAAACTGTACTATGTCCTTCAAGAATGCAACTGCAGTCCTTACATATGGGTTGATTACCATAGCCAAGCTGGGGGTGGTAGGCTCTAAGATAAAGATGGTGTAGCTAAAATGCCCTGCAGGACTGCCAAATCAAAGCCTGCTTGGGATCTGGAATATAAAGGCAGGTTGTAGTATTTGGAAAATGTATGCACGGAGCTCCATGTAGCAGCTTCTAGAATGTCCTTTGTAGCCACCCCTCTTAGAAAGGCTGTGGAGGTGGCTATAGCTCTGGTGGAGTGTGGCTTGATATTGGCTGGCACACCTTTTCCATGAAAAGAATAACAGAATCTGATGCAGTGTCCAATCCATTTTGAAATTGTTTGTTTGGAAATTGCCTTTCCTTGCACTCCAGCAGCGTAAGCTACAAATAGTTGGTCAGACTTTCTGTTGGCCTTTGTTCTGTCCAAGTAGTAGTGCAGTTGTCTGTGTATGTCCAAAGTGTGCAGCAGCTTTTCTCCTTTATTTTGAGGATTGGGGAAGAAGGTAGGCAGGTGAATTGCTTGATTTAGAGACACCCTGGATATCACTTTTGGCATGAATGAAGGATTGGTTCTTAAAGAAACTCTGTCCTGATGAAAAATGAGAAATGGAGGTACTGCCATGAGGGCCTGTATCTCTGAAACTCTTCTTGCTGAGGTAACTGCCAACAGGAAAACTGTTTTCCAGGAGAAGAATTGCAATTCTGAAGATGCTGCTGGCTCAAAAGGAGGAAGAGTTAATTTTTCCAACACGAAGTTGAGGTCCCATGCAGGCACTGGTGGTTTTCTGGGAGGTTTGATATTCTTTATCCCTCTTAGAAACTGTCTTAGCAAAGGATGTGAAAACACAGGTGGATCACTGTTGTATTTTGCTGAAATTGCTGAAGCGTGTATTTTTATGGAAGAATATGAAAGTCCATTATGTAGCATTTCTGCCAAGTATTCTAGTATCTGTGGGATGCTCATTACTGATGCATCCTGGCCCTTGTTGGCATTCCAGATGTTGAATCTCTTCCATTGGGCTGAATAAGTTTTTCTGGTGGAAGGTCTGTGTGCTTCCAGTAAGATCTGTTGAACTTCCTTGGAGAGAGAGATATGGGGAGAAGTTATGGAACCCTCCAAGCTGCCAGCTGCAGAGTTTGCAGGTTGGGATGAACCGTCCTGTAATTGTGCTGAGTCAAAAGCAGAGGCCATTGAGGCAGGGGCCACGGCTTGGTGCAAGTTATGCTCCTTAGTAATGGATACCAGTGCTGTCTTGGCCAGTCTGGAGCTATCAAAATGCCTTTCGGTTGTTCTGCTTTGATCTTCAGTAACACCTTGGTCATTAATGGTAGAGGTGGGAATGCATAGATTGTTAGAGAGTTCCAGCTGAAGGAGAGAGCATCAATTCTCCAGGCTTGAGGATGGTGTGTCCTCGAGCAGAACTTCTTCAGATGATGATTGAGGTGTGAGGCAAAGAGATCTATGTCCGGCCTCCCCCATGCCTGAGTTATTTGTGAAAAAATGTCTGGATGCAACATCCATTCGTGCGGGTCCAAGATGTTTCTGCTTAGACTGTCCGCCAGAACATTGTCCTTGCCTGGAACAAACTGGGATTGCAACTGTATGTTCAGTTTCAGGGACTTTTCCCAAAGAGTCATTGTTAGTCTGCAGAGGGGTAAGAATGAGTACCTCCCTGTTTGTTTATATACCACATAACTGTGGTGCTGTCTGTCCTTATTAGCAGATGACCTTGTTGAAGAAATTTTCCGAAGGCCTCGATTGCATGAATGACTGCTAACATCTCTTTTTGATTGATGTGTAGATGCACTTCCCGGGGAGCCCATTGTCCTTGAATGCATCTGCCCTCCATGTGCACCCCCCATCCATGATCTGAGGCATCTGCTGTAATGGTTTGGCTTGTTTGAGGTTTGTTGAAAGACATGCCTTTGTTTAGCTGGCTTGCTTGTGCCCACCACAAAAATTCCCTTTGTAGACATGGGATGAGTGGGATAATTGCTTCTAAGTTGTGGCTGTGTTGAGACCATAAACTTTTTAGGTACCATTGTAGTTTTCTCATGTGTAGTCTTGCCAGTTGAATCAGTAGAATGCAAGATGCCATGTAACCCAGGGCCTGCAGGATTTTCCTTGCAGTCATCTGGGTGAGCTTTGCTAGGCTTTTGAAGTAATCTGGTAATTGTTCTTGCTTCTCTTCTGTGAGGAAAGCCATTTGTGATTTTGTGTCCAGTTTGGCTCCTAGAAAAATTATTTGTTGGGATGGCAGTAGTCTTGATTTTTGAATGTTGACTGTGTATCCCAAAGCCTGTAGTAAGTGAATGACATAATTCAATTTTTTTGTCAAGGCTTGCTTGCTGTCCGCTTGTATAAGGCAGTCATGCAGGTAAGGGTATATTTGTATTCCCTGGAGTCTGCAGTGTGCAACTACTGATGCCAAGCATTTTGTGAATACTCTGGGTGCAGTAGATAAGCCAAAAGGCAATGCTGATAATTGATAATGCTCTGGCCCTGCAAGAAATCTGAGGTATCTTCTGCAACTGTGTCTGATTGGGACATGCAGGTATGCCTCCTTGAGGTCCAGAGTAACCAGCCAAGACCCCTTGCCCAGCATGGGAAGAAGTTGCTGTAGCATCAGCATTTTGAATTTTGGCACAATGAGAAAAGTGTTTAGAGCGGACAAGTCCAGTATAGGTCTCCATTGCTTTTCTTTTCTTGGAACAAGGAACAGTCTTGAGTAGAATCCCTGGCATTGTTCCTGAGGAGGAACTTTTTCTATTGCTTTGATTTGTAGCAGCTTTGAAACTTGTATGAGTGCCTCTGCCCTTTGATTTTGTGGCAGATTTGGCATGCCTTGTCTTGTTGGTAAAGTATGGAAGTAGAACCTGTAACCTTGGTCTATTATGTCCAGAATCCATTTGTCCTTTGTTAAAATGTGCCAATTTTTTGAAAATAAGGATAATTTTCCGCCTAAAGGTGCTTCTCTTTGAGCCTTGGTCGGCGGTGTCAAAGTCAAGTCATTGTGATTGTCCCTGTGGAGCAGTGGAAGTCCCTGCGCCACTTCTCTGATTAGTCGGTTGCCATTGGTGTCCCCTGTAGGAGCCTCGGTATTGCCCTCTCCCTCGGGCACGCCTGTTTTTCCCCCTTTGGAACTTGTCAGTGTCTGGAAAGGACCAATTCTTCGAAGGCCAATTCCTGCTGAACCTTGGTGGTTGAACCTGGAGGAAATCTTTGATTGTTTGCACTGATTTAGCCTTTTCCTCAATTGATTTCAACACATCCTGAGCATTAGCACCAAATAGCTTGTGTTTTTCCAGAGGTGCATCTAGAAGCTTTACTTTAACATGATCTGGCAATGCCTGTTCTTTCAACCAAGCATGTCTACATATGACGGCTCCTGTCATAGCTGCCCTACATGAAGCTTCCAATGCATCATAACCACACTGAAGAAAATGATTGCTAACCTGCTGTGTATTATGAACCAAATCCTGCAAGGCCTTTCTATCTAAAAGGCTCAGGAGGCTAACTTTTCTGCAAATCATCCATCAAGAAATCCTGATACTGAAACATATGAAAAAGGCAATTAAGGGCCCTCATGGCAAGGGTGGTTGAGGTATAAACTTTTTTGCCCCACCTCTCCAGGGACCTGGATTCCCTGTCTGCGGGCAAAGGAATTTTGGCCGTGGAAGTGGCCACACCTTTGGGCCCCTGGGAAATAGTTTCTAGATCAACAGAATGGGCCTTAAAAAGATGTTTATGAGTCTCAGGAACCCTGTAGTATCTGTCTGGCTTGACAGGAGCAGGAGGGAGAGAATCAGGAGAAGCACTCAATTCTGAGTACACATCATCCAATACATCTAACACTGGTGGGATAGCTAAAGGCCTGTGCTGGGGAAGCTTAAGGAAAGTACGAAGCCATTTCCTGGAGTCGGAGAATTCCTGGCCCTGCCACTGAAAATGCTCTCTCATGGAGTGGAGAATTTCCCGAAAGAAATATCCTCAGGAGGAGAGGCAGAATTTAGAACGAATTC
>NC_056744.1:1464375047-1464396978 GCF_019279795.1 Protopterus annectens | reverse complement strand
AACAGAGAGTAACAACTGTGTTCAAGATATTCAAAAAAATAGATTTAATATAAAATTTGATGGGATACAAAGTGGTAGTATTGTTTCTTTTTTAGATGTTAATCTAAAAGGAATAGTGGGTGAACATGTAGTTACTGGAATACACAGAAAATTTGATAGTATTAATCAATTTTTGATGGGTAATAGTTGCCATCCTAAACATGTTATAGAAGCAATACCATACAGTGAATTGTTGAGAATTTCTCGAATATGTAATAATGAGGAAGAATTCCTCAATGAGATAAATAAGACATGTGATATGTTTAAAAATAGAAATTATGATAGTCAGTTGATTAATATGAGTAAAAATAAAGTATTTAATAAAAGGTATCATAGGTATCCCAAAGGACATATAAGACATAAATTTGAGTCAGGTAAAAATAGTGATAATAACATCTATATGGTATCTGTATACAATATATGCAGTGAAGATATAAAAAGATGCATTTCATATTTTTGGAAATATTTACAGAATTTTGAAGAATTAAAAGACATGACAAATAAAATGTTATAAGAGAGGAAGAAATATTAGAGATATAGTAGTACACACAAAGTTTGAGTTACCTATACAGAATTTAGTTAGATCTGTTCAAAGTATAGGCACTAAAGAGTGTGGAAAATGTAAAATTTGTATTTATGTGGAGAATTCTTTCCCTTATATTAATGGAATTAGTTATATACCTAAGGGGCATTTTAGTTGTACCACAGAACAAGTGATTTATATTATTAGATGTGGATGTAAAAAATATTATGTGGGTCAAACAAAAAGGATGTTCAAAATTAGGATTATGGAGCATCTGAGAGACATAAAAAATAAGAAAATAGAAAGTCCATTAGCACAACATTTTATTGAATACCATAACTCTGAATGTAATAGTTTTAGAGTATCTATTTTAGAACAAATTGTGAGACAAGAAGTTAGTGAAGATAGGATCAGATATGAACTTCTGAAAAAAGAATTGATTTTTATTTTGAAATATCAGACCCTGATTCCTAAGGGGCTGAATACTGAATGCTGCTGGAAGAGTGTGATTTAATTGCATAATTGTTTTTACATTGTTAACATCTGATTGTTCAGTTTTAATTGAATAATGAATTAATGAAGGTGTGTATAAATGTTACTTGTTTTTTTACTGTGAGATACTTGTTGAAGGCTTTTTGAAGCCGAGGCGCTAGAGAGAGAGAGAAGCTATTTGGAATAAATCGTTTGGATATACTGGCAGTTGTTTTCTTTCCTTTTTGGATATATTTTGCATTTTGGTGCTTGTGTTGTTTTCATTTTGTAGAACTTCCCTGATTTTGTCTCATAGCTTTGCCTTGTTCTTCCTAACATATTTGATTTTCTGATAATCATGGATTGCATTCAGTCAGTCACTAATACCATCAAAAGATACTTCTTATCATTTAGAAAATGCATGCTGATACAGCATGGAAACACAAACTTTTTCCTATACAGAAAGAAAAACATGAATAGCAGTTCACACTTCCAAAATTCATGTACCAGCTTCAGGTAAAACCTGAGTTGGCAGCTCCATTGGCATAGAAGGATAAAGCCCTGACTACAATCCAGGCAACCTGATTTCAGCTAATAGCTCAGGCACCCGTTGCAGATGGCATGGGATGGAGTAGAACGATGAGGTTTAAGCCTACTCACCCCACTTTGGGGGAGGGGAGGGGCATGTAATGTGGACACAATGCCTGTGAGTGGAGACTGGGGCTTAAAAGGGGCTGCCTGTCCACAAGAAGGGGGGCAAAGTCAATTAATCCACAAGAAGGGGGGGCAAAGTCAATTAATCACCTCATACAGCGGAATGACCCTGCATTGAAAGGGACCACTCTATGTTAGCCCTCTGGATGCTGATGAACATGCACTGGGGAAGCAAGGCTTTAAAGAGAAAACACAGATCCTCCTCACAAGTCATCCATTTGCTTTTGGTTCACTCTCTCCTTGTTCCCCACCATCCAGCAAATTAATGAACTACAGATATTTCACCTGGAGGAAAGAACAGGTCAAAATATTGAATTAGGGCTAAGTTCAGTGGTTGGAGAAGGATTATAGCAAAAACTAAATAAATAAATAAAACCTGACAGTTTTCATCCTGGGTAGAAAAAGTTTTTTCCTCTTCTGGTTTCTACCATGGCAAAAAAAAAAAAATCCAACAAAGATAAATGTACTGTTTCATGGACAATTAAGAAGATAGTTTCAAGAGAACATGTGAGTTAACTGGAGGGGATCTTCAATACTTGTAAGAGATCACACATGACAACCTGGCTCTCAAAGATTCTGTTATCAGAGGTAAGTGTTTTCCAGTGATGAACTTCAATCCCACTGAGCCAGCTAGTTCGAATAGAGTGCAGAGTTTATCAATCAGAAAACTTATATCAAATACAGAGGAGCAATTCTTCAATGGCAGGCATATATGTAATGCTTATTTATGGATCTGTTTGGCCAGTCAGTTTTGAGGCACAGTTCTGCCTTTCTACAATGTTATAATAGACAGAAATAGCTGTCACATGCACCTTGATTATGGAGGAACTGAAACCCATATCATACATGTGTTAACAAACATAACCATAACTTGTAGATTAACTGGGATAGTAAATGGCCTGCACCAAGCAGGAAGAGTACCTCTTCTACTTAGCATACTAAATCTACCTGGTAGGAGGTTTCCTAAGAATCCCAATCACTTCTAGTACCTTACCCAAAAGATTTGGCAGACTCACAGGCTCTACCACAGGAACCAGATAATTAAATGGAAATGCTTGCTACCCCAGAACTGACAGAAAACTCTGGCTTATATCACTAGCAGCCTCATTTCCTGAATTGAATTCATGATGATGTCACTCATGATGCAGCAGTAAGAATATTTTTTCTGCCCATTCCCTGCCATCATTCAGACAGCCATTGAGGATGGATTGATAGTTTTCTGTTTTATACTGTAACTGCCTGCTTACACTCACCAAAGAACCAGGGAAGGGGTGTGTAATATACTCATCTACATTTTCCCTACCATAGGCACTGCCTCATCCTCCAACTTCACAAATCACTACTCCCAACCCATCATTCCTCATTTATTTTACATGGACTATAGTTAAAGCCTAAACTTTACTAAACACCACTTTACTTGTCCAACATCAGACATACTTACTGTACATCTAAATTTAATTATTTTCTTTCTAGTTTTATCATCAAATTGCTACTTTGTGGTGATACTCACCCCCAAACCAGGCCCCTATTTCATACCATCCCTATCCCTAGCAAATTCTCCAGCTTCACACAATAAACTCACATTTGCTCCAGTAAACATTCATAACATTTGCAATAAAGTATCTGAACTAGATGTGTGGATATCTCTACAATCCCTTGACATATTAGTAATCACTGAAACCTGGCTCAATCCTCACATCAAAGATACCAAAATAAATCCTGCTGGGTTCAACATGATTAGAGTTGACCAACTCAAAGGAAAAGGAGGTGGTGTTGCCATACTATATCCAAACTCCATCCCATTAACCTCTCATAACCATCCTGTTTCTTCCTTCGACAAAGCAAAACTGATTATCAGCTACTTTAACCTAAATAAAAACAAAGGTCTCTGCATTATTGCAGCGTGCATACCACCTGGTAACAATCCATTAGCTCTTGAAAGCATCTTATCCTGGGTGACAACCAACATTCCTATAGAAACCATAATACTAGGTGATATCCGCATTGACTGGTGTAAACTTAACTCCCAGTTATCCACAGATAGCTTCAATCTCTTTGGGTTTTCACAACTCATGACCCACCCAACCTATACCAACTCATCATACTAAAGAGATTCAATTATAGATTAGATTCTAGTACCCCACTCTAGTAACTACATAGAATCAGAAATTTTACCTGACTCCATTAGTGACCACCACCCTCTTTGCACTACTGGACTGACCTCTCACCTTTACAAGCAGCATACTTACAAAACAATATGCAATCTAACCCACTTTAACCTGCAGACCTTTACAGATATGGTAAATACTAATCATTAGTCTTTCTTAAAATACCTCTTGTTGAAGCAGTCAATAAATTCAACTCTACATTCCTAGAAACATTAAACAGACTAGCCCCTGCCAGAAACAAAAGAACCAAAAATAACTGTTCCCCCTAGCTTTCTGTAAATACCAGGTCTCTCATGAAAAAAGGGATAAGGCCTGGGCATGCTACTCAAAACAAAAAATGGAATATATTCTGCAACACTTTAGAACACTGTGCAACCTAGTAAAGAAACATGTGAACATAGTCAAAAAACAATTTTACACAAAGCCACAAGATCAACATAAAATTTCTCGTAAGACTTTCTGAAAAAAATCATACATCCTGGAAATAATTCTTCTCCTAAATCTGCCAGTAACAGCATTTCCTCTGATATAGCATCTCAATTTAATTCTTATTTCATGAATACAATAGCATCCATTACCAGCAACTTCACTACATCACCCTCTACTTTCTCTCAACCTTCAACTACCTGCATCTCCTCTTTGTCCATACAACCAGTACCCACATCCTTTATCAAGTGCTTGCTAAGCAAGCTCAAACCTTGATCCCCCTCTGATGATAATCTTCTTAATGAGTGCCTAAGAATGGAAGCTGACACCATAGGGGTACCCAGTTTCTATACTTATTAATAGATCCATCAGGGAAGCTTATGTCCCTACCCTGTGCAAAACGTTCTTTATTATTCCTATCCCCAAAGGTGGCACCTCCACATACCTATCCAACTATAGGCCTATTGGCTTCCTTTCTTCTCTATCCAAAATTCTACAGAAATGCATCCACAAACAATTCTTTCAATATCTTCTTGACAATAATCTTCTCTCCCTACACAACATTGATTAAGACCTGCTCAGAGTACTATCACTGCTCTTCTAAGCTTTACTGACACAGAAAATAAAGCCAGCGGCTCTGATAATAATAGTATCATCCCTATTTTTAGATCTTTCAAAAGCTTTTGAGACCGTCTCCCACTTCTAACTCTTGTCCCAGCTATCACTGCTTAGATTAACAGAAACCGCATTACAATGGTTCACCAGTTACCTCTCCAACAGATTTTAGTCAGTTAGATGGAATTCCAGTTTTTCACCCTATCTATCAGTTAGCACTGGGATACCTCAAGATTCAGTTCTGGGTCCACTCCTCTTCAACATTTTTATTAATCATCTTCACATTGCCTCTAAACAAGCAACCTTTGTTCAATATGCCGATGACTCTACTTTAATCTGCTCCTCTAGCAATCTTGCACATCTTCAAAACATGACTCAAGGTGCATTCAGTTTTATCGAGTCATGGCTCAACAACAACTACCTCCTACTAAATCCCAAGAAAACAAAGCTCTTTCTATTCTTAACCAAACAACTCCCCCTGATCACTCTAACTTCTCAATTACTTTTCTTAACAATACTTCAATAGATGTCATTACACATACTAAGCTGTTAGGTGTAACAACTGACAACAATCCCAAGTTTGACCTGCATATCAGTAACAACATAAAAAGGCCAATCAAAAACTGGGGATGCTGTACAAAGTTAAAAGAAGTCCTCACCAACTCCACAAATGTAACCATGTCTCTACTTATCTCTTACCATCCCTTCTATATGCCTCCTCTATCCTAACAAATCTTAACTTCTCACTAAAAGTAAAACTTAGTCAATGCTATAACAAAACAGTTAAATTGCCACTGGTCAGCCCCACAATTCTCACCACTGCTCTGCTCTCAAAACCTTAAATTGTCTCAAACTACCCCACCTGCTGACTTTTAATCACCTAATCTTAAACTCCTCATTTGCACAAGCAACCTTCAACATTATATTCCATCTCACGACTTACATTCTCCTGACAAGCAACTACTATTTACAAACCTCACAGATAAAATAGAGTCAGTCTGCACTCACATTGTGTTGCCAAAAACTGACATAGTATTCCTGAATCACTCAGATTTATATCTCACTATGATTCCTTTAAATCTCAACTCAAGCAGCATCTGTCCAGCAAATGGATCTGCCAATGCTCCTCACCAACCTAGCACCCATTTCCAATTTTATATCTTAGAACTAACTACTAACTTCCCCTCCAGCTCATATTATTACAAATGTCAAATAAACCAATAATTAAAACCCCATTGCCTGAGTTACAGCTAGGGCTTCATACCTCTGTGCCACATAGCCAGGCTAAAAAGAATGAGTTTTGATCTTTTTTTTTTACTTTACGATGAGGTATGGGATCATCAGGAATCCTGGGAATCTGTAGGAGGTTCTCACTAAGGAACAATGAATGTGCCTAATGTTAATGTCTCCTTTGCATGCTGTAGTCAACAGAAAAGGTGCAGATCTATATTCTAACAAGCAATGAACAAAATGATCTTAGAGGATCTCAACTTCTTGAAAATTTGATCTGGGAAGATCTCAGGATGTGTACATGAGAAGATTAGAGTACAGCAGCAGCTCGAAGAGTCTACCACCATATTCGTGTCATCTAGGATATACTACTGAGAGAATGATGCTTCTATCTTGCATTTCCAGGGCTGTCATCTGTCTGCAGAGGGAGTATGATCATGTGCTGTGCTTTCTGTTTAGATACCACATTAGAAACTCATTGTCAGACAAAATCGGAAGGAAATTGCCTCCAAGATTCTGAGAATTATAGGACTGCCCAAATCTCCAGATGCTGGATGTGAAACTTCATCATTTGGGGGATGAGTCATGTCCCTTTAGTCATGATGAAGCCAATGTGGGTTCCTTACCTTTCCACAAAAACATCCATTTTTAAGACTTGCAACTGCTTTGGCTATATGAATGAGAGTTTCTTCAGAAGGTTGTTTAGAATAGTCTACTATTACTAACGGTGGTAGCATGGATCTGATATGGGTGTTTATGGAACATAAGCATGACTTGTGGATTAACTACAGTATCTTTATAAGCGCTGACACCTCACAGCCTCATACCTACATCTCTTGACATGCAAATGGCATCAAGAAAATCATAGTAGACATGAAATTCAGAAGTTCAACCATAAAAGCAGCCTTCTGAGAAGAGATTAGACAGTTTTTTTTTCCCCCAAGTTATAGCAACCCCAAGGAGTACAGTGATGGGAATGCCCCTTCTAGTGACAATACAAGAAAAGATTTTGATGGACCTACATGAAACTAGTAATTTTTTTAGAGAAACACATGGGCATTCCTCTTATGTAAGTCTTCAAACACGAGAACCAATGCCTCTACAAATATTCAAGGAATGCAGATAGAACAAATTGTAACATACTGTAGTATAAGTGATGCCACCCCAAACAATATTATGTCTAAACCTCAAATAATGGTGTGATAAAGGCATTTTTAAAGCTAACCAACACCTTTCCAATGCTCTATGAAAGCAAGGGTTTGATGATCTTGCAGATGGTCACTATCTAAAATCAGATATCATGGAAATAGTGAATGAAATCAGCATTTTCCTAGCTAGAAGGAAAAATATCTGCTGCCTTCAGATCCAGAGAAAGATGAGAATAAAATGCCTACATCTGTTCCAATGGAAGGACAGCCTCTATACCCTTTTCAGGAATAGTTTATAACCTCATCAAAAGGTCCTTGATAATTATTCTCCAGGTCAAGCCAAGTCTCAGAAAACTGTTTCCCCCACCTAAGGATGCCACAGATTGTACTAAGGAGTGCTGTGGGATGGATAATGAAGTCTTCCTACAGACAGGCAGCATTATAGCAGGTTGTGCTAAAGAAAAGATCCACCAAGCTGATTTTTAATAAGTTCCAACAGAGTGTCACTTGCAGTCAATCATACAGACTTTGCTTCCAAGACACTTTATTAATAAAAACATTCTGACAATCAACTAAAAAAACAAATCTATAAAAGGACACTAAAAACGTTAAAAACTTCCATTAATATTGCAATAAAATACAATAATTATATAATAAGACAAAATAGCATAAAAAAATTGACCTTTCATTCAACAAGGGCTGTAATTAAATGTTCTCATTAATGCCAGGGGTATGAAAAGCCATTTTAATTTCATTAATTCTAACTTAGACTTATTTAGACTTAGCTTGATATAATTATTGTAATTGTATTACAATATTAACGGAGGTTTTTAAAGTTTTCACTATCCTTTTATAGATTTGTTTATTGTGTATAATATAAAAAGGGCTGTATTTCTTAATAGTTTCAGATTCTGATAAAGTCCTATTCCTTAACAGGATGAAAGCGCTTAATCTTTATGGTGTCTTGGAAGCGAAGTCCAGGTGACTGACTGCAAGCAATACTCTGTTGGAAATTTGTCATTTTGTATTGCTATGCTTTTGTTATTTTAAGTTGATTTTTAATAAGTAATTTTTTTTTCAAATTTTAAACCTCAAGACAGCAAACACTGATACATTTCTGGAACTGGTATGATGTACTTCTACAAATGCTTTATGGCAGGCCATGCAATTAACTAAATTTTGCTGCTAAGCCAGTTTTATTACAAACCATTTCATTAAATGGCTTCCCATAAAATCAGCACACTGAGCCTTATCTGCACTATCTTCTAAACTAAGCTGTAAGTCATCATTTTTTATTTTGATCCTTAAGATAAATTGATTATGATGTATATATATATATATATATATATATATATATATATATATATATATATATATATATATATACTCTGTGAAATCACCAAAAGCTAGTCTGCTGTCATACCATATGGTAGTCAGACTAAAATATATTTGCAATCATTTTGATTCCAAATATAACACAGCACTTAAAACATCTTTCTATTGAGCCTTTTAACATGTACAGTGTCACCAGCAATGACAAAATGTGTTGCATATGCAATCAACACAAAGATACTTAAAGACAAAACAGGCACTTGTAAAAACTGTCTGTGCCATAATGTTGACTAAAATCTAACACTTTGCAAGCATGTAAACATGCACATACATATTACAACACACTCGACTATTTCTTTCACACCACAAACAAAATCTAAACTGTACCCACAAGTATAAAACCTGTACAAAGCAATTACTTAAAAAATGTGTTTTTTTCTTTTTCAAAATATCCCACTCTATAATAACACTATACATTGTTCATACACAGGCATTGTTAGAATGTGACCTCTATTTCCTTGTTCTGCACTTTTCTACACTTTCTTTCCCATACTTCTATTTACTTGAATACATAAGTAAAATTTTGGACACAAAGAAAGAATGAAAGGAATAAGAAAAGAAATAAAAAGTGGCAATAATGTAATACAGAAGTACAGTAACACCTTTGGTTTGTGGTTTCCAAAAGTGTGTGTTTAAAAACAGTCTTAGCTAAAGACTCAGTAATTGGCCTACTGATGAATTCTGTCATGTGTATTTTTGTTCTTTATTTCAGAACTATACTTTTTAGGGGTTGCACACCATGTGCTGGTGCATAGTCTATCTTTCCTTTCTCAATATACTAAACTATAAACAGACTCTAAGTAACCATTTGTGACTATATGTGGAATATATGGATAAAATAAAAGTAGTTAATTCATACATTATTAACTGGGTTGCAAATTAGTTGAATGACAAGAGATGTAATCTGAATATATATGATAAATTCTCTGAAGAAGTAGAGATTACATTTAGGGCAACCCAGGGCTCAGTTTTGGGACCATTACTGTGTGATATGTTTGTCTCTAATGTTCATACCAATCAAAATGTAAGGGTCAGCAAGTTTACAGATGATATGAAGGCTGGGGCCACTGTCACTGGGATTAATGAACATAAAATGTCACATGACTGTTTGAACAATCTGTATAGGTAGTCATTTTTAAATTGTATTAATTTTAATGTAAGCAACTGCAGGATTCTGCATTTTGGAAGGAAAAGCCAAGGATATTATTGCCACTTTTTATTTATTTTCTTCTTTCTTTCTTTCTTTGTGTAATAGATCAATTACAGAATCCTGTGTTTCTAATTTATGGAAAATGACATATATTATCCCTTTACTTAAATTATGTAATTCCTCTGACATTATAATTTTCCATAACATAACTATCCTGTCACCCCATCTCTAAAATCCTTGAAGGATGTATACATCAGCAGTTTCTCCAATATCTCTTACAAAATAAGCTAATCATCAATACGGAACATGGATTTCATCCAGACCCAAGCAATTCCATTGCATTACTATCACACTTTCAATAAATGTCATAACTCTACTAAACTTGTATCTGCAGTACTTCTAGATTTATCAAAAGTCTTTGACATGGTCTCTTACAGTAAGCTCCTCAATCAACTTTCCACCCTGGGACTATCATCTCCATCTATTCAATGGTTCTCCAGCTACATTGCCAACAGCCAACAAACTATAAAATGGCATGGGTCCATCTCTGCATACCTTCACACTTCCACAAAAGTCCAACATGGATCCATATTTGGCATTCTACTATTCAATATTTTTATCAATAGACTACATTCATCTTCTTGTGAAAGCACCCTGATTCAATATGCAGATGACTTTACCATCATCTGCTCTTCAAACACCTTAACTCACCTCCAAGAAAACACTTGAAACCTGGCTTACAAAAGCCCAACTCTTAACTCACCACTGCCAAAAAAAAAAAAAAAGAACTCCTCTTCTTTAACCTAAAAACTCACACCCTTAGCAAAGCATCTTTCAGTGTCTTATCGGCAAATGGCAATGAAACTGAATTAGTTCACCATATCAAACTATTAGGCATCATAATAGATGATAATCTTAAATTTGAGGTCCACATCCAAAGCAATAGCAAATAAACCCATCAAAAGCTAGGCATAATATACAAAAACAAACTTTCTGAGCACAACCACAAAAATTACTGTAGCCAAAACTTACGTTCTGTGCTCCCTGCTCTATGGAGCCACAATTCTAACCCATTTATAATCATCCATAAAAACAAACTTGAAAGCTGCTACAGAAAAATTGCCAAGTTTGCTACTAATTCCAGGTCTATATTATCTTATCAAAGAGGCATTACAGCAAATGCCTCTTCATCGACCCCTAAAGAACAAACCACCAGTTACACAAATGGCTGATTCAGCATTTTTTTTCCTAAGGAAAAAAATCACTGATCCGGCCAGAAACAAAACATCACTACAAACACATACAAGTGGGGGCTTCACCCCCCCCCATGTGGGGGGCTTTGGCCCCCACACCTCCTAACTAAATATACCAACTCCGAGATCACACTACAGTAGGGAAAGGGACAAATTCATGCTGATGGCCAAGCAATTTTTTTTCCCTAGGAAAAATATCACTGCATCAGTCATCCACATAACTGGTGGTTTGTTCTTTAGGGGTTGATGTGATGCCTCTTTGATAAGATAATATAGACCCACTAATTCTTCCTCCTTTACCCACCACTGCAAAGCTCTGCATACCCTTAGCTGGCTGGAGCTCCCCTTCACCTCTCCAACATTCAGATTATAAAGATACATAAAATCATACATAAACCATTAGCCTGGCCATCTCTTACCCTTTTAATTAACATATATTTCCCTAATAGAACTCTCAGATCAGAAGACAACTTCTCACCATAAGTAAACCAAATAAATCCCCTGGACAAAGCCTATACCCATAGTAGCAAAAACTGGAACTACCTCTAACCACCAGAACTATTTCTAATCTACCCACTTTTAACTGTTCCCTAAAAGAATACCTTACAAAATCATAGATATGTTCACGTCCCAATCCTGGTTGAACTTACTCGCTATACTTTAGTCACCCCCCTTCAACCTGCGACATATCTCACAACCCTCCCCAACTTTCTACTCCACTCCTTTCTTTTGTTTTTCGCACAGTCTTACCATATCCACTTTCTCTCTGCAGACCTTTCCTCTACCTTTTTCTCTTTCCTCCCTAGTCACCTAAATTACCTGAAGACACCCTACCCTGCACTCTTCTTATAATCTCCTTTTTCTCTCCAGCCTTACTTCTTTCCATAACCATTTCAAGAAAACCTTCTGTCATACTAGGACATCACTCAATTTACCATCATTGTCTCTAATCATGTAATCTCTAAATCTGTTTTAAATATCATATTAGAATTATCGCAAATCTCATTTATCACATACTAATCTATGTAACAAATAATATGACTAATGATTTTTTCCTCACATATATTTTCCAACTTGTTATTGTTTTTCATTGCACTCTACTATAAAATATATGTTCTATGTTTTTCCTCATTACAACTTTTTTCACTCCTGTGATTTAAAATATCTGTAATTGATTTTTGATAGATTGT
This sequence comes from Protopterus annectens, assembly GCF_019279795.1. Taxonomy (NCBI): domain Eukaryota; kingdom Metazoa; phylum Chordata; order Ceratodontiformes; family Protopteridae; genus Protopterus; species Protopterus annectens. Next base: position 1,464,384,659 of record NC_056744.1, on the reverse strand, counting down.
GATTGTAGAGCTTTTCTCTCCAGGCCTCTGCTAAACATTGACATTTTTTGGGCAAGCCAGACCTTCCTGGTGAAAAAAATGCAAAATAAATAAATAAATAAATAAATATAAGCAATGGAAATCATATTTTAATCTCTGACAATAGTGTTTGAGAACTGAGGATACTGATTGACAGTAACTTAAGTTTTTCTGTACATTTGAGAAGAGTGCTTAGGGAAGCCTATAAGGGTGATAAAAACTACATGATATCACAAGCAGGGATGCATCTGTTTTGATTCCATTACACAAGGCTAGAATTAGAGTACCTATAGGATTCTGTGCTCTCTTCTGTATCTATAATTTGTCATAAATAAAGAAATGTGAGAGAAGTCATTCTTTAATTACTAGGCAGATAACCAAGGTGAAACATTTATGTCAGTGAAAGACTTACAGAGACTGGTCTTTATTCAATAAGGTGTAGGCTAAGGAGCAAGTTGATCATGACTTTTAAATATTACAAAAATGGGTTCTTGGCAGTAACACTGGCAATTAAATCTGTTCTTCATTTGATATAGATCAGGAATAATTCCTACCCTGTTTCTTTACCTCCTCTAAGAACGTCATTGAACAACTTTTTCATTCACCATTTACCCTTAACTTGTGGAGTATATTTCAAGTAAACATAAAAAAAATGATAACCTGGTTACTTTGAAAATGCAAATAGAAGGATTGTTTGAAGATAAATTGCACAAGTCTGATTTCAATAGTAGTAGACTCTTTAGTATTGAATGATTCTGGTACTGAATTTGTGTTAATTCATTAGCATCTATGTGGTATGGAATGTCACACCTCCAGCAACCTACACAAAGCTTGCATTCCAGAACATTTTCTGAAAAACAAACTTAAAAAACATAAGACAAATAAATGTAAATATTTGTGAACAGCAAAAGATATTCAAATTGTATAAGTAGCAATGTTCTTTCCATAAATACTATAATATATTACAATGCACATAAACTCAAAATTGCATTTTTTGCCAAACATTTACAATCAGATTCTCAAATCTTGGAAATGTGCAACCTAGACAAATGTTGTTAATACATTTTTTGTTAGCCAGACATAAGCTTTCACATGACAACAGGAAATTCCTGTATAAATTGCAGGTTTATTGAGATATTTGCAGAAATATGAAACAAATGCTTAATTGTATAATTAGCAATATAAATAACACTGAATACCTGTCAAGATGTGCAACTTAGAGTGCTTCCAAGATGCTGCATACTGATCAACAGGTTAATTTCAGCTCTCCCAGACTGAAAAAAAGAAACTGAGTAATAAGGGCTAGTAACTTAACTAGGTTTTGTAAATTCATTTACTGGCTTATACGTACACTGTCTAGATGCCAGCAAAGAAGAAATTTAGAGACCCTGCAAGAAAATGAACTAGAAAAGGTGAAGAGAAAACACTGAATACAAAGAACCTTGCAGCCGCTCAACAAAAAGCAGTTCAATCTCCAGCTTTGGTACAAGAAATGGCTTCCAGTAATCTATAGGAAAAACATAAATCAAATCTTCTCAGAGCTGATTAAAACACTGAGGTGTATTGCAACTTAAATAAGAAAAGACTGGAAAATGGAAGAAGCCTTAAACAGCTATTGTGATGAACTGATAAAATTGCAAAAAATCAGAGTTTGAAAGGAAGAAAAGGCTGGATGAATGTAAGATGACTCAAGAAAAGCTGTTTAAAAATGGTAGAGTAAGAGGGCAGAGCATAGAAGGAAAACCTGAGATTTTCTGTTATACTAGATAAACTGGAAGGAACAGACTGTATTAACTTTATGAAAGTACAAATAATCAAATGAAATGCTTCTCCACAGCAGGATTTGTTAATTGAAAAGGCACATCACTTGTATGCTCTAAATCTGGCCCTGGAAAAGCAGCTAAGACCTGTATTAGTAAAGATGCAATTTTACTAGTAGAATGAGTTGATCCTGACAGAAGGGGAAAGTATTACAATCGGAGACACAAAAGTGTTTGTGAAAAATTATTATTCACTTATACCAGGCAGATGAGAAGCAAATTTATCCCAGCAATCAGAGAGTTTAGAGAGGCAGGTGCAACATTCAAGCTTCTGTATCCAATTGTCATCAGAATATGTTTTTTTCCTGGGGAATCAAAGCAATTGTTGATGCAGAACAGGATAAGGAGGCAATATAAAAGTTTGTCCAATAAAAAGTGAGCCAATACATAGAAGAATATTCTCATTCTCATTCTTCTGATAATGAAGCTCATATAGAGAATTTGCCAGTGAAACCTTTTGCAATGTTGCAAAAGAAAATGTTTGAGAAACAGAAAAAAGCACAGAGGTTGACTAGAAGAATCAGGAAAACCTTGGGATTGAATCAGAGTCTGGGGTTGAGAGAAGGACATGAACAGGAAGAAGATCTGCAACACTGAAATTAGTGACTACATTTAAGATTATAAATCATCAATTATATTTGTGAAATATAGCATTACAAGAGAAAATGGAAAGACTGGGCTTTTGCTGACTTTTGTTAAACATGTAGGGGACTAAAAAGCATATACCCCACATTATGTCATTAATGTTTGGAAGAACACTAAAAGTAAAACAAAAAAGTAACTGCAAGTAAAATAATTTCTGTTCTTAACAGTATTCCTATAAATCATTTCATGCTATAAATTGCATGTTATATAGTAAAGCATTTCAGTTATTGTCATATGTGAGAAAGATATTAAAGTAAACAAGTACCTGTTTTTCTTCTTTTTTAGTTTTTTTAGAAATATAGACATTACAATGTAAAAAGAGAAGAAAGGCTGAACAAAAACATGCTGAAGTTAAATTGCTGTATTTGTGGGTTGTTAAGGTGGGGGGGTGGGGTGTAAAAATAAACAGATTATGATTTGCTTTGTTAATATGTTTTCTCTTACATTTGCATAAATAAATATCTGCATTAAAGCCCTTGGCTGAATCTAGTAACAATTTTTATGTAAGCAAGTAAATAACAGAACACTGAATGCAATGAAAAAATTTCCTTTACCAAATAAATTTTCATTGTGAGTGGAAAAGTCTGTAGCTGAGGACAGCTGCACGTTAGGTTTTTAATGCTAAAAGTTGATGTTTGCTGAAAGTATACAAGCTGTTTTTTTACATCTAAGGGGAGATTAAAAATAAGACAAGAACATACAGCAATTAGTGCAAGTAGGAACACAGGCTATAATATGCATCTTAGCATGGATAACTTTAATTTTGTCTTGTAGCAGGTTTACAAGTTCCCTTTCAGTTTAGTGACCCACCAAGGGATCTAAGCTTCCATCGGTTTGACTTCCATTAGGCATTATTTGTGTGTTGATAACATTAATGTCCTTACAGGTATAGACAAAAAGAAAAGGTTATTGAATTATATATTACATTAAGAAATGCAGAGTGCAAATAGCAATATTACAGGATACACATTTGTCAAGAAGTAAACATGTCAATTTGATAATGAAGGGATATTCAACAGAGTTTCAGAGGCAAAGAAAAAGGGGAGCACTTATACTAATTGCTAGAAAAGCTCCAATAGTGATTCAATAGGGAAAAAATATCTGCTACTGGCAAGGGAGGAAGATTATGCTGGCATATATTTATATTCCACCCACCTAAAATGCTATTATGGAAATTAAAATTTTGGGGAAAATAATCATCTTTCAGCAGGGAATATTACTTATAAGTTGGGACTAGAATTTGATTTGCAATAGTGACGATGTATCTAGAGGACCTATAAAGGAAAATACAACAAAAGCAGGTAAGTTTCCGAAGACATTTATGAAAATATTTGGTATGGAAGACAAGGTTCAGTAGTACGACTTGGAGAAAACTTGCATATTATTCCCCAAGGTACAATAATAAGGCTAGACTAGACAGAAATTATATATCACAGGAACATATGCATTTAATTCAATGCTTTGACATGTATTCAATAACTATTTCAGATCATGCACTAATAACAACTAAAATAAAAATGCAGGGTAATGAAGTAAAAATGAGACACTGGCATTTCCCCACCTACCTGTTAAAAAAAGATGAATTTAAGTAATGAGTAGTGCACATTATTTGAGAGTTATTAGGAAAGATAAAAATGTCTTCAGAAGTTATATCTAGTGAGTATGATGAAATGAAAGTAGAGTTCAAAAATAGGGTAGAAATAAAAGAAAAAGAGATATGGTTAAGAAATAACAGGAATTATTTAGAAGGGCTGACAAAGGTTAATGTTTTGCAGAATAAGGAGAATCTCACAGAACAAGATGCAGCACAACTGCACAGTGCTGAAGAGAAAATGAGGGAGTATCTGGATAATATGGATGAGTTTTGGAAGATAACTGTTAAGGAATTGCTTTTTATTGTTTTCCAACAATAACTACAGAGGAAAAACAATTTTAGCACAATGACATATAGGCAACAGAAAGTAGAAAGGATTGTTGCCAAACTTAGTGAGCCTATAACAAGAAAAATAACTAGATATCCTGTAGATGTACTAGGGATATTTTGAAAATTTTACAAAAATGTGTATAAAGTAGAAAAATGTAGAAATCAAGAATGAGTACAAATACAAATATTTATGGGAGACTTAACTATACCAAGGTTAGAGGTAGATGAGGTTCAACAATTAACCATTAAGATAGGGAAAGATGATATAAAACGGTGACATATAATCAATCTGCAGCAAAGTTTCCAGCAATAGACGTTATTCCTGTGGACATATGGAAGCTAGGAGGTAAGAAAGTGATAAAGGTCTATAAGGTTTTAACAGTATTTTAAAAGAAGTGGACGTGCTAACACCCTGATAGCTGTAATACTTAAAGATGGTAAGAACCCATCAGACCCAGCTTCATATAGTCCCATTTCAATTATAAACTATGATTATAAAGTGTTTATGTCTATAATAGCTAAAGGAAAGGCAGAGCTGTTGCCAAAATTGATAAATATGTATCAAAGATTTGACAACATTTATAGAAAAATGATGATCCAAAGGGAAGCATAGTGTAAGAAAATACTGCTGTTGCTGGTGGGTCTTGATTCAGAGAAACCATCTGAGAGGGTAATCTGGGATTTCAAGAGTAGAGCAGTGAAAGCAGCTGCATTCCCTGATACAATAATTAGGAGTGTGCATATATATCTATATATATATATATATATATATATATATATATATATATATAGATAGATAGATAGATAGATAGGGATTGGAGGCAAAAAAGTAAAGTGGATATATCTGAACAGAGAAACTAGGTAGGGGTGCCCTTTTTCCCTTTTGTTGTTTCACTTAGACTTAGAGTCCATTGTCAAAGGAGACAAGGGACTCAGAATTTCAAGGATAAAACTGGATTTGGTAATGAAGAAAAGTTGGGTTTATCTGCAGACGATATTATTCTGCACTTCATAAAACCAGAAAATTACATCTCAGTGTTGTGGAGCATCTTGAGACAGTTTCAAGTCTTTTTCAGAATATAAATTAATGAAGGTAAAACAAAGGCTATGGCTATAAGCTATGTACCTGCAAATTAATTGGTGTAGCAATACTTATATTTATGAGGACACCAATAAATGAAGGATATGGGAGTATGGATTAAAAATGATTATACAAATACTGAAACTGCTGAAACAACTAGACAAAGCACCCAAAGGATGAGACAGGAAGGATAAAATGCAAAGTTTATGAAGTGCTTTTCGTAAGGTTCACTGACCCAACTTCCTCAGATAACAACGAAGTAATGCATAGAAGTTTTTAAATACATTCAAGTTACATAGCAACAGGAGAAAAAATTACTAGTAGAAATAAGGAATATAGCATTAAGAAAAGGTTTACATGTAATACAAAAATGGTGGTCTATTTAGCTCAATGTAATCTCTGTTCAGCTTTCTATGTCGAAAAAAAAAAACGATAGAAAAATAAAAGAAAGAATATATGAGCATTTGTACAGTATAAGAAAAAATAAAATTGAGAATGCTTTAGCTAAACATATTAAATATAATTCCAGTCATAGTTTTAAATTTAGGGCCATAGATCAAATCATGGAAGACTATAGAGGGATGCCCACCAGTTTTTTACCAGTTTTTTACTAGAACAACTGGAACTTTTATGGCAGTTAAGGTTAGATGCCCATCACCCTCCTGGTATTAATGAAACTTGTTCAATCTTGCCATACTTGAAACTTAGAAGTTTGAAGAGATAGCTGTAAGGAATTATTTAAAGTTTGTGTATGTGTGTGTGTGTGTGTGTGTGTGTGTGTGTGTGTGTGTGTGTGTGTGTGTGTGTGTGTGTATATATATATATATATATATATATATATATATATATATATATGTATGTATATTACATTATATTGTATTTATATACATATATTATATGAGGTAAACATATATATATATATATATATATATATATATACATATACACACATGTATTTTTAAGTACATGACTTCACTATGAGCTTTTAGAGGCATGAATAGTAGTAGGACTGTCTTTAACTTTATTTAAAGTATTTAAAATAGAGAACATTATTTAGAGTTGCAAATAGTATAGTTGGTTTGGTTTAATATTTTATTAGCGAGGTTATCACTTTAAAAGCAAGGTAGTTTAAAGAATGCATTGAGACTCTTTGTAGTTAATTGTTAGTAATTTATTATGTAAATGATTTTATCACATGACTTTTGAATGTAACTTGAATGTATTTAAAACTTCTATGCATTACTTCGTTGTTATCTGAGGAAGTTGGGTCAGTGAACCTGACGAAAAGCGCTTCATAAATTTTGCATTTTATCCTTCCTGTGTCATCCTTTGGGTGCTTTGTCTAGTTGTTTTAAAAAGGATTATGTTATAGCAGCTAAGGATATGTGGGAAGAAACTAAACAAAAAATAAAACAAAAACTGAGAAACTGAAAGTTCTTGTTTATGGATATGGATAGCAAGATACAATTAGTGAAAATGTTTTTAGTTCCTTTAGTTTTATATAGTGGTCAGGCATATTTTATATCAACTAGGAGACAAGTTGTGAATAATAAATAAGGTGATATAATTTATATGATAGGGGAACAGAGCAAGGGTCAAGTGGGATAAGATTATCTTCCCAGCAGAACAAGGTAGCTTTGGATCACCTAATTTGAAGGAATATTTTATGGCTATAGAATTAAGACTTATATGTATAACACAAGCAGGAAACTATTATTAAAAGTGGAAATGGATGATGATGAAAAAGGGAGGAAATTCAAGAAATAAGGAAACAGTGGGATTTGGGATGCAGATCCTTAAGGTGAATACATAATATTATATTCATAAAGTAGCTGGAATTATTCTAATAAGTAAGCCAACACGAAAATGGAGAAATGAGATTTTGCCAATAGGGATGACTGCAATTAGAGGGACAGAGAATAGACAAGAGGGGGCTGAAATTTATTGGAGAAATCTGACAAAGGAACCAAAATATTGGGAGGAAATAACTAGAGAAGGAAGGTATTAGAATGGCAAGAGGCCAGGAAGACATTTGGACTGCAGGCAAAGACACTGCCTTCCCTATCAGAGATTGGTATTAGAGTATAGGCAAAGAGAATGGGGTAAGAAATCATAAGTGAAAGACCTGCTGTGGTAGAGTTTTTAGTTGAAAGTAGAACAAAAGCTGCTGTTAAAAAGGGGATGCATCTGGAGCATTTCTCCCCGGGCCTCCGCTGAAAACAGGCTCTATGGAACCTAGTCGGACATTCCCGGTCAACAAATGTTAAATAAATAAAAAAAAATAAAAATAATTAGTAGGGGGATATAAAATATTGCACAATAACTACAGGAATCAATCAAAGGAGGTTAAAAATATTGGAAAGACAGACTAGATAAGCAATTCACAAGGAAACAATGGAAGGACATATGTATGCCTTCAAGGTATGCAACAAAGTCTAGAAAATTTAGGATTTGTGCATGGAAGTGTTTGCATAGGTATTTTTATACCCCAAGCAGACTCCAAAGAATTTCACCTCGGGTAGATGGCAAATGGTGGTGATGTAAATGGGAAAAAGAGGTAACTGGCAGCATTTGTTTTAGGAGTGTAATGAGCTGGCAGAAGTTAAAAATTCCCTACAGAGTACTCTGTCAAAAATATTAGGTCAGCAAATCGACGTAACTAAGGAAACCATTTTTTTGAGCTGCGATACAAGATCTGAATTGCATAGGCATAGTAAGGCCTTGCTAAGTTTAATTCTTGGAGCTGCCAAAAAAGCAATTACTAGGAAATGTTAATCAAAGTCTAAACCAACTGTACATGAAGTATTGAATATTGTAAATGAAATAAAAGAAATGGAAGTAGAATCTTTAGAAAAGGGTAGGAGTGAATTACATAGAAAAAAAAAGAAAATTGTACGAACAACACATTCAGAATAAAGTTTTAGAAGAGGAGTGAGATTTAAGGGAAAGCAGGAATTGAGCAATTTATGTAATGTTGAATTGATGAAAGTTATACAAAAACTGTGATGTATAATGTTTGTAACTAGGAATATGTTAATACGGTTGGTTTTCTTTTATATAAATATATGTTTGCCTATCCCCGGGATTCATGAAACTCGGCGCAAGGCCGGCGTAAGGCATGCGCCGGCGGTGCATGGAATAGCCGGCGCAGTAGCGCCACATACATATTAATGAGAGTGCACCGGAATCACAGACACGTGCGTAGTGTACGTGAGCGAGCCCAGGTAGGATGCGTTTGGAGGCGTGTCTAAGCCGGCATGAGGTGAGCAACCAAATGTGCTGACAGCCACGGTCCGCCCACAATAGTAATGGCAGCAGCCAGGTCCCGTGCAGAATGATACGCACGTACAGTATGCAACATAGTAGCCGTCCCAAATAAACGGAGAAGCAAATAGAAGCCACAAAGGCATAAGTGTACCCGTCCAAGGAGCAAAGGATACGCATAAGACCGCGTTCGTCTCGCAATGCACCGTCAGTGTTTACACTCAGAGAAGGTGTACAGCCGCATGTCAGCGCGCCGCACCGACAGAGGAGCAGCGATTAAGGTCCCCACCTGTCCCACTTTGGTCGGGGCAGACTCTCTATGGCCAGTTGTGTCCCGAAAAAACGTAATAGAAATGGCTGATGTGCTACGATTGTAGGACACAATGATATCCCGTATTTAATGTAATGGTAGCATGAAGTGGTTATTTCTGTAACAGAAATACCTAAATGACACAAGAAACAGAATAAGCAAGCAAATCGCCACAACAATAAGCTTATATCTAGGCAAACAAGTGAAGTTCTATGCTATATAGTGACCGTGTGTATGTGTCGGCCTGTAAAGTCAGGTGTGAGTCCCGGAAATATCCCAGATCGGAAACTGGAAAAGGTGGAAACCCCAGTAGCGACATGGGCATGGTCACCAGGGTTACCTGCTGTCCCAATGTGCCATGGACAGTCCCAGATTGGACAGTTGTGTCCCTGCAACAATCGGAAAAATGGAAAATGACCTCCGATCCCCTGGCAAGAAAATTACTACAATATACATGTAATAGTAGCATAAAACATACACATTACTATATGAAACACAGACATGGGATGTCCCAAATGTGCCATGGACAGTCCAGATTACATGTTGCAAC
>NC_056744.1:1464343894-1464374547 GCF_019279795.1 Protopterus annectens | reverse complement strand
ATCTGAAAATATATATTAATTTTGTTACACCACATTTTGCAGGAATTTAGCCACATCAATGGCCAATTTTATTTCCACTTCCTGTCCCAATAAGTCTTAGAGGTGATTTGTTGAGGTATTCACGTATTTTTGGCAAACCAAAATATGACTTAGCTTAGGAGACTTTATTATAAAGTAATACACTAAACTATTAATAAGCCCTTCAGTCAACATTTCTTCTGTTAAGGATTCAATATAAAATTATAGGCCCTACAAATAGTAGACCAGTTCACTTTCTCATAAAAGCTGGAATCATTTGACATCTCATACATCCAACATCTGTAATCATTCACATTTAAAGATAAAGGCATTTCTCTTGTCAGCCTTGAAAATCAGCAAGTCCATTTAACACTCTTTTCTTACACTACTTGTTTTTGGCTTACTTTACAACAGGTATCCAATACCTCTTAGTGAATTTTTGTTGAATCTCTTTCAAATAAACACTGAAAATTCAACTTTCCACCAAAGTCACTATTAATAGTTTCATTCAATTTGCCCTCGCAGATGGGACAAATGACCACCTTTGCTTAAAATCTGAAGCTCTGTTGAACTTTTCAAAAGGATTCACAATATTAAAAGACAAATCATATTTTAATCCTGGTTACGGCTGAATTTATTTTCCAACCCCCACTGGTTCCATCTTGGCCCATTTTTTTTTTTTTTTTTTTTTACTACTGGCCCTTTTTGGAAGATGCACTGCAACCTGAGCTCAAGTTTTATTGCCCGTATTTCTTATTGGCATTTGGCCCTATGGTCTATTATAATTATGACTGGCTGAAAAACTTCCTGGATTCAGCACTGGTGCTTTTGCAGATTTGTTAGCTAAATGCTGTGATTTATGGGCTACTACAGGCTGATGGCTAGGACAAACCATCAAAAACATCTGTTTGGTTGATGTTATCAATTAAAATAGATTCATTTTATTCAAAAGTCTCAACATTGTTTGTTCTTGCTTTCATTATTCCTTGTGATCATGTTCAGCTTTTTCATTTGACTGTCATGTCTTCTGGAAGTTTTCCATTTTGATGTCAACATTAGAATTAGTGGTGGTCACTTTTAGTTGATGATATTGTTCTTTGGTAGAACACTTATTTTTGATCAGCATATTATGATCCAATAAAACTTGGACAAAATTCAAGCCCAGCTTTTTCATTCATGCTCTTCCATCTTTCCAGAAAGATCATTTGCAGCTGGCACCCTCAACACCTTTAGCCCTCTCGGGACTAGCCTGACCTTTAGACACATTTTAAAAAATAAACGGCCCCATTGCGAGAGCTATAATTTAAGAAAATGCTTTTCAAGACTGTTAAAACCTTTTACTAAGTCTACCTTCTCATTCAACAAACTGGTTAGATCAGTAAAACGAAAAGGATTAACTGGGTGAGCAAGACCATTTGCAAGTATCTTGTCATGCACAATTCGTCATTCCATTAACAGACTGCTCATTACTCAGTCTGTCTGCCAGTCCTTCGATTATCAAGCACTGGACCACTGGCTGTATAGAACCACAAATAATGGATATAAACAACTTCCAACAAGCTGCTAGTATTATAAAATCAAAAATACAGCAAAAGGTTTGATGTAGAAGATCTACATATGAAAATATTCCTGGCAGATTAATTGCATGCTGATGTCCATTTATCAACAAGAAAACTTTGTAGCTTTTTTAAACAAGAGAAAGTTTAAGCACTGGTCATGTGATTTTTCATGTGTTTTGGGAAAGCTATGCATTGTTTTGATGTTGAGTAGGTCAGTCTGAAAATGTTTTGTATAGAACTGAAGTGCTTACATGCAAAGTCAATTAAAACTGCATTCACTACACTATCTTTTGCTATTATATATTACACTCATGTAACAAAAATGCAAGACTAGATGCTTGATTTATTTTGACATTATAAACATTATAAACCCAGCCACTGGGGATGCACAAGCCAGTGCATTTCTTTGTGCCGGTCCCAAGCCCGGATAAATGGGGAGGGTTGCATCGGGAAGGGCATCTGGTGTAAAATTTTGCCAAATCATACATGCAGACAACAGTACAGATATACATACCGGATTGGTCGAGGCACGGGTTAACATCAACTGCTACCAGTACTGTTGGCCAACAGGGTGCTGACGGAAATTGGGCTACTGTTGGCCAAAGAGGAGAAGAGGGCAAAGGCATGCCCGAAGGCAGATAAAGGCTAGTACTGTGATAGTGAGGGTCGGAATTTTGAATTTTGGCAGTATTATTGTGTGTGCAAGAGACCAGATGGAAGGGGAGCAAGGCTAGGTGTATCGAAGGTGGTTTCAAATTGTTTTATCATGGTGTGGATGGAGGGAGAAATGGCGTAGGCATTATCCTGAAGGAACAGTATGCTAAGAGTGTTTTGGAGGTAAAAAGAGTGTTGGATAGAGTGATGTTTATGAAGCTGGAAATTGATGGTGTAATGATGAATGTTGTTAGTGCATATGCTCCACAAGTTGGGTGTACGATGGATGAGAAACAAAAATTTTGGAGTGAGTTAGATGAAGTGGTGATGACTGTACCCAAGGGTGAGAGACTGGTGATTAGAGCAGATTTCAATGGGCATGTTGGTGAAGGGAACAGTGCAGATGAGAACGTGATGGGTAGGTATGGTGTTAAGCAAAGGAATGCAGAAGGTCAAATGGTAGTGGATTTTGTGAAAAGGATGGACATGGCTGTGATGAATACGTATTTTAACAAGAGGGAGGAGCATAGGGTGACGTACAACAGTGGAGGAAGATGCACACAGGTGGATTATATACTGTGTAGGAGGGCCAGTCTGAAGGAGACTGTAAAGTGGTGTCAGGGGAAAGTGTAGTTAGGCAGTATAGGATGGTGGTTTGTAGGATGACATTGGTGATCAAGAATAGGAGGATGAGTGTGAGGGCAGCACCAAGGATCAAATGGTGGAAATTGAAAAAGGGTAACTGTTAGGTGATGTTCAGGGAAGAGTTAAGACAGGCACTGGGTGGCAGTGAAGAGTTACTGAATAACTGGGTAACTACAGCAGAGCTAGTAAGAGAGATGGCTAGAAAGGTGCTTGGTGTGATATCTGGAAAGAGGAAGGAGGACAAGAACATCTGGTGGTGGAATGAAAAAGTACAGGAGAGTATACAGAGAAAGAGGTTGGCGAAGAAGAAGTGGGATTGCCAGAGAGATGAAGAAAGTAGATAAGAGTATAAGGAGATGAGGTGCATGACAAAGAGAGAGGTGGTGAAAGCTAAGTATAAGGCGTATAACGAGTTGTATAAAAGGTTGGACACTAAGGAGGGAGAAAAAGACCTGTACCAATTGGCTAGACAGAGGGACAGAGCTAGTAAAGATGTGCAACAGGTAAGGGTGATAAAGGATAGTGGGGGAAACATACTCACAAGTGAGGAGAGTGTGTTGAGCAGATGGAAAGAGCACTTTGAGGGGCTGATGAATGAAGAGAATGAGAGAGAGAGAAGGTTGGATGATGTGGGGATAGTGAATCAGGAAGTGCAGTGGATTAGCAAGGAGGAAGTAAGGACAGCTACGAAGAGGATGAAGAACGGAAAGGCTGTTGGTCCAGATGACATACCTGTGGAAGCATGGAGGTGTTTAGGTAAAATGGCAGTGGAGTTTTTAACTAGATTGTTTAATGAAATCTTGGAAAGTGAGAAGATGCCTGAGGAATGGAGAAAAAGTGTTTTGGTACCGATTTTTAAGAATAAGGGTGATGTGCAGAGCTGTAGTAACTACAGAGGGATTAAACTGATCAGTCACAGAATGAAGTTATGGGAAAGAGTAGTGGAGACTAGGTTAAGAAGGGAGGTGATGATTAGTGATCAGCAGTATGGTTTCATGCCAGGAAAGAGCACTACTGATGCGATGTTTGCTCTCAGAGTGTTGATGGAGAAGTACATAGAAGATCAGAAGGAGTTGCATTGTGTCTTTGTAGATTTAGAGAAAACATATGACAGGGAGCCTAGAGAGGAGTTGTGGTATTGTATGAGGAAGTCAGGAGTGTCAGAGAAGTATGTAAGAGTGGTACAGGATATGTACAAGGGAAGTATGACAGCGGTGAGGTCTGCGGTGGGAGTGACGGATGCATTTAAGGTGGAGGTGGGATTAAATCAAGGATCAGCACTGAGCCCTTTCTTATTTGCAATGGTGATGGACAGGTTGACAGACGAGATCAGACAGGAGTCCCCGTGGACTATGATATTTGCAGATGACATTGTGATCTGTAGTGAGAGTAGGGAACAGGTGGAGGAGACCCTGGAGAGGTGCAGATATGCTCTAGAGCGAAGAGGAATGAAGGTCAGCAGGACTAAGACAGAATATATGTGTGTGAATGAGAGGGAGGATAGAGGAATGGTGAGGATGCAGGGAGTTGAGGTGGTGAAGGTGGATGAGTTTAAATACTTGGGATCAACAGTTCAGAGTAATAGTGAGTGTGGAAGGGAGGTGAAGAAGAGAGTACAGGTAGGATGGAGTGGGTGGAGAAGAGTGTTAGGAGTGATTTGTGACAGACTATTACCAGTAAGAGTGAAAGGGAAGGTCTACAAGAGGGTAGTGAGACCAGCTATGTTATATGGGTTGGAGACAGTGGCACTGACAAAAAGGCAGGAGTCAGAGCTTGATGTGGCAGAGATGAAGATGTTAAGATTTGCACTAGGTGTGACGAGGATGGACAGTTGGAAGGTTTGGAGACAAAGCCAGAGAGGCAAGATTACATTGGTTTGGACATGTGCTGAGGAGGGATGTAGAGTATATTGGGAAAATGATGCTATGGATTAAGCTGCCAGGTAACAGGAAAAGAGGAAGGCCTAAGATAAGGTTTATGGATGTGGTGAGAGAGGACATGCAGGTGGTTGGTGTGACAGAGGAAGAAATGGAAACAGTTGATCTGCTGTGGTGACCCCTAACGGGAAAGAAGAAGAAGAAGAAGAAGAAGAAGAAGAAGAAGAAGAAGAAACAGCCAGACCCACAATGACTTTGTACTTATTCAGATAAGGAGTAAAAAGCACCCGATAACATTAAAGATACATATAGCCACACAGACTTGGTTTTAGGCACCAACAAATCCTGCAATCAATGGGGACCTCCCTGGTCCTAGGGGCCTCCAACCACTGCAAGTGATTTTGATATCTTATTGCAAGTTTGTCAAACTAATAAAAAGTACAGCAATCATGTCTACTTACTACAACAGGTGAATAATAACTCTTAAGACTACAAATCCTCAGGATTTGTGCCACTATTTTAAAATTCAAAGTTGTCTGGTTGTAGTAACAAGTGTTTTTGAAGCAGCAGGCTTTAGAATTTCATTAAATGTTTTCCACTGACAGTGTCCTTAATTAAATCCTGTTGATGAGCACTTTCTCCACTAAAACCAACATCATAGCCAGTATTATGTATCCACAATACATACAGCTGTGGGAAGGGATGAGCAACCTTTGTGTCTGGGCCCCACAAAAGCTTCTGCTGGTTAGAGAAAATAAGTAGAGGAAAAAAAATCTAAAGAGATCATTCATTCTCTGATTATATGTTTTATCTTAAGCAAGGTTGTGATAAAACTGTTACGCTAAAGCTGGTAAACAGTCAATGAACATCAGGGTAAGTGCTAGAGATTGGCAGTCCACAGCAGCAGGCCCAAGTGCTTACCTGGGATTTTAGGAGTAGATTCTTTCAATCTTCAGGGAAGGTCTTCTCTTCAGGAGCTTTATAGTAGTTGGTGTCTTCAATTTCTTTGAGCAAGAATGTAGGGCAAATCTAAAACAATGGCAGAATAAAGGCTCAAAAGCAGGAACACATTTTGCATATTACTATAATTCACAAAAAGTTAATGGAACAACATTTGGCATCAGCATGCATCTGTATGCAACTCCAATGTTTAGCATTACTGACTGTCTGTCATCCTGAATGACTTACCAGCAAATATATATTTGTTTTTTAAAGTGAAACAAGACAGAAATAAGAGGAAACATTTGGGATGCTCAGTGAAATGAGGGACAGTGACAGATGCATTATTCCTGTTGACTGTAAACAAGGGTTACTGATCTGTTATGGCAATGTCATTTACTGAAATCTTCGTAAAACTAGTATTGCTATTGCTTATTCATGTGTGTGTGTGTGTGTGTGTGTGTGTGTGTGTGTGTGTGTGGTGGGGAGATGCTGCAGTGTTATTAAAGCTAAGCTGATCATAATTTCTTTCACTTACTATCACAAACATAGATCTCACACGACAGGTGGCCATATTTGATGGTTTGGCAGGAAGAACATGCATATGAGCACAACTTGTCATTGTCACAGTGGCATTGTGAGCAGCACTGTCATTTCACAGAGGTTTGCTCTGGTTGAATTCTTGACTGTGGCCTTTTCTTTGTGGAGTCTGCATACCCTCCATGTCTTTTTGTGCATCTATCCATGTGCTCCAGTTTCCTGCATCACCTCAAAAGACATGCAGTAGGTGAACTGGCATTCCTCCAACTTACATGAAGGTGAACATGCAGAGTGCACATGTGTGTGTGTGTGTGTGTGTGTGTGTGTATGTGTAAAAAAATATCAATGACTTTTTTCTACACACAAATATGCCAGGCATATACATAACTCCTGTGGGTAGCAGTAACAAAAATGCAGTTAAATTGATTTCAAAAATAAGACAAAAAAAAAAAATCACAGAACATTAATACCTTTAAGACTTCCAGGGGTCTGGTGACTCCCACACCCCATTAATACCTTTAAGGCTTCTAGGGGTCTGGTGACTCCCACACCCCCAGACTATCAATGGATTTTGACACAGACTTAGTAGTGACCTTTGTCCTCAACAGTACCCATTTCAAATCCAAGCTTGCTCGGACGTGTACAGAAGACTGCTGTAGCTTATGTAGGGTACTGGGGATTGTGGGGTCATAATCAGATCTGAGATGTGTGATTTGTTTTTTCTCACAAACATCAGAGGTGTGCAAAGAAGACTACAACAGCTTGTGCAGGAAAGGTGTACTGTCAAGGAGCGACATTGGAAAACATAGAAAATTGTTTTTTTTTCCACTTTCTCTCACAATTACGCAAGCATAAATAAAGTTAGCTGCCTTTGGGATACAAAGGTGAGGAGGGAGGAGGCATTTTTTTCCACTTTCTCTCACAATTACGCAGTCATGAATACAGTTAGCTGCCTTTGGGAGAAGGTGAGAAGGGAGGATGTATGTATACGACAACAGTCACTTGAAATATATAACTGTGGCCATTTAAACTTCTGCTTTTATCCCAGTCCTGCACTAGAGGAATGCACAGACAATTACTGTCCTTTTTGGGGGGATACAGAGGCAGACAGTATTCCCAAATAGGATTAGTGTATCCTCCAATATTTTCTTTGTTAGTTTATTGTGAGCTACTATTTTGTTAGCCTTGAACACTAAGATTTGGGTACAACCTAAGCCTTCTTTGAAAGAAAAAATAAAGACTACATTTTTTTTGCTCAAGATTTTTGTTCAGGATTCTACTGGATCAAAAGGCTGACAATGTTATAAAATGCACCTCAGAGCATCTATAAACCTATAGCTTATAGGGACTTGCCAGCCCCTCAGCTTAACTGAGTTATTTCCTATGCAGTCATTACTGTACTTTCTTGGCTGGGTAAGCTGTGTTGAAGGGCTACAATGAAATGTAAAGTTGAACAGCAACACTGAATTTCTTTCCTTAATCCTCAATTATAACATTTGGTCAAGCCATCAATGGATGAAAAGGCTGTATATATATATATATAAAAAATAAATAAATAAAAAATAATAAAATATACAATTCAGAGCACATAGAAAGCCAAAGCCTCTAGAAAAAAAAGAAGAATAAACTTGGTTGACTTTTTCGAGACAGTCACCAAGGCCATTGATGAGGGAAAGGCAGTCCATACAGCCTACCTTGACCTGGCAAAGGCCTTCGACACAATACCCCACTCAGGTATCATCGAAAAACTCATCAGCTTGAATGTAAACCCATACATCACAAGATGGGTTGCAAACTGGCTAAGTGACAGAACACACAGGGTCAGAGTTGCTGGAGCCATGTCAGACTCAAAGCCTGTCACAAGTGGTGTCCCACAGGGCTCAGTCCTGGGTCCACTCTTGTTCGGCATCTACTTTTCTGAAGTACAAGCAAAAGCAGGAGGGTTATGGCTGACAAAGTTTGCAGATGACTGCAAACTGGGCCATAGTCGAAAACACATCTGACACAGATATCCTTCAGAAGGGCCTCACAGAAACGGATAACTGGTGCCAGAGCCATGGCCTAAAGTTAAATGCCAAGAAATGCATTGTCATACCCTTCGGGAAAAACAAAGTTACCCATAGCTACCATATAGGTGGCAATCCACTGAGCACAGAAGAAGTCATCAGGGATCTAGGGACCCAGGTTGACAGTAGCCTGTCGTTTGACACTCATGTTGCTAAAGTAGTTAGGAAAACCTTCTACATTGCCCACCTGATCATGAAGGGATTCACATCTAGATCAAGGGAGGTCATTGTCCCCCTGTACTCATCACTCATTAGACCTATGATTGAGTACAATGCCCCATTCGGAATATATCTGACCCGACACCTGCAGCAGCCGGAAAGGCCCCAAAAGTTCCTCACCAAAAGGATAAAGGGTCTCAAAAATATGTCTTATGCTGCCCAACTGAAAGAACTCCAGCTCTATTCAGTCTCATACCGCTTGCTCAGAGGTGACCTGTGCCTGACATATAAGGCCATGTCAAACCCAGATTTGATGAATATGCTTCACCTCAAAAAATCTAGTTCCCTCAGAACCACAAGGGCGGGAGACTTAAACCTTGACACAGTTATTAATAGAACGTGCTGGAGGGACAGATTCATCACCCAGAGACTCCCTATGCTGTGGAACAAAATCCCGTTACATGTGAGGCAAAGCACCTTGCTGGCCTTGTTCAAGAGGAATCTTGACCAATGGATGGGAGATCGCAGATATACCCCAGGGATTACTTCAGTGTCACTGCTTGACAGAGGCACAGCAAAATAATAGGCATAGTTTTCTTCAAACTAAAGGGGTGGCGAAAGCCAAATAACTATGGGCTAGGCTTATAAATGCCCTTGGGCAGATAGCCTAGTATGAACCTATGAACCTATGAACCTATGAAAAAAAATGAAAAAGTAATGTGTATAGTGTGGGGGAGGATGTGTGCAAGGAAGGTGAAACAGTAGGCATAGGGAGGCATGGAGCTCTTTGTCTAGGGCACCATTTCACCCAAGGCTAGCCCTGTACATAGGGATGCTGTGTGATTGTAACTAATTGCGGTCACTGTCAATCGCAGTCTGTGAGATGGGCCAGCATAATGTGGTACACCGGTCTGTCAAATTGTAAGGTGAAGTGTAGCTACACTGTGCTTATATGTACTACTCCTACAACAGGTCTGTCAAATTGTAAGGTGAAGTGTAGCTACACTGTGCTTATATGTACTACTCCTACAACAGGTCTGTCATATTGTAAGGTGAAGTGTAGCTACACTGTGCTTATATGTACTACTCCTACAACAGGTCTGTCAAATTGTAAGGTGAAGTGTAGCTACACTGTGCTTATATGTACTACTCTTAAATGTAAGCTGAAGTGTAGCTACACTGGCTTATATGTACTACTCCTACAACAGGTCTGTCAAATTGTAAGGTGAAGTGTAGCTACACTGTGCTTATATGTACTACTCTTAAATGTAAGCTGAAGTGTAGCTACACTGTGCTTATATGTACTCCTAAATGTAAGCTGAAGTGTAGCTACACGGGCTTATATGTACTACTCCTACAACAGGGCTGTCAAATTGTAAGCTGAAGTGTAGCTACACTGTGCTTATATGTACTACTCTTAAATGTAAGCTGAAGTGTAGCTACACTGTGCTTATATGTACTCCTAAATGTAAGCTGAAGTGTAGCTACACTGTGCTTATATGTACTACTCCTACAACTATGCATGATGAACTAAATGGTTGCTTAAGAGGGCTGGCCATGACATGGTGACACTTACAATAGAAGTGTCTAGGGGGCCGTCAACTTGACACTTGCTGACATCCCTCAAAATGCTATTACTGGCCCTGAATATGCATTACTGTTCCAATCTGTCATTAAATGTGATTGGTTTAGGTGCACTAAAGCCTTTGCTGTAATTTTCATAGCTTTTTACATGACAGACAGAAAAATGTACACTGCTTGCTACTGTTGTATACAACCTAGACTCAGAGGAATGGGTTTATATCTTGTTTTCACTAGATGAACCATGGTTTAAACAAGCAATATCAGCTTGAGTCCTGTTTTCTTATGCATCTTACAAAAGAAGTTTTGACAACAGCCTATTTTATTAAGCGGTGTACTGAAATCAAGTATAGTACAATTTGGGAATAAATAGTAGCATAAGTCTAACCTAAAGTTTAGCAATGGTACCTGGAAAGGTTAAGATAAATAATGTTGTGACAGAGGATCCAAGCATTACTATTTACTGATAGGTTTACAATGAAACCCCCCAACTGAGAACTTGTCGAAAGATTTTACTCTTCTAACATATTCTGGAAGAATCACACCAAGTTCTTGTAAGCAAGTAAAACAGCTTTATTTTACATGCATGGAGACCTGCTACATGATAGTAGTATGCCAGCAGTCTGGCTACTTGTACTTTGAGTTCTGCTTATATAGACCCTCCTGCACGTACATACATGTAGCACAGAGAACATTCATTAGAAGTAATAGTTTGATTACTTGTTTTTACCAGCCAGGACCACAGTTATTCTTGCACCATTAACTTTCTTATCAGCAGTTTAAGATTAACTTCTGCATTCCTCAGTGATCAACATTTTCCAGAACATTTCAGTTTGCACGCAGTGAACATTTTTCTGCTTAACCCTTTATATACAGAATACAAAATATGTTGAACTTCAGTATTTTTCCACATTTCCCCCCTTACAACATTTTGTATACTGTTTATTTTACACAATCCCAGATACATTTTATACCTTCTCATAATCAGAAAAATATGCTTTTGTAGCATTGGCAGAGATAACCTTCGATATTATCATTTTGATACATGGTATGCAACAGCAGCCAAGCAGCAAAAATATGACTGCACCAACACATATAGCAATTAAAATGTTCATCAACACAGAACCCCAGTTTCCAAATAAGTTTTGGAAAAAGTCAGTCAAGGGGTTTGGACCAGATTTAGTCAGTTCAGAAACTTGTTGAATTATTTTCCCTTCGCCGCTAGGGTGAAATCGAGCACCATACGGTTCTGCAACACTACTGTTCTCATTGCCGTTAATTCGTCCGTCACCAATTTTAGGGCTGAAATGTTGCATTATTCAGAGTCTCTAACAGTTTTGACAGTTTTCTCAGTTCCCAGATGGATTTTACTGTCCCATACGCTGGCAAAATACCAGCCCAAGCAATTACATCATCGCCTAGGTCCATATGTGAGAGTCCTTTGCTGCTGACGTGTGCCAAGTCATGGTGATAAATCCATGATGCATCAATGTTACCTACGGGATTAATAGGTTTATTAAGAGAACGTGCATTTCGTATTTTACCTTGAGGTAATGCATTTACGTGTCTGATAGCTGGTATCAGATATCCCAAAAAACAACTTCCTGACCAGCCATATGGTAACCATTTATATGCTTTCCTACCACAAATAAAATAACAATCATTCGTTTTGATGGTGATATTGGTTGCAAATTCATAACTCCCATTTGGCTTTAGCCCCTTAAATAACAGGCCATATACATACAGCATTTTTTCAACAAAACTAGTATCATTTACATTGATGTCTTTTTTTATAGCTCCAAACTTGGTCTCACACTACCCTTCTAGGGTACAATTATGAACTATTGTCAAATTACATTGGCTCAGCCCCACCTTAACTTTTCCAATCTTTTGAAAACACACTGTTCCATTTTGGCATCCCAGAAGAGGCAGCGCCACCTTGTCTCTCAGTGGTACTTCTGTGGTTTCAAACAACAAATTATTCCAAGTATCATTTGTTCCCAGAGGGGCTGTCCCTAACATTAAGCCACTATGTACAGTAGGTATTGCAGTACATACCCAACAATTTGAGACATTCATTGAGGATGCATATGCATATTTAATCGCTTGATATGTATTAAAGTTTGGATGCCAGCTGGTGTGTTTGTCTCTTTTTGAATGGCTAGCTTCATTAAAAAACAGAAATGGCCAAAACAGAAATATTGCAATCACAATAGTTATAAACAATAAAACATTGCAATAGAACCATTTTCTCTTATTCTCATTATTGTCCTTCATGGTTACTGCTGCGACTTCCGTGATTTTGTCGTCTCTTGAACCTGAAAAATAATCATTCGTTAAACAGCTGTTAGTATTGGTCAGCATTTTCCTCATGTACTCTGCTATCTCCTCACCCTCCTCACGTTCTGCAGGCAACAAGTTTTGCCACTGCGGGACGTAATAAGGTCTCCCGTACAATAACTCAAATGGGGTGACTCCTTTTGAGGTGGGAGTTGTCCGCATGGAAAGGAGGGCTAGAGGTAGACAGGTAATCCAAGACTGATGTGTCTCGGCCATGAGTTTTCTCAACTTGCCTTTTAGAATGCCGTTGTGGCGTTTCACCAACCCTGCTGACTGTGGGTGGTAGGCACAATGGTGTTTCAATTCAATTTGGAAAACTGTAGACAGTTTTTGAATGATCTGATTGACAAAATGCGTGCCGTTGTCAGAGTAGATGCGTGTAGGAAGTCCAAAGTGTGGGACGATGTGATTGACCAAAATTTTAGCCACTGTTTGAGCATCCGGATGTGTCACCGGAAAAGCCTCAATCCACTTAGTAAATGCATCTACTATCACTAACACAAACTTCTTTAGTTGTGCCGGGGTCAATTCGATGAAGTCCATACATATTGTATGAAATGGATAGGGGGGGTGTTGGAAATGATGCCGGAGCAACTCTGACCCCCCCCCCCGTGGTATTTAGCACATACTATGCAGGATAGACAAAAACGTTTTGCATATGCAATAAAACCCTTGGTCCAAAAGGTAAGGTGGATAATTCTAACCATAGCTGCAGGACCCAGATGGGAAGGGCCATGCACGACTAGTGCTGCATACCTAAAAAGATTAGTAGGCAAAACATATTTATTATCTGGTCCCACATAGATTCCTTTGTTCTGTCTAACACCATACCTAGTCCAGCGTTTTTCCTGTACTGTGCTAAGTTCCTGCATGACTTGTAAGGTTTGTAAATCAAACTTATCTGTTGGTTGTAATTCTGTAGGTGTGGTTTCAAGTGAAAAGGTACTGGACATAGCTGCCTCTTTGGCTGCTTTGTCTGTTAGGGCATTACCAAGTGATACCGGGTCCTTAGCATGGGTATGAGCAGCGCATTTACAGATGGCCAAACCCCGTGGCCGTTGAACGGCTTGTAGTAATTCAAGGATTAGTTCTTTGTGCATGATATCTTTTCCCCGAGGTTGTAACCATCCCCCTATTTTTCCATTGCTGAGCAAACACATGTACCGTAGAGAAAGCATCTGTCCTCTGAAAGGAGACATGCCCTTGTCACAGCAATCAGTTTTGCTGCTTGAGCGGATAAGTTCCCGGGGAGTGGTCTTGCCTCTATTATCTGAGTTGCAGTAGTAACTGCATACCCTACCTGCGTGGTGCCTGTTTCTGTTTTGCGTGCTGACCCATCTACAAACAGTGTCCAGTCTGCATGTAGTAAGGGTTGATCTTTAAGATCCGGTCTTGGTAGAACTTTAGAATGTATGAGATCTAAACATACATGCGGGATACCGTCTTCAGCAACGGGTAGCAATGTCACTGGATTTAAGGTAGTGCATCTCTCAATTGTCATGTGTGGCTGTGATAGCAGCATAGTCATACAAGATAAATGTCTACTAGGTGACAGAAATGTTAACTTGTCCTGCAGAAGGATGACTGCTACGGAGTGCGGGACTTTTAACGTAAGATCATGGAACAATACCAACGTGGCAGACGCTTGTACTGCCAGGGCAGCTGCAATTACTGCTTGCACACAGTGTGGTAATGCTCGTGCTACTGAGTCTAATTTACTAGAGTAAAATGCCAATGGTCTTAACTTATCTCCATACATTTGCATTAAAACAGATGTCATAAATCCCTGCTTGCAATCTACAGTCTGTATAAAGGTCTTACTGTAATCTGGAAACCCCAATGTCGCTGACCCAGCTATCAGTTGCTTGATTCTAGTGAATGCCTGTACTGCCTTGTCTGTCCAGTGCAGCAAATCTTTTGCCGCCATCGGTATTGCAAAAATTAAGTCTGATAGCGGGTGTACTTCTTCGGCGTAGTTGGGAATCCAACTACGACAGAAGTTCGTAATGCCTAAAAAGGACATCATTTCCTTTTTTGTAGTTGGCATGGGGGCTTGTAAAATAGCATTCTTTCTACTGTCATCTAATCGCCTGCCCTTTCCAGAGATAGTATAACCCAGGTAACGTACTTCTAATTTACAAAATTGTAACTTAGACTTATTTACCTTATGTCCTTCGTGTGCCAGAAAGTGTAGTAATCGAATAGTCTTGGACTTACAGAGTTCTTCCGTAGTCGTGGCCAGGAGGATATCATCCACGTACAGCAGTAGGTGGCACCCTTGGGCGGGTTGGAACTGAGCCAAATTGGTGGACATCTCTTGTGAGAAGATGGTCGGACTTTCGCAGTATCCCTGCGGTAACCTGGTATAGGTATAACGCTTGCCCATAAATGTAAATGCAAACCAAAATCTACTATCTTCCTGCAAGGGAATAGAGAGAAAGGCATTACTGATATCAATTACAGAAAAGTAGTTATCCGTAGGAAGGATATCGTTCAGCAGAATAGACGGATCCGGGACTATGGGGGCCTGAGGTACCACCGCAGCATTTATTGCCTGTAAGTCTTGTACCAAGCCAAATTGGTGGACATCTCTTGTGAGAAGATGGTCGGACTTTCGCAGTATCCCTGCGGTAACCTGGTATAGGTATAACGCTTGCCCATAAACGTAAATGCAAACCAAAATCTACTATCTTCCTGCAAGGGAATAGAGAAAAAGGCATTACTGATATCAATTACAGAAAAGTAGTTATCCGTAGGAAGGATATCGTTCAGCAGAATAGACGGATCCGGGACTATGGGGGCCCGAGGTACCACCGCGACATTTATTGCCTGTAAGTCTTGTACCTTCCTCCATGTCCCATCCGTTTTTTTTACTGGAAATAAGGGCGTATTACACTGTGAGTCTGTGCACAGAATTAATGCTCCAGCTTTCAAAAGTGCTGTGATTACCGGTAAAATGCCCTCCTCTGCCTTTCTGCTCAAGGGATACTGCCGTTTATGAGGTCTAAATTCTGACTTGGGTGTAATCTTTACCTGTCCTGCCGTTCTAATCAGTCCAATATCGTGCTAACCCTGCGACCATAATGAGTTTGGAATCGTTTGTAATTGAGATTCTTCCATGGGGGTAAGGAGACATAGTCATAATGTCCCAGGGGATTGTATCGGTTCATCTTCCCAGAGGTGCGCGGTCGGTCTGGCTTGTGTAACCCAGTTAAGTTTTTGAACCTGAACGCCTTTACCTGCCAACTGTTCTGGTGTCCATCCTACCCATTCAGTTATTTTCTTACCCACGAAGTACCATGACATTCCTTCACCCTCCGTGACTGAAATATGTGCGGTTAATTCATTCTTATACAGCAGCTGCATATCCCTTGTAAGGCTACATGTGACTGCAGAATTACCTAGTGTGTCCCAAAAAAGGCTATGCAATACTAGTTTGGTGACTTTAAAACTAAGAAATTTCTTTTCGTATTCTAAATCAGGTCCGGCACATCTTCTGTAATACATTATGCAATGTAATGGATCTGACACCTTCGGATTTGTTATGCCGTATTTGCTTAATGCCAAATTTGTAAGATCCATAACTACACTCTGGGGGCCTGTCTCTATCAAATCATTACTATACCAGTAATGTAGATCTCCCTACCCCTCTAATAGCATTGCACTATTTGGTTCAATTCTCCTTGCCACCATCCCAGTGGAGGTTGGGACAGCTGCTATGCCGAACACTTGCATTAAATCTCTTCCTAGTAAATTTACTGGGCAGATTTTTGAAATTATTACTCGGAACCATATGGTTTGGTTCGTCTCTGGGTCGGTAAACCACAGAGGTTTGGACAATGGCTCTTTGTAAATACGACCATTTGCTGCTTTTACAAGCACATATTCATCCGAGGTAACATCGGATGATATGGCAGTACTTCTGACTAACGTTCATGAAGCCCCTGAGTCACAAAGAAATTCTATGTCTCGGCCCTCAACTTGCAATGTGATCACTGGTTGGGATTCCAATTGCATAGTTGATGCTAGTGCTGTTAGATTTACCATTTGATATTCCTCATTTTCTGCCATTTCCTGTCCCCACCCATCGTCTTCACTTGTACCTACTTCCCCATTCTCACTTTCTTCTTCTTCCTCATACCCTCCATCTACGTCTTTTTGACCGTCATATAGTCATGCGGTACCACCGGAAGCAACCATCGGTTTCTCCGGTCCTCTGCAATCTCTGGCGAAATGTCCCTTCTTACCGCACTTAAAACATTCCCCCCTCTTTTGCCTACCTTCGAAATCCTCAGAATGACTTACGCCTCCCCGTCCTCGTCCTCTTCCCCTGCCACGCCCTCTTCCGCGGTTTGCGGAACCTTGAACTAACATTAAAGTTCCATCTTCACTAACTGTAAAAGTCTGGGCTTTTTTATCTTTTTTTTCCTTCAGGTATTTCTCAGCATGTCTAGCATACTCCATAAGGGGCTGTAGACGCGCTGTCCTGTGTGTGATCATATGCTTTTGTATAAAGTTACCAATGGCTGTCTTGCAGCCCTTTAGGAATGCATTTTTCAATTGCTGTTCATAGGGCGAGTCATTTTCCTGATTTTCTGCCTTAATCAACCCACTATGAGCATCAAAACATTGTGTGAGACGATGTAGATAATTGTCTATGGTTTCGTCATCTGATTAAACGCATTGATTAATGCAAGTCCAATCTGCTTTGGATTTCCAATGTTCTTCTATTTTATCTAAGAGAGTCTTTATTCTGGTTCTACACACTTGGAAGTTTTATTATCTTCCTTTTTAACAAAGTACACATCTTTTTCACTTGAATTACCACACCCCCTTTTTTTTTTTTAAATTTTGTTTCCTATGTCTCTTATGCTTCCTCCAGCCATTTCTGAGCCTGGGGAAACCCCACTTTTTTTTTTTTTCCTTGTCTTATTTCCTGCCTGTTTGCGCAGTAATCTTACTAGATTTTGACATTCTGACTTATTTAAACATCCACTAAACCCATGGTCTTTTTTCCATTTATCTAAATATTTTACGTTCTTTGGGTGTAAATCAAACATAAACTTTTCATCTTCAGTTTTGTCGTCGCCTTTGGCGCAACTGGTTCCTGTTCCCATTTCTCTTATGAGAAACTATTCCTGTTCCTGAGATCTCTTGTATATGGAATTTATTCACATATACTCCTTATACTTTGAGAAAATTAAATTTCTCCCTTGACTAGTCCCTTAAAATTTAGACAAAAATTCCAATCAGAAACAACAAAAAATAGCGTTTTGCTTACCTTTGTGATTCCTCCGCCCTGTTTCGCTGCCACCTCACGGATTGAATCTGGAAAGAGTGACTGGCCTCTAATTTCGACCTGTTTCAGTCGGAGGTCTTTTGTTCGAGGAGAGCCTGATCTCTCTCCACCTGCGCAGGTTTTCAGCATCTCTTTGTTCGATTCGCGCCATGCAGGGGCCTAACGTTGCGCCAGTTATGTCGAAGATTTTACTCTTCTAACATATTCTGGAAGAATCACACCAAGTTCTTGTAAGCAAGTAAAACAGCTTTATTTTACATGCATGGAGACCTGCTACATGATAGTAGTATGCCAGCAGTCTGGCTACTTGTACTTTGAGTTCTGCTTATATAGACCCTCCTGCACGTACATACACGTAGCACAGAGAACATTCATTAGAAGTGATAGTTTGATTACTTGTTTTTACCAGCCAGTACCACAGTTATTCTTGCACCATTAACTTTCTTATCAGCAGTTTAAGATTAACTTCTGCATTTCTCAGTGATCAACATTTTCCAGAACATTTCAGTTTGCACGCAGTGAACATTTTTCTGCTTAACCCTTTATATACAGAATACAAAATATGTTGAACTTCAGTATTTTTCCACAGAACTCTTCTTCTTGAAGCCTTAATATTTGATGCTAAATGGAGATGTGACATGGGGAATGTTGCTTTACTCTCCTGAACAGTTTATAGTACAGCATTCTGCTGCAGCTAAGATGATTTAACAAAGTTTGGAGCACAAGTATAGTAGATCCTGTTAATGGCAGCAGTACAGTCGCTTACCGGCAACATGGATATAGTGTTATATAAAGCACAAGATAATATGGATTACTGTACCTTTTGTCATGCAGAATTACTGATTTTAACTACAGCTACAGCAGGAGGCAGCATCATTTTTGGGAGGTGTTTGAATAGGAACTGGAGTGCTGATGTAAGGAATGGTACCAAGAACACAGGCTAGTGTCTATAAAAGGCAGTACACATCAGGGTGAGGGAGTTGCCACACAAGCACAGTGTGTTTAAGGGCAGAGTATGCGGTAGTCAGCTAATTGCATAAACATGTAAAGCGATTAGCAAAACAGAGCAAGTGATGAGAGGGTCTGGACTGAACTGCATAAAACATAACTTTCAGAATATGGCACATTTCAAAATGTGGGCAAGGCCACTACTGATTTCACCCTCTCAGTGGGACAAAGTCAAGAGATTGTTCAGAGTCCAAGCAGGATTCTGGATCAACTCTGGGACTCAAAGGTAAATAGATTGAGGGGGAAATATAGGGTAGGTGCTGCATAAAGAACAGGGTCAGTTTAAACTGGATGGACACTGATATAGCCCATACCCATAGATGAATTGGTTCAGCAATACCCACATTTATGGAGACATGACAAAATGAAGTATTTGGGACTATGGGTTAAAAATTATTATGTTATGGCAGCTAAGTATAAGTGGAAGAGGCTAAACAAAAAAGATAATACAAAAATTAGAAACTGGAAGCACTTGTCTATGGAAATGGATAACAAGATACAAACAATAAATGTTTTAGTCCCTTTAGTTTTATACATAGGTCAGACATTTTTAACAATCAGATGAGAAGCTGTGAATAGTAATTAATAAA
Organism: Protopterus annectens; assembly: GCF_019279795.1. Classification (NCBI taxonomy): domain Eukaryota; kingdom Metazoa; phylum Chordata; order Ceratodontiformes; family Protopteridae; genus Protopterus; species Protopterus annectens. The sequence continues at coordinate 1,464,355,272 of NC_056744.1, read as the reverse complement.
GAGTTGAAAGATTTTATCTGGGATGGGAAGAGAGCAAGAGTCAATTGGGATAAGCTGATCCTTCCAATTAAACAAGGTGGTTTAGGATTACCTGATTTGAAGGGAGATGTTATACAGTTAAGGCTCTTGTATGTACCACAAGCAGAAAGCTACAATTAAAGAGTAGAAAGAGATGTCGAAGCAGGGAGGAAACCAAGAAATAAGGATAGAGTGGGATTTTGGATCCAAATCCTTACGAAGAACATTGAGTATTACAGTCAAAGTAGTAAAATGTATTTCAAGAACTAAGTCAACATAGGAATGGAGAAAAGAGATTCCACCCATAGGGATGACTGCAATTAGGTGTATACAGAATAGACAAGAGGGGGCTGGAGAAAACTGGCAAAGGAACTAAGGTACTGGGAATACATAGAAAGGTAATAGAATGTGAAAAGGCAAAGAAGAAGACATTTGTACATCAGGATACTGACTGCCTTGCTGAATAGGGATTGACAGAGTACAGGCAAAGAAAAAAGGATAGGGGATCCTAAGTGAAAAGACCCACATCTGGAGACTTTTCAGTTGAATCTAGAAGAGAAGCTGCTGCAAAAAAGGGATCATTTGTAGGCATATAAAATAGTATACAATAACTATTAGGAGTGAGAGGAGGTATGTTATGCTCTAAGCGGACTCCAACGAATTTTATCTCAGGTAGATGGCAAATCTTGGAGGTGTGCTAAGAAAGAAAGATGCAACTGGGAACATATGTTTTCAGACTAATAAGCTGGCAGATTTAAAAAATTCTCTACAGAGTACTGCATCAGAAATGCTAGGCAAGCAGATGGCTGTAACCAAGGAAATGTTTCTTTGAGCTGGGATACAGGATCTCAATTGCCTATACATGGTAAGGCCTTGTTAAGTTTAATTCTGTTGGCTGCCATAAAAAGCAATTACTAGAAAATGGAAATCAAAGTCTAAAATCAACAGTTATTTGAAGTAGTGAATATTGTGAGAGAAAATAATTGGAAATGGGATCTTTATGAAAGAGTAGGAACAAAATTATGAGGAAATGGAAATTGTGGGAACAATACACGCAGAAAAACATTTTGTAGGAGAGGTACAAGGGAAGGCAGGAATTGACCATTTAATTTAAATGCTGGATTGATTGTACTGTACAAAAGAATATATTTGACATATGAGGTTTGCAACTGTGAACAAGTTCACATGGTTTGTGCTCTTTTATATAAATGTAAGTTAGCAGAAAATGGTATAGCTCATGCCAGTACCACAACTGGCAAGCTCTGTGACAGTGGGGGATCAAGGAGCAGGGCAGAGGACACGAACTGCAGCAACGGGCTCTTACCAGTGGGGACATGACTGGTAAGACAGCACAGGTATGCACAGTCAGAAAGAGGTTTTACAGTTTATTTTATTGTATTTTACTTACACTAGTTTAATAGAGTAGATCTTGCATATATTTGTAAACTGATCACACATGACAAACTGCAGGCTTAGCCTAGGTTACATGAATAGTAACAGAATATGGTACATTAGTATAGCATTAATATACAAGCTACACAAATATAAGAACCTGTGCATGCACAGAGATAAACACATATAAAAGTAAATACAAACAATATACAATACATAGAGATCAACATTTGTTGCAGTCAAACATTTCAAAAGCAAAATATATGTATACATTTGGCTAAGAGCAAACAAAAAAGGGGGTGATATGAAAGACTGAGGGAAGAAGGGGAGAGTTAGAACAACTTTGAAATGAAGACAAGGAGTTTGGGAATAAGCTTACGAGCAATGGTTAATCAAGATTAGAACCGATATATGAACATTAGCACTTGGCATTGGGCCAAACAATTTTGGTGCACTTGTTATGGTTACTCCAAACAGAAGATCATTGTTCATAGGGCCAGTAGGATATTAAAGAGTTCAGCACAGCAAGTGTGACAGCCATAACTTTGTGTGAGGGCATAGGAATGCATGCTGTTATGATTGCATAACAGTAGGGAAAGGCAGACAAACACAGAAAAGGGGTTTGGTGTAAAATCAAGGTTCTAGTCAGGTACAGACTGGGTATGAAGTGGGCTGGAATAAGAAACAGGATTTAAGTTAGGATATTCCATTTTAAGCTTGCCACCATGCAGTTTCGAGTTAGTTCATAGTAGGACAGAGTGATACTGGAAATCTCTGGTTAGACAACTGAATGATGACAGTGTAATGGGAGTAGCAATGTATGCCCACACTAAAGGAGCAGCAGTGAAAGACGTAAAGCCTTTAATCTGGTGACAACTGCAGGTATGTAGAAAATGATACATCAGTTTGCTGTTGTGTTACGGGATATTCTCCCATGAACAACAAAACTGCTGGCTGAGAAATAAAACAGAAAAAAAGAACCATGTACTGTAGACAAGCTCAGGTGAGACTTCGGAGTAATCAAGCAGTTATAATATATACATGCACAGATATATAGATATACAAGTAATCCCTATAAAACAGCAAAGTGTAGTTACCACCATAGGAAAAAGTGAGTCTCATACCAGTGTTGTTGGTGTGTCTTTTGGCTTTTTCCTGTTAGGGGTCGCCACAGCGGAACTCCGGTCCACTAATGATTGGCAGTAGATTTTTACGTGCCGAGTTGCTGGCCCTGATGCATAGCCTTCAACGAAGGTACGCCCATTCATGCATGTCTCCACACAGAAGACTCTCTAGCTGAGAATTGAATAGGACGTCTTACTGTGAGATGACAGAGTCTCATACCAGTGCCTGTTGCAAAAAACTTGCAGAGATGTCTAGTGAGAGTGGAAAAATATGCAACTGTATGAACTGTCTAATCCTTGGTATTATGTTTATATTTACATCCGGACATCAGGAAAAAAAATAGGTTAGCCAACATCATGGGCTTAGAAGCACTTTTAAATTTATATGCAACACTGCCTAAAAAAAAAAAAAAAAAAAAAAGTCCTCTCCTTTCAAATCACTACTGTGTCAATTAGGACTTATAACACATTACTAACAACTTTGTATAAAGTACCCGTTTTGACAGCATTTAGATAAAACAAACTGAAAGGGAAGTCTGTTCTCGTTCTTTATTTAGCCCTGTTTGATTTGCTCTCACAGAATGCTGCAGTTTATCTTAGACCTGGCACATCCATAGCCCTTTCTTTTCTCCTTGAGCACACGACTGATGCATTGCTAGAAGAAACATGGAATTCATCCTGTCATGGAAAGGGTGGTATGCTCCTTACATAAAAAGGATTCAAGGTAGGTGCTCCTAGTCACAGGTTCAGTCAGATTATCCTCACTAGCTGCGGTTATGACTACTACAGTATAACGTTTTAGGAGTTTAATTTGACTGGTTGTCACATAAACTTGACAAAAAACATCTACCTATCACATCACAGATACAATGATTTACTAATAGTTATACAAGATGTGTTTGTATCAATAAGGCACTAGCCACGCACATAAGCTATAACCTATTAGCTACCAACAAGAGTAAATATGCAGAACAGGTAAGAAAGATGAGACTTACCCTATCATAGCTAAGATGAACAGCCCATGACATGCATTTATGACGCCAGCTTAAGTTAATTAACAATTATCTGTATGTTAAAGCAGATAAATACTGCGTGTCATGATATAAACTGGATTTAGGTTTTTCAATAAAGAAATTTTGATTTCTAAATAAGTTACAATTGCGTGATTGCTCTGAATTCTCAACTGAATTTACAGTGCATGGTTGGATTCTTAGCTAGCAGCTTTGCTGCTCTGAAGTTCCAGTTTCCCTGTGGCCTATAGTTGTTCCTTATGGGATAGAAAAGTCTTACTCTACCAAAGGTGGAAAACTATTGCTCCTCAACAGAAGAAAGTATGCTACATACTTGCCATACCTCTTAACTGGACAGGTGTTTGCAGAATGCCCAGAGTTTTGCCTCATACTTTTGGTCTGTTTTTCATACAGTTGTTGTTTTCTGGCAAATTAGAAAATAAACACAAACATTTGCGTTTCAGACTTCACACCCTTCAGAAAACTCATGCCAGTGCAAAACCTGTTCTTCTATCAACTTTCTAAGAGCAATATTTAAAAACTGTCCTACTTTTTGGTCTTTATCCCATTTTTATTTATGGCTTTGTCCAGACTTCTTGCTCTAAGAGTTTGAGAGGCAGGATACCTACATCTCTCAGAAATCACCATACAGCAGAGAAAAGGGAATATTAAAAAAAAAAGAAAAAAAAAAAAACATTTCAGACTTGGTATACGAAGGTCGTTTTTTTTTTTTTTATTATTTTTCAGCTGCGGTCCATTTCAGGACCTGGTCTAGCAGGTGAGTTTCACATGCTTATCCTCTCTGTCCAGATTTTTCAGAATATTCCCAACTCTGACTAGTTCTTTCCCCACCCTCAAACTATTTTATTCTGACAAAATTACAAAGGACTACATTTAATCAATAACTTCATACTTCTCATTGTTTAGTCAATTAACTGATAAAAAAAGGAAATAGCACCACAGGTTTTGCAAATAAATTAGAATATTTAAAATGTTTTTGGAGGAGCTTTTGTCTCACAAACACACACACTTCATTTTCTAGAATTCTTGAGGAGTTCAATTCTGTCATTAGTGGTAGTTAACATGTTTGTTATGGTTCAGAAAATGAGTGCTGATGTAAAACCTGTTGTGCTGAGCTCACATTAGATGAATTCTAGAATCTTCTTCTCATGTTCATAAAAAAGTATACCCCCCCCCCAAAAAATAAAAAAAAAATACACACACTATTTTTTTTTTTAAAGAAGTTTACCTCCCTCAAACACACACACACACACACACACACACACACGCACGCACGCACACACGATCACGGTAAAAGTTTATTCTTCAGTTGTGATTCTAATTTGCAGCTGAAGGCATTTAGATTATATAGCAACCGGACATGTTTGCTTTGGCTATCTGGCTGCGTCCTATTACTACAATCGTTTTATAGGCGTGATTGCAGAAACAGGGTGATATAAAAAAAATCTTTCCATTTCACTGGGGTACAACATGTCCCAAATGAGAGTATGTGCATCATCCGAGTTTATTGCTCACTGGGGTACAGCATGTTCCAGCTGAGACTATGTGCATCTTTGCATTTCACTGGGGTACAACATGTCCCAACTGAGAGTATGTGCATCATCCGAGTTTATTGCTCACTGGGGTACAGCATGTTCCAGCTGAGACTATGTGCATCTTTCCATTTCACTGGGGTACAACATGTCCCAACTGAGAGTATGTGCATCATCCGAGTTTATTGCTCACTGGGGTACAGCATGTTCCAGCTGAGACTATGTGCATCATCCCAGTTTATTGCTCCCCATGGAAGTTAACAGGATTTGCTACAACCGTCAGTGCTGCGTACTTAGTCCCTGCTAGCTATAAATCAGGGTCAAAACACAGGGGCAAAGTCCCCATAATGGATTTAAAATGTTAATAATATGCACGCATATGTTAAAATTAACAGCTTTTGCACTAAACCTTTTTTTTACATAACGAAGTTTGAATCTCAAATATCTTTAGACATTGCAATTCTCAGCGATTTACAAGAGAAGCACAAAAAATCGCAAATAATATTAAGTAAATTCAGGGACTTTGAGACATTTAAGGGGGTACGAATGTTTTACAAGTGATTCCACAGAAACAACTTACGGCGAACTGAAGTGGATGTTGTAGGCTTTGAACTCGTCTGAAAAGTAGCGTCTGACCCGGCTGGATTCGGAATGGAAAAGATTTACTTGCATTTCTCCTCATGCAGTTTGTTGAGTTTACTACTTGCTGACTTTTTCTTATTTCGTCCTGGTGACCGACACAGAGTGCGCAATGTTTTTCTTCTTTCAGTTTGTCAGCTGTTTCGTATGGGGGCTTGATATTCCTCTTACGATACCCATGTAGTTTCCGAACTAGAGCTTGGGAGTTGTTAAAAAAGCTAGAAAAAATCACCATGCTCTGTTTGCTGTCGATGCCCGTCCCGTATTTCTACAGTTGAAAATTATTCTAACATAAATGCGTTTCTGTTTCGATTTAACAGGTGCAACCACACCAATACAATGAGACCTCAAAGACATATGTCACATCTTGTGCTTGCTTTTAAGAGCGCTTCTAGAACTTCCTTTTTAAGGTATGTAGAGGATGGCCGTCCTGTGCATCGTCACTCTGGTTGAAACAGGGACATTCTCCAACAGGTTGTTAAATTAAGCAATAATACCCGACAGTGTGTATGTGAAGTAATACCCACCCGGGGGTATTATAGAGGGTCTCTACACCTCTGGAAGGACATTAATTAAACATCAGCACACACCCTGGAGGGCATCATTGCGCTCAGAGAATGGTCTCTCTGTTAAATTGTGTTTTACATATATATATATATATATATATATATATATATATATATATGATGTAAAATAGTCCATCTTCCTAATGTTTCACACTTTCTGTAGTATATGCTAATTGTGTTGGAGAAAGCATTTTACATCAAAAATACATAAAAATGATATAGTACTTAAAAATGAAATAAATAAAACAATTTTACAGAGAGCTCATTCTCTCTGTCATACCCCCCCCCCCCCCCATTAGGGTTACCACCTGTCCCACTTTGCGAGGGACAGTCCCTCTTTGGGCAGTTGTGTCCTGACAAAAAATCTTAAAAATGGCAAATGTCCTGAGATTTTAGGACAAAATTATTTCCTATATTTTATGTAATAGTTGCATAAAACAGTTATTATGTATCTAAAATACCTAAATGTTATAAGAAATAGAATAAGCAACTAAAATGCTACAAGAATAAGCATTTATTTAGGCAAAAAAGTTAAGTTCTATCCTTTGTACTCATAGCCGGTTTTAGGCACCAGCGAACCCTGCGGTCGCTGGAGGCCCCCTGTTCCCTGGGGGGCCCCAACCACAGCAAGTTATCCTATCCTGATATTTTGTCACATCTGTAAAACCAACAAAAGCTAGTGCAGCAGTCTTGCATACTTAATAAACTATGAGGGTAATAACTCTTATTTATATCTCCCTTAAAATTCAAAGATATTTCTGGTTGTAGTAACGGTGTTTTGTCAAGTAATAGGCATCAGAATGCCATTAAATATTTTACTACTGACATAGTGCTCCTGGCTTAGTTAAACCCTGCTTTCGGACATTTTCTCCACTAAAACTAACTACATAGCCAGCTTTTAGATCCTGCAAGACCATGGCTGCAGGGGGCCCCCTTAATCATCTTTGTCTGTGTGGGGGCCCCACAAAAGCTGTTGCTGATTGGGGAAAAATGAGGACTGAAAAATGCATTCATTTCCTAATTATGCTCTTTAACATGAACAGGGTTGTGATATGACCCTGTTAGGATGAAGATGATAATGAACATGAACAATATAAGCACTAGAGGGATCAGCAGCCCAGAGTGACTTACCTCTGTGCAAACTTTGGTTTTTAAGAAGAGCTGATGCTTCCGATCATCAGGGATAGTTTTTCTTTCAGGTAGTTTTATAAATAAAACCAGAACACCAGATTCTATAACTGAATTTCTTTGCTTAAGAATTCAGTACAATCCCAAAAATAATAGAATAAATGCTCAGAATCATAAATATGTCTAAATATTTCTCTAAGTCACTTAAAAAGTTACTAGAATAACATATTTTGCATCAACATCTATTTTTGGACAATAAGTATAAAACTCAGATGTCTGGATTAATTGACTTTTGTAATCCTGAATGATTTACCAGGAAATCAGACTTTTTTTACGAAGGATAAAGCAAAAATATGAACAAAATCAGGGAAGGTCTGTGAAAGTAGGGACAGTGACAAGTATGCATTACTCCTCAATGGGATAAATCTTACTGCTTCTGCTCTTTGACGATTGCTAAACAGCAGTGACTAATCTGGTGTGGCAGTACCAATGTTGCACAAGGCATTGCTGTTTGCTGAAATTAAGTACATAACTAGTACTGCTGTGACGCATGTGTGTGTGTGTGTGTGTGTGTGTGTGTGTGTGTAAAAAACATCATTGATTTTTATCTGTGCATGCACCCAATAATGCCAGGACACAGACGTTATTCTTCTGTGTATCAGTAAATAATGTACCTAACAAGTAATTATATTTCGAAAGTAAGACAGAACATATATCACAGAAGATTGAGACACTTAGATATCCTTGGAGTCTGGTTGCCCCCACTCACTAGACTGTCTAAATGGATAATGGGGACTCCCTTTATCATCCTTGACTCTGTGGGGCCCCCACCAAAGCTGTTGCTTGTTGGAGAAAAATGTATCAATTTTCTGAATATGCTGTTTAACCTGAATGGTGCTGAGATATGACCCTTTTAGGATAAAGCTAATAATAGCCTCTGTTTACAACCACACCGATTCTAAAACCAGCCCTGCTCAAATGCGTGTTTACATAAAGCTGCTAAAGGTTATGTGGGGCTAGAGATTGTGTGGATATTACATTTAATTTTCATCACAGTCAAACCTTAGAGGTGTGCACATGAAGTCATTATAGCTTGTGTTTGAGCTGAGGGCAGTGTTTATCACAGACCTCAGAGGTGTACAAAGAAGGTTACTATAGCTTGTGTAAGAAAGGTGTACTGACTAGGAGCAACAAATTTGAATATTATTGAAATCATTTTCACAATCACATACTAGGTACATATACATGTGGCTACCTTTGATGGCTGGGGTGAAGAACATGCTATGTATATGTATATCATCAGTCACTTGAAATATATGACAAAGGCAATTTAAATCTCTGCTTTCATCCCAGTCTAACATCAGAGGGATGCATAGGCAGTGACTTGTCTTTTTTAGAGGGTTAGGGAGGTAGGCAGTATTTCCAGATAAGACTTAAATATTCTCACAACTACTGGCTTGTTAGTTTACTGTAAGCTACAATTTTGTCAGCTTTGAAAATTAAGCCTTGGGCATAAATTATGCCTTGAAAAAAAATAAGACAGAAATTCTTTTTTTCTTCATAATTTTTATTTAGGCTACCATTGGAGTAAAATGTTGAGAAAATGCTCTAAAATGCATCCCAGACCATCTGTAAACCTGTGGCTTCTTGGGCCCTGACTTGAGTTATTTCCTAAATGGTTATTACTGGGCTGTCTTGTTTAGGAAAGGTGTGTTGAAGGATGCAAGGAAAACTAAAGCTGAGCCACAACAGTGAATTTCTTTCCTTAATCATAATTCAGACCTGTACATAGACTTGTTGCAATGTATCACTGTTGCAACTAAGTGTTAGTAACTCTAACTGCCCCTTTGTTAGACAGCGCAACATAGTGATAGTGTGATACATAGGCCTGTTGTAATGTAAAAGCTTGTAGCTGCAGGTCTGTCTGTGGATAATGCTCCTAAAAGTTTGCAGCATGAAATAAAAGGTTGCTTAAGATGGATGGCATTGTTAGGATGATGCTTATACTGGAAGTGCCTAGGGGGCCCCCAACTTGACATTTGCTGGGGGCCCCCAAAATGCTAACACCGGCCCTGATCATGTTTGTACCGAAAATGTCCCACTTTGGCCATTTGAAAAGGTGGCAACCCTACCCCCAATTCAGCAAGCCCTGTACGGTGTGTAGGACTAATGCAGGAGCTCCAGTAGGCAATATATCTGTTGTGCAATTCAGGGATAAAATGCTGGGACATGTACGAGCGCTCCTGCACTAGCCTTGCATGGACTGTGCTCCTGTATGCAAATTACCCCATTTGCAGGTGAAATCCATGCAAACAAGGTGAATTTGCGATCCAGGAAGCTGGAACCCGGTCATGCAGGACTAGTGTAATCTGCAGAAATGTACTCTGTTAGTAACCAAGTACATTTCTGCAAACTACAAAACGGAGCCATGACAGCTCCAAATAAAGGATGGATATTATGTAGAAAGCATGCCAATGGCCAAATATATGGCCATTGGCATGGAAAACAGTTGCAAAAATAAAAAATAATTAACTTTTATTTTTTTTTTTAGCTGATCTCGGCTGTTTAAGCATAGGGCAGTGGCGAGCAAATGGGATTGGGCGATAAATTAAAAAAAAATATTCTAAAATAAGTATTCTAACCAAAATCACTATTTTGCCATTATTATACTCAATGGCAGGCAGAAGACAACATGGTCAGTGAATAGTGGTTGCTAAGGGGAGAGGCTCAGTGTGGGACCTGTAACTATGCATCAGCAGGCAATCCTATAGCAGCTCTGTGCACATTTGAGCACTGTGTTTGCGTGGCTCACCCCCGGGCTTAAACAGGAAGGCAATGGGAAGGGAAAACAGCAGTAGGAAGGTAATCTAGGAGAACAAGCATAGCTGGTAGGTGAAATGTATCAGAATCAGCCAATTACACAGGCAGCAGTCCAGCCCAACCCAGAACACTACTATAAACTATGCAAACACCTTTCCTGCTGGTTTTTCCCACATACTCTACACCACCAGTGTATACAAGTGGGGAACTTTTAACAAACAAAAACAACAAAATAATAGTGGCTGCAACAGCTATCAGACATCAACATGCGGAAGAGGCTGAGGGTGGTGAGGAGGAGAATGCTGCCGACTAACCCACAGTGAGGAGACGGAGAAGGGTGTAATGACCCAGGGTAACCTACCAGGAGCTACATGAGCTGCAGATAGTGAAGCACTATAGGCTGGACAGGGACCTCCTACAGCAAATTGTTGAGCTGTGCCAGCCATGCCTAACACACAGAACTAACAGAGGGGAGCCTGTCCCAGTGGATACCAAGGTATGTGTAGGCCTAGGAATATTAGCCTAGCCTGGAGATATCATGGGGCTCTCACAGGCATCAGCATCCAGGGTATTCCACATGTTCCTGGATGCCATGTCAGCACATGCCAGTAAGCATGTATATTTCCTCAACACTTGTGAGGTGTTGGCCAGCAATATGTGTTTCTTCCACCAAATAGCAGAATACTCTGAGGTAGTGGGTGCTATAGACTGCACGCACATATGCATTAAAGCACTACCTGGTGAGCAGGGTAGGGTCAACATCAACCACAAGGGCTTCCCGAATATCAGCTGCCAGGTCATGTGCAATGCCCAAGGCATTATAATGAATATGTGTGCTGGCTGTCCTGGAAGCTATCATGATTCCCACATCTGGCATCTGATGCAGCTGTACCAGAGATTTGACAGTGGGGGCATCCCTTGCGGTCACCTAGTGGGGGATGCTGGTTATGCACTGGACCCGTGACTGATGACACCCATCAGAAATGCACACACACACCAGAACAAGAACTCCATAATGAGGCACACACACAGACCAGAATTATAATAGTGTGTGTGTATTTGGGATGCTCAAGTCATGGTTCCGGTGCCTAGACACATCTGGTGGAGCCTTGCAGTACTCATGTACTC
>NC_056744.1:1464290728-1464343394 GCF_019279795.1 Protopterus annectens | reverse complement strand
CCCTTATGCTAGGGGACCTGCACCTCTCCTACTCCTGTCATTCTGCCTGCAGTTCAGTTCTACAATCGTTTATGCTGTGTATTCCCGCCTATGGGGCTTATATAGTCCGTTTTTCTCGCACATATCTGTGATTGGCCGTTTTGGAATTGTATCAACTTCAGTAAACCTGCATTGTCATGATCCAGTTTGTATTCATTCCTATATATTAGCTATTATTGCATTTCTAGATATTGCTGTCATAGCTTAGTGGTTTGGTACCTTGACTATGGTGTATAGTATCCTGGATTCGAACCTGGCCACTGCTTTTTATTTTTCATGACTGTCTAGACATGCTGAGGGGTGTGTCTGTGTAAAGGCAGTTTTGATACGGCTTGCTCAACGTTGCCCGTCGGTTAGCTTGTTTGCGTGATGAGCAGCTCCGAGCAAACGGGGTACGCTGGTTTAAGCCTCATTTGGCTATCAGCACGCATATTACACTCAGCTCAGTTAGGGGCACATAGGTATTAAACCACTGCTCAGCTACGGGCACTCATTTTGCACCAGTTAAACCACTGCTCATCTACGGGCAGATGCACTCACCCTGTTAAACTGTAGCTCAGCTTTGGGCACATCTGGCATTTTTTATTCTTTTGTTACCTCACATTTCTTCAATATAAATGGGCTATTTCATTACATTTTACATAAAATGTGGTTTTATGTGTACATATTTGTCAGGGACTTGTTTCGTGCTTATTTTGCTAAAAATACAAATTGATGTTGTGGGGGCTCGAACCATGAATGCCTACTCTTCAGCCAACATCTCTACCACTACACTATTGCTTTCTGGCTTATTTTGCATATTTAGTTCTTATATGCTTTCCCACTGACTGCTAACTGTAGCTGCGCTACGGGCACACCCGCGCAAACGAGCACACTCACAGTTAAACATTTTTACAATTTAAAAAAAATATATAACATGTTTATTTATATGTTTTCTGTTCATAGACTGTGGGGGCATGTGTTGTGTTCTGTTTATTCACATTTCCGTGGACTCTGTCGTGGGTGTTTACTTTGGGCACTTTTCTTCTTCTGGGGACGTGTCCGCTTACAGGGCTCGGCCTATGGACACGCCCCCTACTGTCTTCCACGGACCGTGTTAGCCTTAGGTGTGATTCAGCATGCTCTCATGAATATGCAAAGCATGCTGACATCACTCCGTTTAACTGCAGCCTCCGTGTATGAGTTATAACTCTTACACGGAGGCTTTGTGAATCCTGCCCAATGTGTTTTGCTTAAAGCCTCTGTTTTTTCCCTTGTTTGTTGTCAGCATACCAATAAATACAGACCTAACTGCAAAGTGTAACATGGTGCTTCAGCAGTATCCATAACTTGGAAACTTCATTCTGCAGATATCTGTGGTCAAGATACGATACATAAGAATATGGTCTTTATATATGTCAAACGGAATCTGGAAGACAAACTTGGAACAGCCATTGTGATTTGTGCCCCACTGAACAAAGATACTGTGCAAAAGATGCAAGTCATTCCTCTGCTAGGACAATGTTACCTTAAGACCACACCATATGAACAACAAGATGTTGGTTTATTCATTTATTTCTTTGATTTGTTTACTTGTTAGATGGAGTGGTCCAAGAGCTCTTTTCATTTAAAATCCTGATAGAAAATGCAGTACAATGTTAAAAATATAAATCAGACATTAAAACATAATCAATGAGTTGTTACAGAATAATATATATCTTTTAGACATCATTTACTGTGAGGAAGACCAACCAAACAACTCAGAATTTGTTTTATTTATAGTTTGTTTACATTTTACTTTGATGTGCATGAGAAGCCTAATACGTGGCAAAGGGAAGGAATAATATATATGGAGATGTACTCCAGTGAAAATGAATAAGATGTCAAAAATAAAGTGTGATTGATCAAACTAGGAATGTTAGAAGGGCTATGAAACTTGAAAAACTTTGAACATGTGATTCCTAGACTTGCAGTACCTTAACAGCAACAGTGTTTTGGAAAATAAATTTTGTAATAAAGGATTAAGTACATATGAAACTTCCATCAGTAAGAGGCTAAAAACTGAATGTCACTAGAATGTCTGCCATCTTCATCAGAGTGTTGTGTGTGTGAAGAAACTGAGGTAGATGTGCAGGGTTGTTCCTGCTGTGCAAACATGAGCTGAATGTCAGCTTGTGTTTGTGTTTGACTTTGTGTTGGGCTGTCACTTTCTGCAGAGCTACTAACATGTTGTGAAGTGAGAGAACCTGCCATTAAACTTGGGGACTACCTGCTACTGCCTGCAGGCTGCCTCATAAATGTAGCCATGTTATTATCAGCAGCAGTAGCAGCATCCATTCTGTTGCTAACTTCATCCATATTTATTGATGCAGTTGAACTGTTGTTGCTGATGCTGAATCTGTAAAATAAATTACACAATGAAACAGCATAGTGTACAGTAGGCTTACAAGGGGTTGAGTGGGTCACTGACAATGTACATTGCCTTCATTTTCATTAATTACTGATGTACAAGGCTCACCTAATTTTAATGAATTGTTACATGTTTAATTACAGCAGTCTTTTTTTTACCATTGAATTTTTAGTATAAAAGGTATACATTTTAAACTAACCTTCAGGAGCCGATGAATATAAATGCTGCTGCAGACATTGGTTGGACGGAACAGTGTCCACACTACCTCTGACTATTCCAGTTGCACCATATACTGTATCATAGTCATCCCAACGAATGGACAGAAGGCATTCATAATCTGATGTTAACTTAATAAGATTCGGAGCCCCTATAGTGGTCCTGGAAATTGCATTCTGTCTGGCCTTGCTCCTAGCATGTTCTACAATATCATTCGCCATTTTCTTGCACTCTGCCAGTGATCTGTTTCTACCTCTAACTACATTGATTTCATCAACTATTTGACTCCAGGCTTTTTTTCCTCTCTGTTATTTGGGACCCCATTTACCAAAAGGAAATCCTCATGGCTGAAGTTATCATATCTGTGTTTGGATCCCTTACTCTCCATCAGTACTACTACAGAAAAAAAAGGGAGGGGAAAAAAAGGCCGCAGTCAGATCCTTGTAACAGTACTGTTTAGATGACATTAACTGTTGAAGTACAAAACAACTGGCCAGCTATTCCTAGCACCCACATTGAGGTATTTTTGTAATAAATATGCAAAGAGCAATGTTATCTAAACTACATAAGTTTAGTCATTTAGACCAAAAGCAACCTGCACTACTATCTGTCATTGTCATGTCAGGAGCAGAACATCACATTTATCACACGTCTGTTCCTGTCCTGTGCACACTGAAATTTCTTAAATGCAACAAGCATTTTTTCTATGTATGCACATTCAGTACACTAGACTTCTTTAATGATCATTTCTTAAAATTATTACTCTACTAGACACATCATAACAGGCAACTTCAAAATGATCAACATTACCAGTTACGCAGTGGTGTGAACACTTGCACAGTACACATCAAAATGCAATGCAGGTGACTTTTAAATCAATATTAAAGTAATTATTAAAATGTCTATTACTACACAATAAATATTTTATAAAGTATTTTATGTGTGTGGAATCCTAAGACATTTGTCACCTATCTCAGCTATGTATGAATTAGTACGGTGGTGCTCAGTCTAATGGCATAAATTCAGGCCAATTGACATGTGTGTTATACAAATTAGGCTAATTTATATACATCTCTATGAATTGTAGTGTTATACAAATATGTGCTGAGGGACATTGGTGTATTTTGACATTACTCTGACTGTAAACTTGCATCCTAGAGCACATGAACTTATCTTAAAAAGACATGGACGTGCTGTGGGCATTTATGAATTCCACAGCACAATACAGCAATGCCAAGCTCTCTGAGGTATGCTAATTGCCCTAAACTAGCCAAAATAAGAATATAGTTGTAAAATTCAGTATGAAATCATCTGAATATCAGGGTGAAAGCAATCTGGAAGATAATTCCTGCCCAGCTGACATTATCTATCACACCTTCACAAGTCATTCATATAAAGTCATACAAATAATTGACCACATTCCTGTTGACATTTATTTATCCTCCACCATAAAAAAAATCACAGTTCACCACGATACATACTGCTGCAAGGGTGTAAAAATATTTTAACATTAAGCATTAATAATGACAGTTACTATACATATAATTAAAAACAATTTATGACACATGAAAGGACAGTTTAGTGTTTTCCTTTAAGAAAAATCACTATGTGACAAAATAGTATTAGTTACACCAAACTTGCCAATACCTGCTCTAATCAACATACTAGCAAACGAGGTTTGGTCAAGATGATGTCACACCCAACAGTGAGTGGTTCTAACCCTGCTTAATCCATCCCTCACCATATTTTCCTCATTCAGGTTCTGGCTCTTCAAGTGATAGCAACAACTGTGAAAGCACAAGGCTGCACTCCTAGCTGGTCTGTCAAACAGATCTTGATCATGCTGCACCTTTTGTCTGACTCATACCTGGAGAAGATCCAGGTAAATACGATTCACAGTACATGGAAGAAAATCAACATCTGGGAGGAGCTGGGTGATCACCTATAAATGTGGCTTCTGCTCCCAGTGTCCATATGTGCTTCAAGGTGAAAATATTCATTTAGTTGCAAGGAATAGGAATATTGTTTGTAAAGGACATGCCACATGTGGCTCTAGTGGAGTTATTTATACAGCATTATGTGGGGCCTGCAATGGGTTTTATGTAGGCAAAACTGAAAGGAAGTTTTGCAACAGAATATATGAGCATTTATATGAAGTTAGAAACAGGAATCCCAATAATGCTTTATATAAACATAGGTTGACATGTTCCACTGCTACTTTTTCATTTTTTGTATTAGAGGTGGTACCCTTGGATAAAAGAGGGGGAACCTGAGAACGCAATATAGAATATAGGGAGTTGCACTGGCAGAGGCTAATAAATTCCCAGTAATGAATGAAACTGTATCTATAGGTCCTGTTATAAAGCTTAAAGCTGCTAGGCTCTGAAATTTATTTCCCATTTTGCCCACTAGATGGGGATGCAGGACAAGCCTTTCATTGAATGGAGTCTGTGTTTCCAGTATTTTTATATAGGAGTATGTATGTTTTTATTTATTTTTTACTTTATTTTTTAAAACTATTTATATTTATGGTGTATATGATATGTATTTCTTATATATGTAAATTTTTTTTTTAAAATATGTATTTCATACTTTCAGCAGCTTAAGCGAATATATTTTATTGACTGGGATTGTTCCTATTTTCCCACCATTATTATACCTTGTATAATGCTTGATTAGTGCTGTTTTATTAATTAGTCTAATTAATTAGTTATGGTATTTAAGGGGAGTATTTTTATACAAGGTTGCATCTGATGAAGTCTTTGGCAAGATGAAAATGCTGCATGTATATTGAGCGTCAGTGTGTTTTTCATTGTATCAGAGTTCGCATTTGGATCAATAAACTCTATTTTATTTTATTTGGAAGTGTCGGTAGTCCTTCTTTGTGCCACTTTTTGCTGTTTTGATCATCTCTTAACCCTGACAGGTATAACCTACTCCAGTCAGCAGTGCTGGCACAGGTATGACGATTTGCAAAAGAGTAGTGCTGCCCAGCTTTCTGAGTGGGTAACCAGGTTACACCGAGAAGGCCAGATTTCTATAGTAAGTTAAATTCTTTTCTTAATTCACACACATACACACACACATATATATATATATATATATATATATATATATATATATATGTGTGTGTGTGTTTGTGTCTGTGTGCATGCGTGTGTGTAACTGAAAATATTAGTTGTACTGATATTATGAAGTGCATAAAACATGAGTAGCAAGCAGATCTGTATTCAGACATCCAGACATCTATATTTTGAACAAAGAGGAATACTAGTACTATGTTATCAGGCTACAATACTAAACAGAAATGTCAGATAAGAGTGTTAAAATAGTAATCTGTATAGATAACTATGTAAATCTTTTACTACTGCTCAAAAGTTGCAGTCACATTTATAAATCTTTACCATTGCAGGGAAAAAGCTCTTTTGGACACTTCCACTTACCAGAAGACTCAACCAGACAATACAATTGTATCTTCTCTTAATGGCAGTTATATTATATCTCTTCCTCAGCTATCAGTGAAAAAAGGATAGAATAATTCAGAACTTTTTAAAAAGGTACTCAAAGTTTGAATGTTACTCTCCCAGACAGGGTTGATGCCTCTGTATCTCAAATGAGCTGTTTTCAGTTAACATCAGTGGTTATAAAGACCTTGTATAAGAATCAAATAAAACTGAAAATAATAAATTACATTCAGGAATTTGTAATACTCATATTTCTACTATAAACATAAACAGACCCTTAATGGTTATATGATGAGAAGAAAATCATTTTTTTCTCCTAATGTATATAAAGGGACACCATTAGTTATATTAGACCATAACAATTGAGAATATTAGCATGTTCCCATGTTTGCAAAAAAAGTGAAGATTTTTTTTTTTTAGTTTTCATGTTAATTAATTTTCTCTTTAACCACATCTACAAAATGATGACTTGGTAAAACTGGTAATGAGATACATTTAACTGCAAAACATTGTGGGCAATCAAACTACAATTTACTTCTTTGGAAGAACAGTATTTTATATTGTGCTTCCACTGCTACATTTTTAGATGTTTCACCTGCAAGAACTTATTGACATTTCTTTCTAGGTAGTAAGAAACAATTATTGATTCATTTGTCATGGAAATATAGTAGCTTACACATTAGTTTAGATAATGAGGCATTGTGAGTTCAATCTTTCATGATGTCATGGCAGGAACTGTCAGCTGTGAGAAAAATTTCAGGCAGGCATCCTTTTCAAGAAAATGAACTGTAAAAACAACATGCTTTCAACAAATAACTGTACAATTTGGTATTGTACATAGTAAGGAGGTTATAGTCATCCCCAAAGATTTGTTGCATACACTTTAAACAAGACCACACCACTATGATTGTTAAAGATCAGTGTCATGCTCTACCTGCGATGCAATGATTCGAGTGGATATTGGCAGTTTTTAAAATTAGTCCTATTGTCTTTACTGTGTTGTTTTCATTATTCAAATTATGTTTCATAATATTTTTCTTAGATAAGAGAACAGTATATTTATAATGTAACCAATAAAAATGTCAGTGGAAGATGCCACAGGTTTCTACAAGTATTTAACAGACAAATTCTGTAGATCTTTTTTTCAACAGAATATTATTGCTACACTCCCACATGGTATCCACTCAGACTCAAAAAAGAAGTGAGCATTACTTACAAAACTTAACAAAGGTCTTTAAAATAAACTGAAGGATCACCAAACAATGCCATTAGTTTTAAAAGAAACAGATGTAAGAGAGAAATGCACAGTGGAAAAAAGTAAAAGATTAAACAACTAGACAAACTGATGTAAAAAAAAAAAGCAGAAGAGAAGGCTATTAGAAAATTAAAATAAAATAAAATAAAATAAAGGAAAATAAAGTTAGTTGAAGTGTTAACAGAGAAATATAAATGCTGTACAGCGAGTCTTGGAAAGACAGAGAAGTGAATTAAATACATCAACTTTGTACATCATCAATGGTTGTCAATGTATAAAGTTGAATTATTGAAGAAGACTTCAATGGCAATTTTAAGAAAGGAAAATCTCCACCTGTTACTTGAACTAGGTACTGCAAGCTAATTTGCCATAACACCTTGTTCTACATATAGGGGGAGCTCTACTGCAGATATGTGGGAGTCGAACAGGAGGAGCCAGGGATGGTGATATGCACTGCTGAGCACAGTGCTCAGACTCCAGTGAGAATAGTTCACAGTGACCTTCCTATTAAAGTTAGATTTCATTCACTGGCAAAGGTCTCAACCTGTTGAGAGGTCAATGTGGAACACAGACCCTAACAATGTATGACAAACAGGCAAAATGTGGAACACTTTAGTTTCACACTGTGTGAAAACGCACAATTTCCACAGTACCAGGCTAAAGCAGGGATTTAAGTAAAATCAGTAAGTTGAAGTACATATCAACCAAGAATCAACACTGCACACATATAAAATTATTTTATAAAAATATAGTTTGTTTGTTTCTTTCGGCTTTTTCCCGGTTAGGGTCACCACAGCGGAACTCCGGTCTGCTAATGATTGGCAGTAGAGTTTTACATGCTGGCTTGCCGGGCCTAACGCACAACCTTCAATGAAGGAACGCCCGTTCACGCATGTCACCACACAGAAGACGCTCTAACTGAGGATCGAACGGGCAATGTCTAACTGTGAGGCGACAACACTACCGCAGCACCACCACCACAGTAACTGAAATCAAAAATGTATTCTATAATCAGAAAAACACTGCCATAACTAAGTACCCAGTCAGTGAAAAATCATCCACTTACACTCAGAAAGCAAAAGCAGCAACTCTGCATAAGACTGAGCTTTCATAACCTATGCACTTTTTCCACTAAGCAATTACATTTCACATTATTTATTAAACAATACTGCTCAAGTGTACTTCATTATAACAATTTGAGTCTTAAAATGTCCATGCTCCTTGAAGTTCCACATTGAAAGGGTCAGTCACACAGTCAGTGTTAAAACTATTTTAACAGGTATTCACAGTAAAATTACTGAATCATATTAATGCATAAAAATTATTTATTGTAAGTATAAAGTAAGTCATTTTGGCTATCCTATGAGCTCCTAGTTGAAGTTATTAGTAATTTGTTCTGCCCTCCTACAGACAGGGGGAAGGAGAGCTTGAGCTGCAGCCTTGTAAACATAAAACATTTAAGCTGTCAGAATACTCTCACCACTAAATGCACAGCACAGAATTTCCCTATCCTGTACAACACTAATAAGCTATAATACACACAAGACTTTACTGATATTTGTGCTAAATAATAACTTAACATTATTTATTATGGGAGCTCCTAGTAAACTGTTCTGCTTTCTTACAGACAGTGCAAACATAAAAAACTGCTAGAATGTCCCTAACCCTCTAAAAAAATACTGAGCTGACAGACATTAGCTACCCCTCACCAAATGTACATCAGAGAAGTCTGCTATCCTGTAGAACACAAACTATAAAAATATAGAAGTTTACGGATTCTTTCTCAACTGTTTCAGCACAACCTGCACTAAACATTAGGCACTTACCTGCAGCCAAGCTATGCTGAAGAAATCTGATCATTTTTTGAGTACTGACTTGCACATTGTACTGTAGTTTTCTCTATCCACTGGTCTTCTGTTCTGTTCCATGATCTGAATATCCTCACTTGAAGATGAACTGCTGCAGTCCCCAAAAGTTTGCCAGCTGCTAAAATAATCCATCACTGCCAGGAGCCTTCTGAATCCTATAACTGCTTCCCTTCTAAAGAAAAAGCTGTTGTTGCACTAATTCCACAAACAGAAACTGTAACCCAGAAGTTGCTCACTGATCACTGTTTATCTTTTTGCTTCTCCTGGTTGGTTCGCTTTGCATTATAGTCAACCTCTGATTGGCTCATATTACCTGTATGCCCATTGGCTATCTTTGTGGTATATGAGCCAATCAGGATGTGCAAAGCTGAGCCAACACTCTTAATAGAAATTGTGGAACTTTGTGAGTACTGGGTGTTAAATGTGGCATGTTCTGCATAGTCTGGAACACTCACTTGGAAGGTGAGCTCCCCTGAAACAATAGTTGCTCTGCATGCCAGTCCCTTGTCACGGATAGGAAGAATGCAAGTATGACAGCCATTGTAGCTATCATGCATATATTCAGCAGTCTGCCAAACTGAAAGAACTCCTGCAATGAATTGCCACGTGACCATACAGCTATCATCCCAGCTACCAAAGGCAGGTTCCCTGTCAGCAATACCCACACTACTGCACAGGTGGAGCTGTTATGCTGGAGAATTTCAACTAGACTCAGCAGCCAAGATGAGTCCTTGGGTTAAATTTATGCTATTCTAAGAACAGGTAATAGCATTCATTAGCACAGCATGCTCTGAAATTTTATTACCTCTTCTTGGTACAGAAGGACTGCTGGCAGTTTGGTACCTTGGCAATGTAAGGTTCAGATTTAAGTGAATCTCGCTGCTGCTACTGCTGTGATGGTGACATCCTGTGGAGGTCAAGGTGATGAAGTCACTGTGGAGTAGATATGGCAGGGTTCAAATTTAACTGCAGAGTAGTGAGACAGGTTGGTGGAGGCTCTCCACTCTGTTACATCAACGTTTTTTGAATGCAACACAGTTGTCTTCTTATTTGTGCATCAAAAACAAACTGAAAAATGAAAGCTGGTATGTAAGAGAGGGAACAGGAGGCAACAGAATGAATGATATAACAGTAACTCAAGGATTTGGGGTAGAGCCAGGTAAGAAGTGGAAAATGGAATAGCTAAGGGACATTAGGTGTAAACATACTGTATGAGTATGTCAGGAAAGGTGGATTGTAGAGAAAAGTACATGAAGGATGAGTTCTAGAGCCGTAAAATGTAAATATATAAAACAACAGATATCTTTATGCCATGTACAGGACTCCAGGACTCAAGTATTTTTTTTTTAATTAAGAGAATGAAGGTTACACTGTCCATTTGAACAAATGAAAGTGGAAGGGCAAATATATGCAGGGCACCATGAGATGTTTACAATTTATTTTCTTTTTTGTAATTTTTTGCATTAGAATGTGATGTGATTTAGATGGTATCCAATGTATTAGAGAAATGACACAGTTAGAATCAAAAAGAACAAAATCAGTGTTCATTGTGCCCAGCAGCCATAATGTGAATACCCCTAGATAAAGTGTTCAGCATTAGAATACTGATTTATGTGTCATTTATTTTTCCACTTTCATTAAGTGCGGTTTCACCTGACAAGATGTGGCAAAAAGGCAAAAGTAGCTTCAAATTGCTGCTCTGTAATGCATTTAGATGTGTATGTGTGTTTAATGTTCTGTTAGCTAAAGCTAGAGTGTTTTTCTAGTACAGCCATGATGCACATAGGTATGGAAAAGCTCAATACAAACAGCCAAGAAAACAGAGCAAGGGCTATAAGTTATACACTGGCACATTCTTCAGCTTATCAAAATATGTATTAAATATCTCCAAGCTGCAGACTGGCAATGTGGAACCAGATTAAAAAATACAATGCTAGTTTGTGATTTAGTACTGAATTATGAGTATCAAAAGGAAATGAATGTGGAAATGTTTTGCTTTCACTGACTGCTGCCCAAAAATAGGAATAAATAATAGTTATTAATGGTTTATGCCTGCAGAGCTAGTCTTATGAAGGCTATGAAATTGAGAAAGCTGTAAGAATTTATCTTTGTTTCATTTGGTCATTTGTTTTAATGAAATGGCTAGGTTTGCTGGTCTTGAAGACTCTTAATAGTCATAGCCTCAGGCAAAATGCATTGGCACTACATTTGATGGTTGCCATAGGAGCTATACAGCAGAATTATAAATACACCCTGTGTGAAAATACTGACAAACAAGAGACATGCAAGGATCTTAGAATATATTGTTGCACAACTCTTTACTACTAGTATGTACAAGAAAACTATTTTCAGTGTTAGCTTACTGCAGATAACCATATGCACAAAAAATCTGAAATAATTATAAAGACATTAAATGATTTGCAAGAAGTGTGCTTATAATGTTGATTGATGAGCTGTTTGTTGGCAGATGTTAGACATGATGAAAGCTTATGCATCTACAGGCATCAAATAAATTCTTCTTAGTTATTTTTTTAATTATGGGTTGCTCTGCACAGAATGTGGCTGCCTAGGTTGCAAGGAAAGTAGGAAGGGGTTATTCTTTCACTTTGTCTGTTGACAATGGATAATCAGTGTCATTGCTGTGCAATTTGAAAGCTAAGTACTTGAGCAGAAAGGTAGCTTTTCCTATAAGGTGTAACCAGGAGCCAGTAGGCTTTTTGGAAAGCCCAGAGGTAGTTTTCAGTTTTATTGGGTATCTGAATAAAATGTAATATTTTGTTTTCTGCTGTTTGGAGTAGTCAGTATTATGGGATTAATTAAGGTCAGTTAGAGGTGAGGGGCATTCCAAGGAAGAGGACATTGATAACATTAGCCTTCCTTACTTCCATAATGAGAAAGTGTACCGCTTTCTAACATTACAGCACTACAGCTTTCTGACATTACAGCACTATCAACAGTTTTTTTCCTGTATGTTGAGTGATGGTTAAATCATGATGTAACCAAACACTGGTGTCAGCAGTACTCTTACAAAAAACAAGATGGACTTTTTCAAAAATACAAACACACGCAGACATACACATACAAATACGCACACACCCACACAATAAGTAGAATTATGAGAAAGAGTCATTTGAAATACTGCTGCTTTGGGAAATAGATGAGTGCTGAAACCTACCAGGGTCTGAGATACAGAGATTTTTGTGTTTTACTGGTTATCCTACACAATATGTAAAGATACAATGCAATTCATTTGAAATATACTCAAGCCATAAATCTTGTCCCATTCTGGGGTGCTCACAGATGAAATGTTTAAAGGCCTCTTCACTTCTGATGTGAATGGTTCACACTGATACATACAGTAAGGGCTATTAATATAGTTTCCATATACATTTTAAAATTGTTTAGTTGCTTAAAATTTTTAATCTAAACATGTTTTTGTCAGAAGTAATTCTATGCCAATAGAAAGTAAGCACAAAATTCTAAGGGACGGATTCATGAAGGCTTGCACGGAGTCTAAGAGTAGAGTAAGACTCCAGACAGCCAATATGTCTGCCAAGCGATCCAGGAACAGCCGTCAGGGGCGTGCATGAGAGCTCCTAAAACAACCCTTGCACGGACAGTATTAGGTTATGCAAATTACCTCATTTGCTGCTGAAAGCTATACAAATGAGGTAAATTTGCGATCCAGGAAACACTAACCTGTCCGAGTAAGAGTAGTGTTATTTGCAGAAATGTACTCCGTTGGTAACTGAGTACCGTTCTGCAAATAGCAAAACGGAGCAATGACAGCTCCAAATAAAGGATGCATCCAGTTGAAGAAGCATGCCAATGGCCAAATATAAGGCCACTGGCATGTATATGTGTTTCAAAATAATAAAAAAATAATATTTTTTTCCCCGATCTCCGATGTTTAAATGTAACGCAGCGCCACGCAAATGTGCGGTGCTGTAAAAAACAGAAAATAATAAATAAAAAGCAAAAATAGGCATTTTATTAAAAATATCCATCTGCCATGCAAGTGAATGGCAGGCTGAAGACAACATGGCTACTGAGTAGTGGTTGCTAAGGGGGGAAGCTCAGTTTGAGAGATGTAATCAAGCATTAGTAGGCAATCCTATGCAAATGAGTATAAGGATAGTGAATCCCAATTTTCCCTGCCATGTGAACCATGTCCCTAGAGTGTAAGAGTAGGATTAGGAGAGTAACAGAGTAGAAGACAGGTGACATCATGAGGAGGGTATGTCTCAAAGACTGCAAGCTTATTGGAGCAGAGTGGCATGTGTTTGCTGTGAGTTACTGAGGACTGGAAGAGGCGTGTCTACAGTCGTCTGAACTGAAACCCAGAAATTGAAGGCATACGCTGTGGCTACCACCAAAGTTTCTTGCAAAGATGCTTACACTGTGTGCGCGCATGTGCGCGCCTGTAAACCCGTCTAAGCCTGTGTGCGTGTGTGTGCACCCGTGTAAGCCTGTGTAAGACTGTCTAAGCCTGTGTGTGCGTGTGTGCACCCGTGTAAGCCTGTGTAAGACTGACTAAGCCTGTGTGTATGGATGTGCACCCACCTAAGCCTGTGTAAGCCTCTGTAAGGCTGTGTGTGCTCGTGTGCGCTTGTGTGTGCGTGTTTGCTCTTGTTTGTGCGGCGCTGCCCCCTGTGGAAACAGAAAGGGAAAAGGAAGGAAAAGTAGTAGTAGGAAGTTAACCAAGGAGAACTAGCAGAGCTGCCAGGTGAAATCAATCAGAATCAGCCAATTACACAGGCAGTACACTAGCCCAGCCCAGCACTTAAAACTCTGCAAACAACATTGCCCCATGTTTTACTCAGAAACACTGCAACACTGTAGTATGCAAAGAAAAGTGAAAACTTAAAAAGCTTAACTGAGATAAAAAAATGTTAAGGGTTGCCATTGCTATTATAAGGCAACATCTGCAAGATGCTGAGGGTGGTGCCATTGTGAATGTTGCTGAGCAACCCACAGTGAGGAGACAGAGAAGAGTGTTCAGACCCAGGGTAACCTACCAGGGGCTACATGAGCTGGAGATAGTGGAGCGCTATAGAGTGGACAGAGAGCTCCTGCAGCAAATTGTTGAGCTGTGCAGGCCACGCCTCACACACAGAACCAACAGAGGGGAACCCATCCCAGTGGAAACCAAGGTATGTGCTGGCCTAAGAATACTAGCAACAGGTACCTTCCACAGACCAACTGGTGATATGATGGGGATTTCACAGACATCAGCATCCAGGGTACTGTACCAGTTCCTGAATGCCATGTCAGCACATGTCGGTGATCATGTATATTTCCCCAATTCCCATGAGGTATTGGCCAGCAATATGCATCTCTTCCAGCAAATAGCAGAATACCCTGAGGTAGTGGGTGCAATTGACTGCACGCACATACACATCAAAGTACCAGCCGGTGAGTGGGGTAGGGCCTACATCAACCGCAAGGGCTTCCACTCCATCAACTGCCAGGTCGTGTGTGATGCCCAGGGCATAATACTGAATGTGTGCATTGGCTGCCCTGGAAGCTACCATGATTCCCATATCTGGCATCTGATGCAGCTGTACCAGACATTTAGCAATGGGGACATCCCTGACGGTCACCTAGTGGGGGATGCTGGATACGCACTGGAGCCGTGGCTGATGACATCCATCAGAAATGCACACACACCTGTACAAGAACTCCATAATGAGGCACATGCACAAACATGAAATGTAATCGAGCGTGTGTTTGGGATGCTCAAGTCACGGTTCCGGTGCCTGGACACATCTGGTGGAGCCTTGCAGTATTCACCAACTACATGTACCCAAATTGTCATGGTATGTGCCATGCTACACAATATGATCCTACGCAAACAGCTGCAGCAGGAACAGTATGAGGCAGGGCCAAACAGCACCCCACCATTGCCAAGGCCTGCACAGGCACAGCGTGACTCGGAGGAGGAACAACCTGAGCCTGCCCCAGTAGGCAGAAGGAGGCGTGCCCAGTATGCCTTGGCCTTGGCAAAGAGGCAACATATAGCACATACACTGGCTCAGTAGGAACCCTGGAAATTATACCTTTCTCTGACTCACACATAAAATAAAAGGGATGCCTAACTTGACACTACCTGTTTCCAAACATGTGTAGGGAGTGTAGTACATGCATCCGACATAGGCAGCCCTGCAGCACCACCGGAAGCATGATTGCCATGTTCTAAGCAATATAAAGCAGTGCTAGGCAGCATTTACCAATATTTAGTATATGTAAACAAAATTGCCCGTGCCAAATAGTGCAATGTTGGGCAACGTTGAGCAATGTTGGGCAAGGTCGGACAAAGTCGTACAAAGTTGAGCAAAGACAGGTAAACATGCTCATATCAGCTTTACTGTCCCTTAAGCAGTCTGGTCTGCCCAGCATGAAAATAAAAAGCAGTGATAGGGCTCGAACCGAGGATACTGTGCACTATAGTCACAGTACTGAACCACTAAACCATGATAGCATTTCAATAGCACAGACACAGCAAGATAATTGTACAGTAATGCAAACACAAAGAAATGCTGTAACATGCCCCTAACGATGCATATGGGTAACCTCCCCCACAGGCCTATGCAGACAGAGAACATCAGGCCAGGCGGTGTGATGTGGGTTGTGTAGACTATGAAGTTGCAATCTAATATATGTGGCATTGGACGCTAAGAAGTGTAGTACAGTAGTATGCCTCAAGCCAGTACGATAGGCAACAGTACAGACTGAAATGGTGTACCGTACATAGCAGTGCAGGCATAGCAAATGTGTAAAAGTGTCAGGTGAACCCCTCATCGTATGTACACCCACAGTAACAATCAAGTGTGCCCCTGTGTAGAAATGTACAAAGAATAGCTCTCCCCCCTGTATGTAGAAATGTTGATAAGTCTATCCAAAGTGTCTCATGGAAGCCCTGCAGGCACAGCATGATCCCTGTTGATCTATGACACAAAGGTGAGGTCTGCTGTAAAAATACAACTTGATTTTCCATACACATATAGTATAAATGTCTATACTGGGCGTGCTCACACACTCCAACAAATGTAGTGGATTTCATTCAGCATCACACTAAAAGGTCATACTGGGCATGCTCACACACAAAATGAAGGAAATGTCAGGCAACAACATACTGAAAGGTCATACTGGGCATGCTCACACACATGCCAAATACGGAAGTGATAATAAGGGATCTTTGGACAAATATGGATATACATCTGTACTTCCAGAAACACATTCACAAAGTTGTCAGAAAATCATGCTATGTGTTCAAAAAAACTGCCAAGGTCTGTGCATGTAGGTCAAAGGAGGCTCCCAGTACTCATCAGTCATCAGACCCATCAGAGAGTACCACAACACACTTGCGATGAATCTAACTAGGCACATTCAGCAGCCAGAAAGACCACTGAACTACCCTAACAAGAGGATTACTGGCCTCAAACAGTTGCCCCATGCAACAAGACTGAATGTAACCCAATCTGTACTCTGTTGCATACTGTCTACTCAGGAGATCTCTGCCCAACAGATAGGTCCATGTCATGGCTACACTCAGATCTGTTCTGAGTTACAGCTCAATGGCACTAAATATACAGACCTAACTGATATTGCCAACATCCTGGCAGACAGGATCAGTGTTAACTGTACTCCCCTCTCACCCATGAAAGAGCACATCTCTATAATGGAAGACTGCAAAGTTGCTGTCATCACGGCTGCACAGGTAAAAACACTATCCAACGCCAGTATCACAGCAGCCATGGGACCAGATAACTTCACAGGCTGTGTTCCACACAAACCACAGAACGAACAGGCACCACACTGATGTAACATGTGCAGTCATAGCCTCACCTCATGCTTTGTGCCTGTTGAATGGTGCACAGTGACGGTTACCCCACTACACAAGGGTGGAGACACCACAGACCCCAGGAACTAGCGCCCCATTAGCCTGATGAGCCCGCTCTTCAAGGCCATTGAATGTATCACCATACAACATATAAAAAATTACATTTGTAATCCCCAAACCCTGGACCACAACCATGTTGGGTTTGTAAAATGCAGATCATGTCACATAAACCTGATAGATGACACTGAAGCAGTCAACAGAACTGTCGACAAGGGTAAGGTGGTTCACACAGCCTATGTTGATCCTGCCACGGCTTACAACACCACCTCACACTCTGGAAATATAGGTAAACCCAGTAAACTAGGTATAAATTGCTGTCACAAGATGTGCTGCCAACAGGCTTACTGACAGAACACACACTGTGAAAGTAGCAGACTCCAAGTATGACTTTGGACCAGTGATGAGTGCAGTACCACAAGGTCCATTCCTGTGTATTGTCCTGTTTAGTATCTACTTCCCTGAAGTAAACTTTAACATGGAAGGTCTGTGGCTACTGAAGTTTCCAGAGGACTGCAAACTAGAAGCCATAATTGTAAACACTAAAGATGTGGACATCCTACAAAAGGGCCTCACTGAGACAGACAGATGGCTGTTGTCAAAGCCATGGGCTCCAGCTCAGTGCCAAAAGGTGCAATGTCATCCCCTTCGTTAAAAACTCTGTAGCCAAGAACGACAACATAGGCGGTAGTATACTTAACACTGAAAGTGTGACAAGAGACCTTGGGTCACAGGTGGACACTGGACACAACTGTGATAATCACATCCCCACAGTAGTCAGGAAACCCTGCTATGTGGCACACCTCATCACAAAATGTGTTTCATACAGAATAGAAGAGGACATTGTTCCCCACTACTCATCACTCACTAGAACTATAATAGAGTACAACGCCACTTTTGCTATGTACCTCACAAGCCAACTACAACAACTGGAAAGCCTGCAGCAATACCTCACAAAGAGCATTAGCATCCTGAAATACATGCCATACACAGACTATCACAAAATGCTCCATCAGTACTCCCTTGCATATCGCCTACTCAGATGTGTTCACTGCCTAACATACAAAGCTATGTCAAACGCAGAGCTGTTGGACATGCTCCACATAAAACACTCACAATCCCTCTGACCTTCAGACCCAAAACCACGAGTGAAATACAAAAGGAAGGGTGTAGACATTTACCTTATGGATATGCGCACCTTCAGGTTAGTGGCACAGCATGAGGCCTTGGAGACCATGCAAGTGCAACTAAGATTGGGCAAAGCTGCTCATCAGATTGTAGTCTGCTACAGATCACCTACCTTGTCACAGGAACCTCACTCAGTATTCCTGAAAACAGTGGAAAATATCAAGGTCCTATCAAACACCATTATATGAAGTGATTACAACTACCCAAACATTGAGTGGGAGAATTACTTGTGTACAACATCCTTTGTCCAATGTTTCCTAGAGTTTAAAAGCTCTAACACCCTGGAACAGCTGGTCACCATGGCCACTTGAGATGACACCATACTGGACATGATCATCACCAACATGGGGTACCAGTGTTCCACAACAGAGATAAAACCCTTGCTGGTAATATCAGATCATAAAGTAATCACACTGGACATCCACATCCCCCCCCCCCCACCCAGTCAATGAAACCACTGTGAAGACATTTTCAAAAGCAAACTGCACATGTCCCAAGACAAAAGTGAAAAGTTCCAAAGACCTCTTGCTATAGGAGAATGGTATGCAGTCTGCCAAATCAGTTACAAGTGCATCCTATGAGCATCTACAGGGATGCATGGATTGAGACATCACAAATAAAACCAAGATGCACTCCTCCAAAAATAAGAAAAGAATCTGGTGGTCGTTGGCCATAAATAAGCTAGACAACAGAAGGAGGAAATTAACACCCAATAGAGGCAACTTCACTAAAGGAAAGGCATCACTGATCATTATTAGGAAGAAGCAATGATCGCTCATAAAATAATTCAAGGACACTGTCAAAAGACAAATTGCCAAGGACTGTAAGAATAATAACCACAAAGCCTGCGGTAGCCTTACCAGACATGTAGGTGTCAACTTCCAAATATGCTGTCAGCTATTGACAAATGGCAAGGAATACACTGAACCAACTTTCATTGCCCACATCCTGGGGGACAAGTGCAGTGTAAACTTCCCCCCATCACCCCCAAAAGGGCCTGTGTCCATCACAGAAGGATGCAGAGCCCCAGATGTCATGGGCATGCAGGTAATAACAGCCCTCTCCAAAGCCAAGAACACAGCCTCAGTGGGACTGGATGGTGTCCCAGGTTGCGTCTTACACTAGGCTCAAAAGGAACTACACCCTCACCTACATTCACTGCCCAGACTCAATCGTACCACAGGGTATGTACCCAAAGAATGGCATACACTAACAGTCATCCAGCTCCACAAAGGGGGTGCCACAACAGAACCTGGAAACCATTGCCCTATATGTCTACTCAGCCTGGTCTACAAAGCAATTGAGCAAATTGTCATGGAACCCATAAACAGAGACATTGGGACCTCCAGACACTGGACTCTACACAACCTCGCCTTGTTAAAGGCAGATCCTGCCTCCTAAACATAGTTGACTTACTTCAAACAGTCACCAAGGACATAGATGGAGGTGAAAGTAGTCCACACAGCCCACCTGGACCTCACTAAGGAGTTTTCACACCATTCCCCACTCTGTCAACATGGACACAATTACCAGCCTGAACATCAACAGCTATGTCACAGGATGTGTGGCCTAGTGGCTCTCAGATCAAACACACATGTTCAGAGTTGCGGGTGCCATGTCCGACTCTAAGACAGTCACAAATGGCATCCCACAGGTCTTGGTCCTGGGACCCCACCTATTCAGTAGACACTGTTCAGAGGTACAGGCAAGCACGGGAGGAGTATGACTGAACAGGTTTGCAGATGAGTGCTAACTGTGGTCCATAATCGACTCTATGGCTGACACACACATCCTCCAGAAGGGGCTTACAGAGGCAGATACCTGGTGTCAAAACAATGCCTCAAGAAGAATGCCAAAGAATGCATAGTCATCCCCTTTGGCTAAAACAAAGTGCAAACAAATTACCACATAGGTGGTACTCCAGTATGTATGGAGAAAGTCATGAAGGCCCTGGGGACACAGTTAGATAGTGAACTCTCCTTTGATGATCACATGGCCAAAGTGTTTAGACATTCCTTCTATGTAGCCCACCCAATGTCACCTAATGTAACCCACTTTGTCTAGTCTGATGATGTCACCTTCCTACAAATATACCTGTGGAAAAGC
The DNA here is from genome assembly GCF_019279795.1 of Protopterus annectens. Classification (NCBI taxonomy): domain Eukaryota; kingdom Metazoa; phylum Chordata; order Ceratodontiformes; family Protopteridae; genus Protopterus; species Protopterus annectens. Next base: position 1,464,322,969 of record NC_056744.1, on the reverse strand, counting down.
AAACTCACAGTAGTGTGTATAGCGTGTTGTGTCAATGCATTCTCCTGTAATAATATAAAGCAGTTAGGTAGGGGTTTGAATTCTGCACTTGACAAGTGTATGTGATCTCCTCGGAGAGAAGCAACCTTTTTGGAGAGTAGTCAAACACCTTAAAAGTGGTATACTAATCTTTGTCAGGTCTGATGATGTCACCACCCTACAAATATACCTGTGGAAAACAGTGCTCACAGTAATGTGTATAGCGTGTTGTGTAAATGTGTGCTCTTGTACTAACATAAAGCAGTTAGGTAGGAGTTTGAATCCTGCACTTGAAAGGTGTGTGTGTGATCTCCTTGAAGAGGAGCAACTATTTTGGAGAGTACTCAAACACCTTAAAAGTGGTATACTAATCTTTGTCACGTCTGATGATGTCACCATCCTACAAATATACCTGTGGAAAAATGAACTCATAGTAATGTGTGTAGCGCATCATGTAAATGTGTACTCCTGTAGTATCATAAACCAGTTAGGTAGGGATTTGAATCCTGAACTTGACAGGTGTGTGTTTGTTTGTGTGTAATCTCCTTGGAGAAGAGTAACTTTTTTGGAGAGTAGTTAAACAACTTAAAAGTGGTATACTAATCTTTGGCAGGTCTGATGATGTCACCACCCTACAAATATACTTGTGGAAAAAAGAACTCACAGTAATGTGTATAACACGTATGTAAATGCATACTTCTATAGTAAAATAAAGCAGTTAGGTAGGGGTTTGATTCCTGCACTTGACAAATGTGTGTGTAGCACTGTTGGTCAATGGGTTGTGGGTTTTGCTTTTACTACTGTATGACATATCAGTATGACACCAGTATGTGCATTGCACATGTGAGGTAGCTGTGTGGCAAATCCATATACGTAAATGCGACCTTAATTATTGCATGTGTGGGAACCCTGCTTTCTCCAAGAACACATCTGTCATCTTTTCAAGAGTGTGCTGCTGCTTTCCAGACCTTAGGTCACATCTGTATGCTTGTGACAAGGCCAGCCACTGCAGTGATCCCTGGCCTAGGTCAACTGTATCACACACACTCATTACGGTTTCTATAGAATTGTGTGAGTGAGGGTTTATGGCCGAGGTAGATGTCAGACCTGTTCAAATGCAGCAGGGTCTATCAATGATGGCTATTCCTTATAGGTGTACAACAACCTTTGTGGATATGCATGCAGACCCCTTATTGCTTATGTGATCCACCGAGGGATTTAAACATACCTTTGGAAAAGTGATTATCAAAGGAGAGATGACGTACCACTTGGTTGCATGTACACATCGGTACCTGTTCTTCATGTTGGTGGCTACTACCTATGTGGTACTGTGAGGATACTATGTTCCGTAAAGGTGGATGACTATGCTTTGGTTGGCTTATAGCTTTACAGCATGGGTTTGACAACAGAGATCTGTCTGTGTGATACCCTTGTGGAGGATGTGTGTGTGTCATCTGTAGAATGCATTATAGGCCATAGTATGCATTACCACATGTGGACGGACATATCCCTACTGTGATTGCTTGTACCTAAGAGAGCTATATGCCAAACAGGAGTGGTCTCAGTAATGGGTGCAAGTGAATACCGCTGGTTACTGGCATAGTATAGTACCTGAAGTGTCCAAATGTTACTGTATGTCCTACATCTGTGTGTCAGTTGTCAAGATATCATCTAATGATTGGTTATGGTCAGGCTGTTGAAGTTGTGTATACTACCAGAATGCAAAACAATGACAGATAGTAACAGTATCACCCACAGCACAGTGTCAAACCATGTCATACACACATGTGTAGTCAAGTTCCGAAATGTGTGTAGTACAATGCATACTGGCCACCAATCGAGACTATGGAGTGTTACTGTGTAATACAGGGCATGTCACCCTGCCCATGTGTCCACTATGCATGTACATGCAGACAGTGCACCTCCACCATGTTCACAAATGTACACCTGCAAATCTGTGCCACACACATCACACACATACTGTCCACTCTCTAACACATGCTGCCAATACTACACACATCAGCCAAGAGGCACATGGGCGGACAATACACTATTGGAACTAACCCTGGTGTAAACATTACTACATTGACAATCATAGCTTACATGCATCATGCCTGCTCAGCTACACCTTCAAGCATATCATTACACTCTACGGCTGACAACATGCTAACATTGCTATACTACTATAAAGTCACGCTGTGCATCAGCACCATGGTAGCCTGTTCCTGCATCGATGTTACAGATGACAGGAGGTGGCACAGGATTCATCATATGCACAGGGTGTGTTGTTGGTTTGCCAGAGGCCTACAGTTAGCCATACAACTGACGTGTGTGTGTGTGTGTGTGTGTGTGTGTGTGTGTGTGTGTGTGTGTGTGTGTGTGTGTGTGTGTGTGTGTGTGTGTGTGAGGGCTAAGTGTACTGCTATGGGCCAATGTTGATGTAATGTGTGCATGTATGTGGTATCCCTAGGTGTCTTGTTTATGTGTGTGTGTGTGTGTGTGTGTGTGTGTGTGTGTGTGTGTGTGTGTGTGTGTGTGTCTGCATGCACACAATTCCACCATGTGGCTGCCATATACGGGTATTTGTGGGACAGCCACAGACTGTACCTGCCAGGCTTTACAGATCACCGTCTCTGGCCACGGATATGGTACCTGTGCCTGGCAGGGGTGCTACTGAGACTATCAGGTATTAAGCCTGACTGGGTACTATCCCCAGAGGTAGATGGATGTACACTGGACCCAGGTCCCTGCTGGGACTGTCCAGAGCCATGTGCACATGGTCTTCTAGGACGGTCTAGGGACAGCCCACCCCCAACATTGCTGGGGCTGGTACTGGCACTATGGGAGTGTCTGTGACTTGAGGGATGTCCGCGGCGACTGCCAGCTGCTGATGTTGCTGGCATATGTCCACATCGATGACTCAACCATCCCGCACTGTCCTGACACATGGACATGACATTGCGGAGGACATCTAATGTCTCACCCCAATGTCTACCAGTGACCTTAGTGTAATGATGGATGGCACCTGCTAGGTCATGGATACTGTCAATTACGGCGGTGTTATGTGCCCTCTGTGACCTTAGTCCCTGTCTGGTGTACCGTTCCATACGTGCCTGTGCCTCCATGACAGCCTGAAACATGCGTGAGGTTGTAAGACCTGTGGCACATTTGGCAGTGGCATGATGAGCAGCAGTGCTTCGATGAGAACCCCTGGACATCTGCCTATGTGGTATGCTTCCAGACATCTGGGTATGGCTGCTGTGTTGGGATGCATGTGCCATAGATACCACACTGTCCTGGCCAATGCCGGCTGTACGCTGTCCCTCAGCTAACGGCATCGGTGATGGATGTATTGGCAGTATGACTGTGTGCATGGATGGGGTGGACACTTGTGCACTGTCGATTGTTGGCTCAACGACAGACCCTGGCAAACATGCCTGTGCCTCAACATACCTATCATCATTATCACTATCATGCTCAGTGACATCAGTTTCCCTGCTGCAGAGAACCATCCCAAAATCAGCACCTGTGAGAGGGAGACAGGAAACACACTTTACGACCTGTACATGATGTCTGCATACATGCACACATGAACACATGCACACATGCACACAAGAACAAATGAACACATGCACACATGCACACATGAACACATGCACACATGCACATATGAACACATGAACACAAATACACTCCTCACTACAACAGACACACACACACACACACACACACACACACACACACACACACACACACACACACACACACCACCAGCAATCCAGAACATACTCAATAACGTGTGATGGTGGGGTACAGTATCACAAGCCAAACATTTATATTAAACGTGACAGCATGCAGGACGTGTGTTGCTCAACAGCATGCAGTGTGAGTGTAGACAGCCCTTGCTAATAACAGTATACATGACTTTGATGCATGTGTGTTTTGTTCAGTGATTGGCCTCACCCTGGAACACAATGTGTACATGGACACAACATTGCTGTGCAAGTATTAACAGCTCTGCAATGTCCTGTGCACCATCACTCACAGGTATACATACCATGGCTGGATGTGTATCAGTGTGTCACATAGATATCCATTTCTGAATACAGCATCTGTGTCGTTAGCAGATAATTGTGGACACAGGTTTAGCACATGCATGCTATGTATACACACAGGATGAGTGGTGTATGTATACGTGATGGAATACCATTGCTCAACATAGCCATTGTACAGTGGTTATGGTGAGTGTAGGACATATTGTGGACATGCCAGTGCCAGCCATGACATGGCATGCTACCACACAACTGCAACATTAAACATCACACATACACAATGTGTGTCATGTGATCTATACACTCAATAGCATTACAAGACATGTGTGTCACTTTGTACAAATGGCGATTGCTATGCATATTGTGTATAGGTACATATGTTTGCACACACATAACATTGAGGTGCATAGCAATTAATGATATGTGTAGTACTGTGGCCACTGTAACTAGATGTGGTGTAGTACCATGAGACATCATCATGCAGCATCTTGTGGTCACTCAAGGCTACTAATGTGTGCCAGACCGGCACATAGCATGCTGTAACCAAACTGCAGTACCATGGCTACATTCATCATTTCATGGCCAGTTGTTACATGGGTACATAAGGTGCCCAATAGGGGGCATTGCCTAACATGAATGTGTTATGTCTTGAAGAGTGTCGCACAGCCACATGAGAGGACTCTACCCCTCAGGTATATTATGTACACTGTGTGGATGACATTTGGGATACTGACGTGTGACCTTACAGCCGATGTCTGAATACGCCATGTGTAGCATGTTAATGTGTACTGTGTATGACACAGTTGTGTGTGTTGTGCGCATGTGTATTGACTCTGCCTATCCAACATCTGCTACAGTGTTGCCACAATTGTGTGGGATGCTCTGTGTATTGCATGTGTTTCAGTCAGCTACTCATGTTACTGAGATGTGCATAGTCTCACAGCAAACATGCACAGCATGCATTATGTGCTGGTGTGTGACGTGTACATGGCCTACACCTCACCTATGACATGCACATTTAATTAGCAATATTAAATGTAGAACACACTCACCAGCATGGGTCTGCTGCTTTGCTGTCACACCAGAGGGATCTACAAGGATATGACACAGTTTGTCAATGGCAACAACTGTGGCATTGCTACTGTGTGTTTGCAATCTTACAGTAGTACGACTGTTGACAGTCACAGGCCTGCATATTATATTCCGAATTATTATTATTGCACAACACTAGGCACCACATCTTGTAACTACACACTACACATCTCACATAAGCATGATCTACCAATAGAGGTAACAGTAGTGTACAGCTATGCCATGTTACCTGGACGCTCCATGTCAACTTGCTGGGTGGATCTGGTCTCCATGATGATGCATGTTAGTTGTTGTTGTTGCTGTTGTTGGCCAGGAGCCACCTGACTCAGGATCAGCTCCTCCACTCTGGTGAGGGGGGGATGGATGGCTACCCCACCACCTGTGGCAAGCTGTTGTCTACAGATATCAGATGTACGCTGCCGGACATGACTAATTAAATCACTGCAGTGATGGCGTACCTGCTCATATGTTCGGTTATGCATTCCTATGTCATTTACCCTATGGACAAGATCCTGCCACAGTGCAGTCTGCTCATGCTGGTCCTGGCTGGTTCTTGAGAACAGCATGGTGTAGTACTGAACCATGGTGTCTGTTATAACTTCCTCCTCTGCTGGGCTGTATGAGGGATTATGATGGTGGGCCATGACCCTGGAATACAATGAAACAATATGTGTGAGCAAGTCAAGTGGCACACAACATTCTAAAGTACAGATATCATTTAACTGCCATATATAGCAACCTATTGGCTGTCAAAGGATACACACTTTCAATACCACATATCAGTGCTCAACCCACAACTGCCTGACAGTGCCTGGCACACTCTATATATCAAACCATGTTTTGCACAGCAACAAAGATAAACCAGTATGTAAGACTAAACAACAGTACATGGCACACTGTATGCGACACAATGCACCACCTAGCTACAGGGGCTATATATCAAGCCAATGCATAACGTAATGTGTAGTCCATTGCAATGATTGACACTAGTCATTGATGGCAAACGTCTGCCTAACATATCTGCTCATTCATCAATATAGGTGGCATACTGCTGTACTACATTATACATGTTGCTAGATATGCACCTATATCCTGTAACACACATATGACCGAGGACATGCTACAGGCATACACACACACACACACATCAGACATACATACCAGACACAAAGGTATGGCAACCCACATGACCTTTACCTGTATACCATACAGTACTGTGTGTCAGTAGTTACAAGACCTTATGCCTGAGGTATGTCATCTGTGAGGACTACGGGGAACAAACAAAACAGTGGCTCCAGGACATGTGGACATACACCATACTGTGCTGTTTAGGCATACAGCTTCAGGTAGTACTACAGTTCATTCAGAGGTTGGATTCGCCAGCAGTAACACTCAATAAGCATACATGTACTGCTGTAGCCTACAATGGGACACCCCAGTTGACACCAACAGACTACATCAGACTGTCTGGCATACTGCTTTTTCTGCCTAGCAATAGCATACACATCTTTTGCTGGGATCACAGCTAGGACAGTAAATACCATGAAAGAAACAGTTTCCCACTTAGCTATCACACATATACAGAACTCTGACACATTCACCAACACATTCACCATCACACTCAGTCAACCTCACAAAGCAATGATTGCAACAAGTACATGTGGGTGTGTATCAGTTCATAGGTAGGTTATAGGCTATTGGCCCTAGGACTTATAGATGTCTAGCCATACACTACCCTGGCCTTTGACACACAGGTAATTTCATTTCATGTGGCCCTGTCAAGCAGAGCCCAGAGGTGATTCTTGGGGTGTATTTCCTATCTCACATACAATCATCAGGTTTATATATGATGACTGCTAATTAGGAGCTTTGTTTGCTATTGATAGGTGGTTTGTTCCAGAGTATGTGATGTCTCTGAGATAGGGATCTATCCCTCCAGCATGTGCTGCTTATTGAGGTGACAAGATTTAGGTCCCTAGAGCATGTAGCTCATAGGGATTGTGATCTGTTTACATGGAGCATGTCCAACAGCTCTGAGTTTCACATAGCTTTGCATGTTAGGCAGAGGTCACCTCTGGGTAGACAGTATGCGACACAGTCTAGCTGTGGTTTAGTGGGACGGTCTGCATAGGGCATCTGTTTGAGGCCGGTATTACTCTTTGTGAGGTATGTCTGTGTCCTTTCCAGTTGCTGTAGATGTCTTGTGAGGTACATGCCACATGGGGCATTGTACTCTATAATGGGTTTTATGTGTATGGAGTAGAGGGGAACACTGACCTATACTTCCCTGGATGACACACCTTTTGTGATTATGTGTGCCACGTAGACAGATTACATGACTAGTGTGGCACTGTGACTATCAAAGGGGAGACTACTGTCCACCTGTGTCCCATGGTCTCTTATCACACCTTCAGTGTTAAGTAGACTACCAGCTATGTGGTAGTTAATGGGTACTGGGTTTTTGCAAGGAGGGATGCCAATGCAGTGTCAACATTGAGCTTGAGTCCATGGCTTTGTCACCAGGCATCTGTTGCAGTAAATATGACCCTGTCTCTCTCTCTCTCACTCTCTCTCTCTCTCTCTCTCTATATATATATATATATATATATATATGTATATACACACACATACATATAAACATCCATTGGGATACATATTGATATACATATAGGCACATATACAGTCCACCTTTCATGGTGGGAATATCGAGTATGTGAAGGTTGTGAGGTATACAGTTATGTCATAATATTGCACAGTGTTGTGCGGAATGCATTGAAGGTGTTCTCAGCCCATGTAGCTTTAGCAGTCCTCAGTGGTTGCAGCACTGCAAACCTGACGAATCATACCCACAGCGTTCAACCACCACATGTCATATACCAGCACTGTATGCTGTCTGGTTTGCCACACACTACAACCTATATAGAAATATGCACATAACAACCTTCAACAACATATATATATATCCACCTTTCACAAACAGTTGCAGTACGTCCCTTGCTCTATGCACATGTACAGATGCTAATATATGTGACACAGACAGATCTCTCCGTATGTGTGTGCCATACACACACAAGGACCACACTGTTGTAAGTCCATGTACCTCACGGCTGACCTGTTGGGCCTTGACGCAACATGAACAGGTGTCACGTGAGCACACAGTAATATTAGAGGGTGTATATATAGCTGCAAATGCTGCATTACCATACTAGCCTGGTTCAGCTGTTGCCAATGCTAAGCTACACGTTAACATGACTATCATGCATTTGTTACTCTGTCACATCCATGGTTATATAGCTGTATGTGCTACTCCCCCAAACAGACATTGTCCACACTACTGTACAGAACACAGATAACATGGTTCAGATGTTTGACATTTAATGCTGAGCTACATATATCACAGTTATGTCCCACTGCACACAGCTACATACTGATTTATCCATGGCAGTAGTTATGCAGGGCATCTGTGCATAGATACGTACTGCTGCCACATATTGAGGTTTCAAAGTATGTAGAGTGGTCTTCAAATACATCTACTACATGCCAGTAAATACATATCTGTTACATACCTTTCCTTTGTATGAGTTCGTAGTTTCCAGTTTGCTGTATCTTTGGCTTAATGTAATTCTTTTTTTTTTTTTATGTTTTTTTTTTTTTTTTTTTTTTTTTTTTATTAGTTTATTTTTTTTCCACTGGTGTGGGTGGGGGTGTGAGTCTCTCTCTCTCTCTCTGTCTCTGTCTCTGTGTGTGTCTCTCTCTCTCTCTCTCTCTCTCACCGACTGCAATGAGATGATTGCATGTGTGGCCAGCAGGTACAGCCTGCTTTTATAGGTATCTGCACATGTGCATGTGATGGCCTCTGCACCAATTGGTGGCCAACATTTGGTAATTGCATGCAGCCTGCTGTGTGGTAATTGCAGTACTCACTGTCATAGCAACCCAATGATATAAATTGCTATGTCAGGTAGGCGTAGCCCTTTCAGCTTTCCAGAGTGGAGCCCATGCTTGTTTGCTGTGGACACCATTGTGTAAGTCAGAGGTTGGTATAGTTCTCATATCTGAAGCTAGGGGAGTAGCCAGTGATATAATTGTTGTACTCAGACCTGAATGTTGCCACTTCCACCACACAGTTGTCAGTGTAGAATTGTACTCACCCCTACATCTGCTAACACAAGGTACATGGGAGTATGTAGTTTCTTTTCTACTTATGAGTAGATGCTCTAACTGAGAATCGAACGGGACGTCTTGCTGTGAGGCGGCTAAGTAGCCTCAGGGTGAAGAACACTCAGAAACCAACCCAGGCCATTACGTATGCGGCTGGCATTCCACACATGGAGCAACAGGGTCGTCGCTATTACAGTGATATCAGCCACTGAAGACGTTTGAAAGAAATTGGCAGGTGCACATGAAAATCCTGTAGCACCGAAGAGGGCACTAACACCAACTTAAGCAGATGGGACCTTAGTTTAACATCTCACCCAAAGAATGACACACTAAAGAATACAGCATCCGACATATGCTATCAGCTATCAATCTACTTGATGAAGGAATAGAACCCATAGCCTTCTGTACAACAGGTACAAGACAACGATGAACTATGATGCGTTATGCCTGTGATCCATGGATGTCTTAAATACATAAATAAATGAAAGTCTCCTTTTTTATGTATTGATTTGCTTCTGTATGGATCTACCCCTTGATTCACCTTGTGTTGTTGGCTGGATTGAACCTCTCCTTTAACTATCTTAGGGTGCTCTCTGCCTGTTACCCGTGGAAAGTTCAGGACATTGCCTTTTGATAACCCACTACCTCAAGCTACCATCAAAGTATGTCTACTTATACCAACGTGTAATATATTATAATTAAGTTACCCTGCTAGATTCTATTGTTTGCCCCAGCTAAGCTTGCCAGCAGCAGCCCTCTCCCCTTACTGCTTATTACCTTCCTCTTACTCCTTGAACTGCCACCTAGTCTGTACCTCTCACACTTTGATTTGGCTCTACATTGAGAACCCTTGTGCTTGCTCACTGCACCTCCGCTTCTGCCCACTAGAGGTCTCCCTATCACCTTCTACACTCATTGTACTTGGATTTTACTCTTGCCTAATTCTCCTACTGTACCTTACCTACTTCTATCCCTTTCCTCCTCTTGAGGTTCTCACTTATCCTCTCCACCTCAGACCTCTTTCTCTGACCTTGATGCACCTGGCTTTCTCTGATACTTTTTCATTCCTCCTTAGTCTAAACTGTGCAACCGTCCGTTAGCCCTCTTGCTGGCTCCAGGCTCACTCCCTCCCCCACCCACCCCACCCACCCCAGGGTCCTACACTTATACTTCTCTAGTCACACCTTACCCTATCAGCCTATCCTCCTCTCTCCCGCCAAACTTATCTCCTCCCTTGACACACCTCATATCCTCCTCCTCATTTCCTCTTTTACACACTAGCCCTCTTATCCTTTCCTACCAACTCTCCTCTACCTCTATTACTACTCTTTCTATACCTCTCCACACATTCTTACCCCCCTCTACCTTATAGTTCCTTCTATACCTTACCCTGTTGTACCTGTATATTATCTTTCCTTTCATTACCTACACTTGCTTCCTCCTGACTTCCCCTAATCCTTTACCTTCTCCTTATAACCACTTCTAATTTACCAACTTTTAATAATGAGTCACAACCTTGCCACACTGCTTATACTCTCATTTCTACTTATAACTACTCTCTACTCTACCTATCTTATTACCTTGATAGAGTACCCACTCCATTTTCAGCCTAAACATTCACAAACACTTACATCTTCCTTTTATACTACTCTTACTACTTTCTCTAATTGCAATTCCACCCCTAATTACTACCTATCCAAATACCATAGGTGCTCTCACCTGACCTATACCCCACCCTCTGATAAGAAAATAAGGCCTCTAACCCTACTCAAAATTAAACTCACATCTAAGCCTAATGACCCTACCTTACAAGATGGTGACATTCACCCCAACCCAGGCCCCATTTACCCCTCCTCTCAAGCATCTAAACCTTCGTCCAAAAACACCCTCCTCATAGGGCATCTAAACATACGAAGCATAAACAACAAAGTTGCCTACCTACACACCCTCCTAGATACCCACGGTTTGGACATTCTCTGTCTCTCTGAAACCTGGCTAAAACCAACCACTAAAGATACTGAAATTATACCACAAGGTTATAATATAGTTAGGCTTGACCGTACTAAGGAAAGGTCGTGGTGTAGCAATACTCTTTAAAAATCATCTTAACATCTCTACCCCTTCAGCCTGTCCAACCCAAGATAGTAAGGTAGAAGCCATCATCACCAAACTTCAACTTAATGCTAAGAAAGCCCTTTACCTAATCTGCATATATATACCTCCTGGAAACAATATACCAATTGTAGAAGACTTTCTCAGTTGGGTTTCCACTAACTACCGGGAAGAAACAATAATTCTCGGTGACTTAAACATCGACTGGAATACTATCAATACTAACAATCCCACCTCTCACATTAACCTAAATGGTTTCATTCAAACCATTACCTCTACAACTAGGCTTAATATATCAAGTATGAAACAAACTATTTTAGATTGGATTCTTATAAACAATAAGAACATCACCTACAAAGTAGGGACTATGCCTGACGACCTCAGTGATCATTGCTTAACTTACATTATAAGGGAGAAGACAGACTATCTCCATCTCCCTAATATAAGAAAAATACGGTCCACTAAACACTTTCAAATCGACCTATTTCAAAATGAACTCAGAGCTTGCAACTGGAACCCCTTAAGAACTCTTCCACTTAATGAAGCAGTATCATTCTTTAATTCTACTTTCCTTTCTATTCTGGATATACATGCTCCTGAGCGTACTATTAGAATGAAATCTAAAACAGCCCCTTGGCTCTCAAATGAAACTAAAAAACTAATCCTCTCCAAAAACAAGGCTTGGAACAAATGGAGGTCCCATAGAATTAACTCTGACTTGCTTCACTTTCGCCATCTTAGAAATCTTACCAAAAAGGCTATACTCTCCGACAAAAGAAAATTTTACTATGAACTACAAGAAACAAACTTAAATAAACCCAAACAGTTTTGGTCCTCAATCAATAAACTCCTTTCACCAGGAACAGCTAAAACTCCCTCCCCACTAAATGCTGACCCAAACACCCCTCTCCAAACTGCAAACACTTTTAATTCATTCTTTACTGAAACAATTCAAACTCTAGCTAGACAACTAAACAATAATAACTTCTATCCTCCAAATAATCTAGTAAACTCTTCTTACAATTTCACTCTACAACCTATTCCTACCTCTTTCATCTATAAACTTATTCACAAACTAAAACCTTGTACCCCTCTGCTGACAAACTCCCTTCCCTTTTTCTTCAAAAGGCAGCCAAAGAAATAGCTTACCCAATCACTATACTTATAAACAGGACCATCGAAGAAGGAACCATCCCTGACATCTGGAAAATCTCTCATATTATCCCACTACACAAAGGTGGTGACTCTATTGACTATTCCAACTTTAGACCTATTGCTCTTCTCTCCTTTAGCAAAAATTATGGAGAAATGTATTCATCAACAACTTCTACAATACCTCTCTCTTCACAATATTATAGCTAACTGTCAGCATGGCTTTAGACCTCACCATAGCACCACCACTGCCCTCCTTTCCTTTGTAGATACCATTAACAACAATCGCAACAATAATCTTCTCTCTTCTGCCCTATTTATTGACCTCTCCAAAGCTTTTGACATGGTCAACCACTCTTCTTTAATAAATATTCTTGAATCACTCTCATTTGACAGCCTTGCCATCAAATGGTTTACATCATACCTCAGTAACAGACAACAAGCCATTCTGTGGGAAAACCACATCTCCTCCTTACTGCCCATTACTATTGGAGTCCCTCAGGGCTCCATTCTTGGTCCTCTCCTCTTCTCCCTCTATATAAATGATCACCACTCTGTAATTCCTCAAGCTACCTGCATTCAATATGCTGATGATTCCACCATCATTTGCTCAGCATCCTCCTCTCCAGATCTCAGATCATTAACCCAAACTATGTTCAACACAGTAGAAACATGGTTCTCTAGAGTACCTTCTTCTCAACGCTAAAAAACCAAACTTCTCCTCTTTACCCCACCACTGCACCCCTCCACTAAACTTCACCATCTCTTCAAACAACAACACTGTTATCTCCTGATACTACAACTAAACTGTTAGGAATAACCATTGATAACAATCTCTCATTTGACCAACATATTAACAATACTATCAAATCAGTTAACAGAAAATAGGGTCTTTATACATTAAACCATTTCTCACCCCTTCTTCTAGAGCTACTATTGCTCACACCCATCTTATATCTACTCTCTTTATGCCTCTCCTATCTTCACCAACCTCAAGAAAACTAACCTTAACAAACTAGCAACCTGCTACAATAACATTGCCAGCTTAGCCACTAGTAAACCTTTTAGAACCCATCACTGCCTTAATCTGAAACACTTAGGCTGGCTGGAACTACAAAACTATCTCACTATCTCACAACTCACAATAGCCCACAAACTACTGTACCAACCTAATAACACTCCTATTCTATCACAACTTATACTCCCTTATAACAATCTCACTTCTCTTAGTTCGTCCTGTAAACTTATGACCAAAACCCATAAAGGCCCATAACGTAGCTGGTGACTCCCTTTTCACAAACACTGTTGGTAGGGCATGGAATTTGCTGCCTAAAGACTTAACTTCAATCTCATCTCTACCTCTCTTCAAAACAAATCAAACTGTACTTCCATAACCACTGGCTTTGTTCCTGTACTACTCCAGGTAATCTTCCCTCACCCCATCCACTCTGTACCTTTAACCCTTCTGTTTGCTTAATATTTAGCTGCTACCCTACTTCTTCACCCTGCTGTCCTACTTTCTCTCTCACCTCCTCTTAACTGTCTCTCTCAATCCTGACTCCTGTCCCATCACTATTATTTATCTCACTTTTCCTTCTACTTCTCTACCCTCCGAGCTTAAACCTTTATTCACTATTGCAATTGCGACATTGTACATCCTTTTATGTGCTATGTAAAATTATTGTGAATCTGATCTAACTTATGTATGATCTCTAACTGTTTGAGTTCCAGAACATATGTTGATTTTATTAACAAGTTGATGTTTATTTCTATTTTATTGTAAGTTTTTATTAACAAGTCTGTTCTTTTATGTTTTGTGTGGAGCTTTTCTCCCCGGGCCTCTACTGAAAATGGACATATATCCAGCTAGACTAGCCCGGTCAACAAATGTAAAATAAAATAAATAAATAAATTATGCAATTAACTGCCATACAAAAGTAGCTATTGAGATGTATTCATTTGGCACATGAACTGTTTGTCAACTGCTATACTGTGAATATTTATTTACCCACCAAACTAGCAGCAGACAACCTCCCAAGTGAATACCTACAAATCACAGCTGATGCTCTGGCCTACCCAGTATCTATCTTGATTAGCCGATCTCTGTCAGAAAGTTACGTTCCCACATTGTAGAAAGTCTCACATATAATTCCCCTCCACAAAGGCGGACTCTCTGAAGAACTAACCAATTACCGCCCCATAGCTATTCTCTCTCCACTCTCCAAAATACTAGAGAGATGCATACACTCTCAGGTCTCACACTACCTCCTTACTAACAACCTCCTTTACAGTACTCAACATGGCTTCCGACCAAACCATAGCACCACCACTGCCTTACTCTCCTTTACTAACACTATCCTTCAGCATAAAAACAATGGCTATCTCTCCTCTGCTACTTTCCTAGACCTATCTAATGCATTTGACATGGTCCCACACAAACAACTTATCTCTGTCCTCAATAACCTATCCTTCTCACAATCAGTCACCAACTGGTTTCAGAGTTACCTGTCTGACCGCCAACAATCCGTTGTATGGCAGAATGACATATCTCCCCAACTACCTGTCTCCATAGGGTTCCCCAAGGATCCATCCTTGGACCCCTACTTTTCTCTGTTTACACCAATAATCTAGCCTCTGCCACCAAACATGGCACACTCATCCAATACGCAGATGACTCAACCATCATCTGCTCAGCCCAGTCCCTACCCAAACTGCAAAAAGTCACACAGGAAGCCTTTTCCTCTGTTGAAACATGGTTATCCGATGCCCAATTAATACTCAACCCAAACAAAACTAAACTACTCATCTTCCAACCCACCAAACATACTCAAAACAACTCTCACTTTAAAATCACAGCAAAAGAGAACACCACTATATACCCAACTGAACACACCAAATTGCTAGGAGTGGAAATAGACAATAAACTAAAATTTGACATTCACATATCCATGACCATAAAAAAAGTCCACAAAAAACTAGGATCATTATACAGAAATAAACAATTTCTCACCAAAGCAGCAAAGATTTCAATAGCAAATTCCCACCTTATCTCCACCCTACTTTATGCCTCTCCAGTA
Organism: Protopterus annectens; assembly: GCF_019279795.1. Taxonomy (NCBI): domain Eukaryota; kingdom Metazoa; phylum Chordata; order Ceratodontiformes; family Protopteridae; genus Protopterus; species Protopterus annectens. Next base: position 1,464,307,305 of record NC_056744.1, on the reverse strand, counting down.
TATACCAACCTAAGGCAATGTGATCTAAACAAGCTAGAGACCTGCTACAACAAAATCACCAAATTTGCCGCAGGGGCATCCTACCGTAGTCACCACTGTCTCTCACTTGCTGAACTGGGCTGGCTTGAACTCCCTCACCTCCTTCAGTGGTATCAACTCTCACTCGCCCACAAACTAGTAAACCATCCACTAAATGTCCCATCCCTCCAGAATCTACTCCAACCCTATCGCACCACCAGACCACTAAGATCCAGCAACAAAAATCACTTGCAGATCACTAAAGCCAATAACTCTGCTGGTGAAGCACTATTCTCTTGCGCCATAGCCAAATTATGGAACTCACTCCCACCCACAATTACCTCCGTACAATCATGCACCCACTTCAAAACTTTATTAAAAGTGCACCTAAAAATATGCTGGCTATGCCCTTGCAACTCCCACTCTAATATCATCCACTCCATCCAACTACTACCTTTCTTTCACCTCCACTAACTACCTTGATGACAGCAATTACAGCAGGAACTTCTCATTGTTACATTTGTTAATGCCTGTTATGTACTTCACAGATAAAGATTCTAGTTGTCTACTGATGTACTGTGTTCTTCATCTGTAAATATGTTGTAAGTAATTTCTATGTTAAATTGTTAATCGCTATGTAATCCAATGTAACTACTGTCTGTTTATTTTACTGTGGAGCTTTTCTCCCCAGGCCTCCGCTGAAAATGGATCAACGTCCAGTCGGACACTCCCGGTCAACAAATTTAAATAAATAAATAAAATAAATAAATAAAAATTACTCACTTTGGAACAGTTTGGGCTTTTTTAGTGTTGACATTAGCACAGGCTGCTCAAGAAAACTGTACAAATTTCTGTACTGAGTATGCCTGCCTACATCCTTGATAGACCCTGAACACACAGGTTTATTGTACATTTGGGTAGGGGTGCAGTAGGACAGAGAGCATTAGGTATTAATGTGTGAACTTTATCTTGCTGGACTTAAAGGGTTGCTGTGTACCTGTTAGTTTACCAAGGCAAGTAGTCTGTCTGCATAGCTCCCAACTGTGGACCTATCCAGATGGTAGCCAGATGTTAGCCTGTTATTCTTTGTGCACCACACTGGTCTTTTCAGCACTGGAGCAATGGCATTGTCACAGTTGGTTGCTACCAGCACATGGCTACATCCCTTGGTATTTCAGTGTTGTACTCCTACATAAGGGTATGCTTCTGGAACTCCTTCCAAAGCTATTTGCACAGTGTGTAACAGCAGAATAGCTGATATGCCTGTGTGTTTCTGCCTCTGCCAGGCATCTCAAACACTAAGGTACATATTTGAACAGACTCAGGGTAAAGTAGGTTGAAGTGAGGTACACCTTTACAATATTAGAAACATTAGGTTGAGACTTTGAGAGAACCACAGCATATGGATTAATACACATTTCCTGAAGTACAAGTGGTGTCTAACTCTTACTTATTGTCATTATTCATTAAGTGTAATTCACCACCTTTCTGCCTAACTTCAGTAGCTTTCAATGGGATTCAGAGGGACACAGCTAAAACCTGTCTCGGAATCAGGGACATGCCTGAAAATTAGTCACAGTTGGGAAGTATGGCCTCTGCTCTAATCAGACATACTAGTGTTTGTCCTGCTATAATACTGTGTGGAGGTTGTAAAGTGCTGCTGTAACACTATTTCCTGCTAGAATGACTGGTTCTCTTTTCACAGTCATGTAATGCAATTCCACAGGAACTGCTGGTAAAGATCCACAGAACAGGATTTGTGTTATGGCAGTCCTATTTGTCCTTTACATTCACTCATTCTGATGCATGGTATATTGATTTCAGCACAGTTTGTTGTATGTTTACCATGGCTCCATGGTTCTTCATGCAGTCTAGTGTGTACAAGGTCCGGGGTTCGAGACTGACAGAGGTATTTTATTTTGCTGCTGAGCAGAACAAGTGCCCTGACATACAGAGTGACTAAGGCACTTTTAAGCAGTTGTAAGCGGGTTTGCGCGATGCTTAGCTATACTTAGCTAAGTGCACACAGGCGCACACTCACGCAAACCCACTAACTACTGCTTAAAAGTGCTTACTCACGTTAACCCCCGCACTCATTTCTTTGAAAGAAAAGAATATGGGGATATAGGAAAGTGGTGAAAAAAGGGGCACAAAGAGGGAAAGACAGTAGGGAAAACAGCTTGGGATGTGCAGGATGGGTGTAGGGAAGGTCCATAGCTGCCCATTTCTTTAACAGCAACAGCTGTGCATATACTAGTAATTTGGAGGGAAATTTGAAACTTTCCACCCCTGAGAGAGGGATGAAGACAACGAAGTATGTTGTACTGCCAATTAAATTTCAGTTTATGTGTCCAGTGGACATGTGTGCAAAATGGGCAGCTATGTATGGGGCGTATTTTTTTTTGTGGAAGCAGATTGCCTATTTTCTTTTTCAGGTGAGAGTGGAATGTGGGGTAGAGGAAGTAGGTATATTTTGGGAGGTAGGTTGGGAAGGTAAACAGACAAGACAAACAAGATGCATACAGGGGCGGAGTATGACACATGGGATGGGTGAACACCATTGACGGGGAAAGGTGTTTGGAAATCGCAAGCCCATGAGCCCACAGATGGCAGCTGTGGAACTGAGATCCCCACCCATGGGCAGTCACCACTGCACCTTCACAGCTCGGAGGGTGGCTGTGATGGGGGCTGTGTAGGAGGGGCAGGCTCACCCGTGAGTCATGCCACTCTTGCCTCAAGCTGGCATAGAGGATTAGCGACTGAACGCTTGATCTCCCTATGCACCACAGCCCAGACCATTCGGAGGGTGATAGGTGGCCTTCCTCTCGCCACGCTTGCATGGGGGCAATGAGCCCCATCCCCTGCAGCGCTTCCACCTGAAGATGGCACAGGACCAACAGTGGAGGAGGTCCCAGGCTGGGCACCGGAACTGCTGGTGCCAGGTGCCATCGCCAGCTGAGGTGGGACAGGTGGGTCCACTGGGACTGGCCTTCCCATACGTTCTATGTTTAGGAGGATTTAATTACAATATGGGTTAGTAATAGCCAACAGCATTCCAATTTAGTTGTAACAGCAAAGAGTAGTATTCCCATTAACCCAACACACCAGAGTTCCAACAGTTGAACAGCAAGCATAACACATTCCTATATAGAACAACAGTGGACATTCCAACAGTATACAGGATTGATTGGTGGCAACAGGCCGCCAAGATTGTGGTATGTGAACAGGGCACAGGCATCGAAGTAAATGCAGATATTTATAAACCAATAGGACATGTGTCCCACCAAATGTTATGAGATTAGACATACCCATTGAGGTGTGGAATTGCATTGTTTATGCACATACAGTAGGGTGTAAAAAGATACCTCCATTAACAACTTATATATACTTATAGTTTACACTACATTCCTATTGACTGCAATTAAATATCCCCTACATGTATTATTACATTAGGCAATGTCCGTTAAATTGTGAAATGGGTTTTGCTACTTCTTGATATACCTGACCTGTATCTGACATACAAACTGTACTGGATGCAGATGTTACTGCTACATATTTATATTTTTCATTTATATTTATGTATCTACATATCTGGATGTGTTCAGTTGACATTATCAGGTATATGTTAACAGCCCCCTACATTTCTAGCAGCATACTGACATTTCTGGGGAACACAATAACAAGCTACTAATGTGCCAGATTAACCTGTACATGCCGGCCATTAACCAACAGTTGAGGTCTGTATATATGCTTAACAGCTACTGGCACTCCCTTCATCCACTTTATATGGGCCTACCTATGTGTGGGTTGACTGCACTTAATACAACAGTACTATTTCTATAATGCAAGGGTACAACAACATATCGAAGAAAGTGACACGGACACACTCCAGGAATTATACCTTTATTAATTACAATACACACTTTTCTAGTGGCTCTCTCATTTATTTGATATATCAGTGCATGCAGAGGTCTTTTATTCAAGACGTATTATACCTTTATTAATGGGTTACAACACCTTTTCACGCTGTCTCACTTATTTTATATAACAGTAAATGGAGAGAAGTTATTCCACATTTTTTATACCTTTATTAATGGGTTACAACACTCTTTTTCAGGCTCTCTCACTTATTTTATATGACCACACATGCAGAATAATTACTAACCTGCCTGGTGGCGCAGCCTTAGCAGCCTATCTGCATAGGCTTGCTGATTCACAGCACAGACATCTGCAGCTGTGAAGTAAATGAAGGGGTATTGAGACATACCTATCCATAATATAGACTACAATAGCAATTCTTACAAACTTCATTCCATGGCTACATACTCAGTAGTGGGGCATTTTCCATTCCACGGGCCTCCTGTATCCACTGGTTCAGTCGGTCCTCCTTGCGTCTCTTCAGGTCTGCGTAGTGGTGTCTGACCTGCTCACCAGTCCGAGGGACACCTGTGGCACTGGTGAGATCATGTGCTAAATGGTTCCAGGCTTCCGCTTTGTACTCAGTGCCCTGAAACTGGCCCTGCAGGAGTCTTGCATCATGATGATGGATGAGGAGCCAAACCATAAATTTTGACTCCTCAATGCCCCAGCGTTGCGCTTGAAAATGAGAGCCCTCTCCAACACCAGCCATACTGTCTGCAGATGGGAGCTACAACCAGTTATGGCAATTATTCCTACCTATGGAGCTTAAATATGCCTCATTTCCCGCACTTATTTGTGATTGGCCATTTTTGAAAAATCTCAGCTAAGAGCAAACCTGCTTAGCAATGGGTACACTTCCACTGATACATATAAGTGTGTTGGAAATGTATCCATATTTAAAGCTGTCATGGCTTAGTGGTTTAGTACTGTGATTATGGTGCACAGTATCCTGGGTTCAAGGCCTGTCATTGCTTTTTATTTTACTACTGGCCAGACCGGATAGGAGGTGTGGCTGTGTTTAGCCAACTTTGCTCAGCTTTGACCAACGTTGCCCAGCATTGCTCGACATTGCTCAACGTTGCTCTATGTTGCTCTACGCTGCCCAACATTGTGCTGGTTAGTGCAGTGCACAGCTCCGCGCAAAACTATTGCGCTAGTTAAAGCAGTGCTAAGCTATGAGTAGTTACTCTACGCTGGCCGACGTTGCCCAACGTTGAGCTAGTTAGCACGGTGCTCAGCTCTGCATAAACATGTGTTTGCACTAGTTGGCACGATGTGCAGCTCCTCGCAAAACTATTGCGCTAGTTAAAGCAGTGCTAAGCTATGAGCAGTTATACTTCACTGTGATTAATACTGGTGGACTTTGCTTAGCAGTGCTTCACATTGCTTAAGATGTGTTACTTATGCATTTATCAGTATGCATGACCATTCCACCTTCTTATATATATATAAAATATCGTTCACTACCACATAGGCCATTTCAATGCATTTTACTGAAATTTAAAAGGTAAATGTCAGGAATTCTTCTTATGCACACATTTCCTACAGAAAATAGGAAGGGGAGTGGCGGGACTCGAACCGGGAATGCCTCCTCTTTGTGCGAGGGCTCTACCACTATGCTTTTGCTATTTGGCTTAATTTGCATATCAGTAGTTTATTATCCTCTTTGATGTCTACACTGCTAACTGTAGTTAAGCAATGGGCAAACCCGTGCATACACGCACAAATACAGGCAGCTATATCAGGAATAATAAAAAAAAGAAAAGCTTTACATTTTAAATTTGTACAGGGATTTAGAATGTGGAGGAGTGTAGTCTTGGGTATGTAGACGTTTGAGCGGACTCGCGCATTTCAGTTGACATTTGCAGTTTAGGCACTTGCAGAGGCATAGATATTTGGACTGCTTGGCAGTCTGACATGCCCCCTGCACTCGTGCACACTCCGTGTTAGCCTTAGAGTTGAGTCAGCACACCCTCATGAATATGCATGGTGCGCTGACATCATACTCTTAGACTGCAGTTTCCATGTAAGACTTTGTTAGTCTTAGTTAGTTACACGGAGGATTAGTGAATCCTGGCCTAAGTTAGTAAAAAATACAGAATGGAGCATAGTCTGAGTCTTTGGCTGAGATGAAGCAATATTTAAGGCATCCTCAGTCTTGGATTTGCAAGTGTATTGGTTTAGAGTTGGCCATTCCATCTACAAATAAGTGTAACGGAAGAAATATTGCTGTGACTACCAAATTGTCTTTTTCTTTGTAGCAAAACAAGCATTCAGTTGCTATCAAAGATGATCAAGATCTACTCTCAGTGTGGCTCCATAATCTGTGTGAATCTTCTTGCCCTACAGGTGTTTCACCATAAAGTAAAATGTTTGCACTTAATAAGTAACAGTTTTACTGTTCACATCTGCACAAAATGGAGAATTATTTGTATCATGAGTACCTATATGTTAAAGATTCGGGTAACTAAATTATGGCACAAGTCAAACGGAAGAAAATATACTAATGACTTTAGCTGATAACATGAAACATCTTCCTGAATCTGTTATATTCCTGCACAATACACCTTCGTCTGACATATGTAAGTAGCAAGAAAAAAAGAGAAACACTATTCTAATGTTAGATGTGATGGCCAGCAGCTGAAATAAGGCAAACATGTACTAAAGGCTGTCAGTTATTTAAGATATTTGCCATTTTACTGCATGTTCTTTCAGTATGTTCATGTCTTTCTAGCTACTCACTGAAATCAGATCTTTATGGGAACTATGCCACTGAAGATGACTCATGCTCACTGTCTAGAATGCGGGTCTATATCAGCACCTCAAAACACCATCTCTTCGAACACTTAAAGATTGACACCTAATGAGTGAAATCCGAAAAGCATGAACTGCCACTTCGGCAAATTTTTTTCACAGGGAAAAAATTTGCTTGGCCATTATCGGGAATTTGCCCTTTTCTCCAATGTAGAGCAATCTTGGAGTTCGTATATTTAGCTAGGGGGTGTGGGGGCGAAGACCTCGCTTGGTTAGGGTTTGAAAGTTTGTTTTTTTGTTGGTCGGCCAAGCAAATTTTTTCCCTTTGAAAAAATTTGCAGAAGTAGCTGTTTGCGCATTTCAGATTTTGCTCATTAGGTGTCGATGTTTAGGTGTTCGAAGAGATGGTGTTTTGTTGATATAATGTAGACCCCTAGAATACATAGCTCTATGTCAGGAATGCCACATGATTTGCCACTTTTTCGGGAGAACCACTGCCAGCGTTAGCTCCTACCAGAACTGGCAGCAGTTCAACAAAAAAAAAACCCTCACTGGCGTCAAAGACAGAAACCTGAGGCCTTTGTCAACATCTATTGCTTAAGAATAATGGAAGAGACTAAGTGCATTGATCGAGGACTCATATTGTGATCACAGGGAGAAGAATAAGGCAATGTAAAAATCATCTTTGGGTTTAGTCACAGAACTTCTGTTTCTGTTTCAAATCTCAGAGTGACTGAGTTGGCCTCCATTGTACCACATGCTTCATTGTCAGGCCACATCAGTTCTACAGATGGCTTTCAATAGGATAGGAAAAGTGCCTCAACAGTCACTTTTGAGATCATTAACAAGGCTGCATTCATCACAACAACTCATATTCAGGAAGAGCTATATGCCCCACAAGCATGCAACAAATAAACCATCAAGCCTCTAGGTCATCACTCCATCATCGCTGGTCAAGAGACAGCTCAATTTGCTTTCTCCAGAGGACTGACTTGATTATCTTCAAGAGCAGAGATATTTCCATTGTGTAGGTCCAGAATGCTTTGTTTTCCATATTGTGATGCTAAGAGTTTGATAACCCATTCAGTATACTATGAAAGATTAGCAAATATCCAAGAAAATTCATTGCAGTTGTTCATTAACTGACAAATAATACTACATAAAAATAAGAAAACAACTGATCATGTTGGAACTACAAGGACCTGTACATTGTTATATTAAAAAAAATAAACAAAAAAGAAAATCACACTAAATGCTTTTGCCATAAACTGACTTCTTCAAACAGTCTATCGCAAGAGGTATGTACTCCAGGTTTGTGTCAGCTGGCAGACCCTTCTCCTGAGACAAATGACTGCTTGATATCTTCAAAAGGAGATATGATCTACAGTTGTTTAAGAGACCCTAGGCAGCCCCATTGTGGCAGACCACTGGGCTTTACCTCAGGCCATCTTTGCCAAGAGAGACATTTACAGATGGATTACTGAGAGAATGTTTTTTTCCTTATCTGTGGTCATTAATCAGTTAGCAGATCTCTAGGGATTCCACATTATATCTGAGCTAAGAAACTTCACCCATCATATGAATTAAGTTAAGATTTCATTGTGAGACTTAAACCTTCATGACCCTCCTTTAACTGTGGTCTTCAGTGATTTCAGCAGCCATGATGAATAATTACTGGCACTTCACTATCAGTGAACCAATCAAAAGGTTTTTGCACTTTTTCCTAGGTGGGCTGCAGTTTTAGCCAACACTGCCTTTTATCATGACCTGCTCCATCAGGATCTTTACCATGGAATTTGTTAACTATAGTGGTAGAGACTTTGTTGACTAATTTCCTGTTCTTCAAATCTTGACCTCTGCAGATAACTCCAGTGTTGTAACAAAATAGGCACCTCCATCTTAAAGTTACATGGCTACATTTGTCTCATTTTCACTACCCTATAACCTACTCAGAAGTCAGTTGTATTATATTATCTGTATGGCCTGAGAAACATCCCCTTCTGTCTCAGTTTGTTAATTTCATAGTTTGAGTGCCCTGTTCTTGCCAGTTATCCCCAGTAATGCATCCTATCTCTGTTTTTTTACATATGGTAATCTAATGACAGGCATGAATGTTGATAACCATAGGCAAATAAAACAGTTTATAAAGTTTACTCTTCTTATGCAGACTCCAGTATACAGTATATATATCAGACCTATAAGCAGGACTTCATGACCAGCATTCTGCTGAATCTGCCCTTAAAAATGCCCAGACTGGTGCATCAAACATTTGTGTTGTAGAAAATGCTATGCCCGAAAATGATTACCTCTGTTAGATTTTAGAACCTTAGACTGTAATGTGTAAGGAGACTTTATGTGTCTTCCACAGACTGTGCAACTCCATGCAAATCCTTCTTTCCTCTCAAAGCTACCCTTCCTGCTGTTCTCTAACATATCCGCTCATCACCTGTACTTTTTTATGAGTGCAAAAAATAATACTAAATGCATCCCACTTTCCCTGGAAGGGCAATACCATCTGATGTTTTATTTTTGTGAGGTGCGTGAGTATAGGATGATGATGCTGATCAAATTGTTGATTTTTTTTTTCTTTTTTGCTTCCTGGCAGAAAAGGTGTTAAGTTGGGAAATTAAACTGATGCCAACAGCTCACAAACCTCATCAAGCCATCAGTCATTGTTGTGAAGAGACATCATGCTGTGTGGTGCACATTGTGTTTTTGTTCAGGTAAGTACCCATGGGAAACATATATTTGCCAATGTGATGAAGGAAAACTACTCAGTAAGGAGATCTGGTCTTTATACAGAATTGCGTCCATGTTAGACATCTGCACAATGGCTATTTCTTTGGCTCATACATTCAAAACCATTATGATCTCAACCCCAGCTCTTAAATGATCGCAATCCATTCTTTAGGACCATGGTACTGTGCATTTTGCCACAAAGTCTCCTTCTACATTCCTGGCTCCTGCCTACCCCCTTCTGGGACTTCATGGAGGCAGTATTTGGGATTCCATAAAGGTCTTCTATGCACTGCAGGAAACCCCCAAGAAATAATAACAGGCATGCAAATACTGATTTTAGTTGTTCTGTGGGAGTTCCCTCTACAGTAAAGATTCTTTTTCACATGATCATACTAAGTCCTCTTGCTAGAGATACTATGGCTACTAGATCACAGTAGCAAGCCTTTCTATATGTAAAGTGTCATGTTTATAGTTTTATACACTTGTCAAGGTGTGTGTTCTTGCAGGAATGTCCATTGTTTGAGTGGGGGGGTCATGAACTGGAGATCCTGTGGGTATATGCACACATTAAAGTTGGTGCAAGACAAACTGGTCACTTGTCTTGGGAAAGGGCACATGAAGGCTGTACACATTTTTTTTTAGTATTGAAATTTGGGGGGTTTCCTCCACTGATCTTGCCTCGTTCCAGTTTCTGCACCTGTCACTAATTCTTTTTCCTGAAGCAAACTATCATAAGAAAAGGAGGTTGTGCTTGAAGGGGCATTGGGAATCATCAGACACATGGATGGTGGAATATTTTATAGTACACCCTGATACTCCCAGGGCAACAGATGTTCACACTGTCAGTATATGCATGCTTTCACATACATTTGTAACCTGGATTACTAACAGCTCTCTGATTCACCATAATGCTATCTGCTTTCTCTGGCTTCTGTCATGGGATTGAACAAGCAGAACTTAAAACCTCTAACCTTCCCCTAAGAAAAGAGGACAAGTCTCGTCTTCCCCTGTGAGTGGCCCTTTAGATCTTGTGACACTAGTAAGACTTGGGTAATCAGTATCACATAATGTTGCTCTGTGGCAGTGGGCTCACTAAGGATGAAGACAAGTTATACTTACTGCAGGGGCACATTTTGATGGACTGGCATATCTGCAGGCCTGATAGCTGTAACTGTGATTTTAACATTCAGGATTACAGATGGCTTCAGGAGGCCTCAATGTCCAGTGGATTTAAGAAGTCTCTCATAGCTTACTTATTCTAGCTGGCATTTTAACTGCATTATCTAATTAATTGCCCATTTGCTACCTTGCATTTATTAGGAAGTTTTCACATTTGTATTGGCATGCTTTAATATACAATTCAGTTCAGCACAATACAGTACAACAGTCTCAAGCAATATTACCCCTATCACCTGCCTAGGACCAGTAACAAATAATTTTATAACTGCTTGCTTATTGCTTTCTTAAAAATATGGATATTGTCCCTCACTCTTATATACTCAAAGACTAAACACCCATTCAATGACCTAATTTATGGTTTTATTCATTCTAATAGTTCACAGGAGTTTGACTTCTGATATATTTACTTTTTAAGTAAACGTAAACATTCCCACATGAAATCATCTTTAGCAGTCTTTTAAACATGAATAAGGTCACCCCTCAGATGTCTATGCTTCATTGAGAATAGCCTCAGATGCCTTTGTCATCTTTCATAACCCAGTCCATTCACTTATTTAAATAACTTTGTAAAAGCACTTTGTACTGCCTCTGTCTTCCCTTTATATTCTTCAGAAAATGGTGTTCAGAAGTCTTAATTATATTCTACTTTTTGTCTGACCACACTATAAAAAATATAGTTTACTGTTGCAATCTTGAAGCCTATAATCTTGAACCCCCTAATCATAAAGACCAAAGTATCAAACACCAGAACCTGTTCTTGTGCAGGACCCATATTAGCTTTTGTTTCAGGGTTCACACTGGTAGTGGTTTTACTGTTTAAGATTTTTTAGACATTGTGGTCTTCAGTATTTTTGTCTTTTTATTTTATGGTCTCTTGATTATGGGTTTCAAGACTGTGGGCTTCAAGATTGTAATAATAATCCAAAAAGTAATGTTTAATATATCTCCTAATACATTCTCTTAATTTATTATATTTCTTTACAAAGTTATCAATATGTAGCTTGAAGGTTAAATGTTTGCTACCATGATAAAAATGTTGTTGAAGGTATCAAAAGACTCAGTAACTGTAGACTCAGTAACAATCTGATATATGACAATATTTGCTGTTTCGATACTAAAGAAAATTTGTTTTATTTTTTCCTTGTTAACATTCATGTTTGTAGCTGTTGTACACAGCATCAGTGAAAAATGTCCTCCCACTCAGGATGAGCATGCCTATCCCTCCCTGCAGCTCCGTCAGGCACCTGAGCTGCTAATTGAATTCCAGCTGAGTGGGCCGTAGTCAGGGCTTTATTCATATGTGTGAGTGGAACAGTTATCAGAAATAAAATAGCTGAAGATATAATGTGGATGGCTACATAAAGACACAACTAAGCTTTGTTTAGTTTCGCAGAAAAGACTGTTTATAACTGGAATAGCCTTCAGTAATGCAGTCAAAGTCAAAACAAAATTTAGCAATGCATTTGATAGAGATGGACTTATTTCTGTGAGGGGCAGGAAAATAGATTCTCATTAAATAGGCTCTATTTTATCTAGTGGACAGGGAAGTGGGCAGACACTGTAGGTCAAGCAGTCTTTGTCTGCTGCCATATTATGTGCCTCTAATTTCTGGAATCATGTACACACCCTTTAGCCCTCTTACAATACTAGAAGATTGCAATTTATAGGTTTCACCACTGAAGAAAAGTAAAGATAATTATTTGTTCCATTTCAGTTACTGAATCTCTACGTATTCTATTATTGACTTTCACATGAACATGTTCAGATGTTTTTTTATTAAATCAATGGTTAGTTAAATATATAAAAAAAAACAGTTTATGTGATTGTGTATAAAATATATAACATACAACAAAAAAGAGGTTAGTGTTTGTTATGGAAGGATTTTTAGTGACGGTATGTCTTTAAAACTCTGATTGTTCTTAATTGCACAATATATATAAGGACGAAGTATTGTGGATTGTATTCATCTGATGAAGTCTTGGTTACCAAGATGAAAGTGTTCATATTTTATGTTATAATAAATTAAACTTTCGGCCACCACTTTGGGTGTTGGACTTCCATTTTATTTGGTTGGAGTTCTTTAAATAGTTTATATATATTTTTTGGTTTCTCAGTTCCTTCGAGGTCTGGCCAGAAGTGGTGCTGTTTGTCTTTCCAGTTTTTGCTGGTGGAATTGAGTGAACATGGATTCCAGGTCTGGAGATTCCACTCTCATTGCTGTCGATAATGAAGTGTTCGATATGGACAAAGTTGTAGCCACCCAGAGTGAGCTCCGCAAGGTTAGAGACGAAGTGTCCACCTTGAAGGGTGAGCTCACGAAGTTGGTGGAGTTGTTAACCCAGAAGGATGATTTTTGTGCTGCCGCACATTCAAATCCGTCTTCTCTGATTGATAGACACTCCAAGGAAGTGCCAGTGACGTCTTCTCCACGCTCGGGTGTGAATGAGAGCCATGGTGAGGAAAGAAATGCTTTGGGTGTATGCAGTGTTGTTTCTGATTCGGTTCCGAGGGTTTTACAGTCAAACAATGGTTCATCTAATCGGATTAACGGGACTGATACCTCGGGAACTGTGCATGGTGCCAATTCAGGATCTGTTGGCTCTAAAGGTACTTTTCATCAAGGCGACTTCTCTAGTAGTCGCAATTTCATTAATGCACGTATTCTGAACAGGAACAATGTGGTCCAAAGTGACTTTAACACGCAAAACAAAGAGACAATTTCTTTTCATGATGTTTTATTTAAAAACTTTGAGTTTGATTGTGTTTCCACTGTTTCAGGTGGTACAAATGCGTTTGGTCGACACGATAAACCACCGTTGTTAAAAGACATGATTCATATGTTTGAAAAGAAGTTATTTAAACTGAAATGCTTGGAAATGGATAACGTTTATTTAAATTGTTGCATAGATTCTAAGGTGGTTCCACAGGGGTTAAGGTTATACAAATATCCCTTTGGTATTAATTACACTGATATTATAGTCAAAGATTTCCAAGCGTTTTTTAATGAATGTGGGGTGGGGTTTATGAATAAAATGATAATGTATAATGAGTCTGCCTTTAGCGACACTAAAAGGTGAAGTAGAAAAACTTAATGACAATATTTTAAAGGATTTATTGTTCAGTGAGTTTGAACAATTATATATGAAAGTTTTGGGTAGAGTTAATAAAAGGGTGGAAACTATTTTTCTTAGGAAACAAAAGAAGTTTCTAAGAGATAAACATCAATATGCAGATGAGACAGCATATCCATGGCCTTTCAATAAAGAAAACAAGTTTGATAACCATCTTAAAGGGAATAGTAATGTAAGTGGACATGTTAGGGACGACCATTTAGGATTTACTTCATCTAAGGGGTTGGATGAGCTGGACTCCTTTCCAGAACATGATTCTCATTTTTTAGGGGTGAGAAGATTGGAGAGGTTAGCCAGCAAGTCCAGAAGCAATTCAGATTCAGGTAATTTCCCCACACATCCTACACACCAGCAGGGTTGGAAAAAGGTGGTGTGGAGAGGGAAATAATTACAGTCCGTAATACTGAGAATAAGGTATTTGTGTATAAAGGTTTAAAATTTTTTAATTATACCAACTTACATTTAGAAAAAGAAAATGTTAACCTGTTTTCAAAATGTTTTAAATTCGTAACAACTTATTATGGAGATGTAGTAAACACACTTATTAATTTGAAACTGTATCTTAGAAAATTGAATTTAGAAATAATACACAAAGATGGAAGTTTAGAAGGAAATAATGCTTTTAAGGAGCCATGTAGAAAGAGCATATTTAACCCCCCTTTACATCCAGTTTTGTTGTTATTTGAGAACTATGTAACTGAAGAGGTTTACAGGGTTTATAATAAATGTAAAAAGAAAGGTGAGGGGCACAACTTAAACAACGGGGAAAGAATGTTGTTGGAAAAGCTGAGAAATAACTCATACATGCGGATCATGAAGACTGATAAGGGAGGTGGGATTGTTCTTTATGGGTCAGAGGAAAATAATAACGTCATTACCAACATTTTATTGGACACTAATACATATACATCAGTTTCTAGAAATGAAATAATGATAGCTTATAGCAGGATAAATTCCTTACTGGAGGAGTATTTAATTGAGAACAGGACTGATGGAAAAACTTATAACTTTTTGAAACAAATCCATCCTATTATCCCTAATATTTTTGGGATACCTAAGTCACAAAAATGTACAGAACCCTCCATTTAGACCCATTGTTTCGGCTAAAAATTCAAAAACGCATCCTTTAGCAGTATATGTGGACTGTTGAACTAAGGAAATCCCTTTGAAGATGGACCACCTAATTAAGGATTCATGGGACTTTTTAGGTAAACTTACAAGGGACAAATGGAAAGAAAATTTGAGCCTTCTCACCATTGATGTCAAAGATTTATTTACAAGTATACCTAGGTTGGTGGGGCATCAAATGTTTAGTGATAGTTTATATAAATATTCCACATTACCCAATGACCAGATTCAGTTAATTCCCGAGTTAACAGAGGTAGTCTTAGATTACAATTTTATTGGATTTTAGGGTGAACATTTTCGGCAAACCAATGGTGTTGCTATGGGGGCAGCATGTGCTCCCATATATGCCAATTTGGTTATGCTGCATTGGGAGCAATGCTATGTATTCAATGGTCCCTTTTATAAATTCATAAGACTATATGTAAGGTTTCTGGATGATATTTTCATTCTTTGCGATGAAAGTAAAGAACTAATGGTATCCTTTATGGAGTTTTTGAACAACAGTTCTGATTACTTTAAATTCACATATGAATGGAACAGGTCCAGTATCAATTATTTAGATGCTACCATTTTGTTAACTTCGGATGGTTTCCAGTCAAAAATTTACAGGAAGGAAACCTGGTGTAACAGTTACCTACATTTTAACAGCAATCACCCTATGGCTCAAAAGCTTAGCCTAGTGAAAGGTCAGGATGTTCGTATAGCCAGGATGACCTCAGAGAAGGAGGAATTTTATAAAGAAATCCATAATTTAAGTAATATGTTTATAGAAAGGGGTTACCCTGAAGAGGAATTATTTAGGGTTATTGAAAAAGTTAAAGGAGGTTGGGGTGTTAGATATAAACCCCTGATAGGTTTACCTAATAATTTTGTGGATAAGAAAAGGGAAAATAGTAAAACTTTTCAAAAAGCATGTATAACTGAGTTCAATGGATTTTCAGGGATGTTCACGGATATTGTTAGGAGAAACTGGAGTCTACTCAAAACTAACAAGGAACTATTTGATGTAGTGTGCACATAACATATGTTCACCTATAAAACTGGAATGAATTTTAAGAGAGTGTTTGAACAGACGCACAAATTTCAAGGTAGTACAAGGAAGGCTACAACTAGTTGTGGCAATTGTAGGCAATGTCCAAACATTTATAAGGAAGACAGTACTGTTTTACATAATGGGTTGGACAGTAAAGTGAAATACTGCAAGGGCAATTGTAATACAAGGATGATTGTTTATTTAGCTACATGTAGAAACTGTCCAGCTTTCTATGTTGGAAAAACCGAGAGGGCCTTGAAGGACAGAATGTATGAACATTCACATGACATCAAAATCAAAAAAGAAACTAATGCACTTTATAAGCATTCTGTGATATGCGCAGATTTTAAAGGTTTTAAGTTTGGCATCATTGACATGGTTAGAATAAACATTAATGGTAGAGATGTTAAAAATTTATTGTTAAATAAAGAACTCAAATGGCAGTTAAGATTGAGATCTAACTTTCCCCCAGGTTTAAATGAATACATTATTATTAAACCTGTATTAATAGCAAGAGCAGGGGATGTATAGGTATCTAGTAAGATATTTTAGTTAAACATTTATGGGTTCTTGGCTAGTGTCACTGATGACTTGGGTTTGTCATTTTTTTATTATTTTCATTATTTTTTATTTTGCTTTATATATATATATATATATACACATATATTTTTTTT
>NC_056744.1:1464220204-1464290228 GCF_019279795.1 Protopterus annectens | reverse complement strand
GGACATCTGACACAGATATCCTTCAAAGGGGCCTCCCAGATATGGATATCTGCTGTCAGGGACATGGCCTACAGCTAAATGCCAGATAATGCATAGTCATACCCGTCGGGAAGAACGAGGTCACCCCTGTCCGGCATATGGGTGGCAGTCCACTGAGCACAGGGGGAATTACCAGGGATCTGGGGACCCAGGTTGTCGGTCACCATTCGTTCGACACACACGTTGCTATCGTGGTTTGGTAGAACTTCTACATTGCCCACCTGATCGTGCAGGGATTCACATCTAGATCAGGGTAGGTCATCATCTCCTTGTACTCATTACGTGTTACACCTATGATTGAGTACATTGCCCCATTCGGAGGGTATCTGACCTGACACCTA
Source organism: Protopterus annectens (assembly GCF_019279795.1). Taxonomy (NCBI): domain Eukaryota; kingdom Metazoa; phylum Chordata; order Ceratodontiformes; family Protopteridae; genus Protopterus; species Protopterus annectens. The sequence goes on along the minus strand of NC_056744.1, from coordinate 1,464,289,848 downwards.
CAGCAGCTGGGAAGGCCCCATAAGTTAATCGTCAGACAGATGCAGGGTGTCAGGGATTTGTGTTATGCTGCCCCACTGTAAGGACTCCTGCTCCATTCAGTCACATACCTCTTGTTCAGTGTTGACCTGTGCCTGACATATGAGGCCATGTCAACCCATATTTGACGACTATGCTTCACCTACTGGATCTACATCCCTCGGAACCACAAGGGCAGGTGACGTGAACCTTGACACGGTCATTAATAGGATGTGTTGGAGTGACACATACATCACCCAGACACTCACTATGCTGTGGATCTACATCACAGTACATGTGAGGCAGAGAACCTTGCTAGCCTTGTTCGAGGGGGGTTCTTGTCCGTTGGATGGGGGATTGCAGATATACCCCAGGGATTACATCATTGTCACTGCTTGACAGAGGTACAGCAATATAATAGGCATTTTATCTCCGATCCGGAGGGTTGGCAAAGGAATCCTAACTATGGCCTAGGGTTATGGCTGCCCTTGGGTAGATAGCCTACTCTGTACCTATGGACCTATGAACCTATGTTCATAGTTTGTCCCATTCACACTTGTCTATCCCCTATCCTCTTTCTCATGTGTATATTTCTGTGGCACATGATTGAACTCTGTATTACCTGCAGGTATGCTGTCTACAGTGCACATATGTCACGGTTGATTACAGTGTATCTGTGTACCTACCTCTGTGATACTGAGGACTACCACACATCCTTCACAGCATTACATGCATATGTCCATTCTATTATTCTTTGGCCTACGGGGGGGTGTTAAGGCAACGGTTACACGTGTCCCTGTTTGTGCGTGCGTCATGGTGGTCTTTGACCAGCCTCCGTTGCTGTCGTGGGATGGACGGTAGTGTTGGTGTGTTTGGCATGTGTTTTCACTGCTGGTACATCTGTGGGAGGTGGGGTTGGCACATGTTCCTCTTTGCAGGGGCCCCATCCTGGACTTTGTGTCATGCATCTACACTTGGCACGTGCCATATGTCCTGTGCTATTCCCACAGTCGTGTATGCCTTCATGCAATACTACTGCGTGTTACTGGCTGTTTGTATGTGGTACACATGGCTATTATGGTGGATGGCTTGGCCTATTCCCATGCTATGACTTACCCATCCATCCGGGCATATGCATGTTATTCCGTCCTTTGCATTGGCCGTGGGTGTTTGGCCGTCCGGCAACGCTACTCTCAACATGTGATGTCCCACCTTCCCCTTCTGTGCCTGTGGCACCCTGTTAGGGTGTCCTGTTTGGTAGGCAGATGTTCCGCTATATGTGTTGTGTTTGACATGTCTGCATAGTTAATCATCGGTACGGTGGTTGAACATACCACCTTGTCCAGATGTGTACAGTTATGTGCACCGTGGCATGTGCATGCCTATGGGGTTTCGACAGGTCCATACCACATGCGGGATGTACACATTCTGCCGACACATTCACATGCAGCCATTTGGATATCTGTACCTGAGGTGGGTTGTTAACATGTGGGGTACATATTTGCCTGCGTGGCACTGCCTAAGACAATACTTCTTACCACATTTCCGGTATGCCCATTGTGTGTAGGTGTGTAGCTGCGCAAGGCTGCTAGCTGGGTTGGGTGCACGGTCGTACATGGGTGCGGGATACATGCTATGATGGGGCTATTGTGTATTACATTTGCATGCATGAGTTCTGCTTCTGGATATTACGCTTAGACATCGCCCGTCCTATGTGTATGTCGACAAGCGTTGCTGGGTGTGGTACATGTTGCTATGTACATGTTTGCCTGTGTTTAGGGTATCTTGTTTCCTTCTTGTTGTTATATCGACATGGCTACCCGGCTGTGTACTCTCACTACTGCTGGTGACCATGCCCATGTCGCTACTTCTATGTCGGTGCGGCGCGCTGACATGCTGCGGTACACCTTCACTGGGTATGCCCACTGACAGTGCATTATGCGGGGAGACGGTATTACGCGTATCCTTTGTTCCTTGGACGGGTACACTTAGGGCTTCGTGGGTTGATGTTTGGTTCTCCGTTTTGTTGGGACGGGTACTATGTTGCATAGTCTGCGTACGTTTCATTCTCCACGGGCCCTGGCTGGTGCGGTTACTATTACGGGCGGACTGTGGAAGTCAGTACTTTAGGTTGCTCATCGCCTGCCGGCTTGGCCTCGGACGCATCCTACTTGGGCTCGCGTCCCACGCGTGTCTGTGGTTGCGGCGCGCACTCATTACTATGCATATGGCGCTGCTACGCCGACTATTCACTGCACTGCCGGCACAAGCCTTACACCTTGCGCCGAGCTTCATGAATCCCGGGGTATGTCTTTAAAACTCTGATTGTTCTTAATTGCACAATATATATAAGGACTAAGTATTGTGGATTGTGTTCATCTGATGAAGTCTTGGTTACCAAGATGAAAGCGCTCATATTTTATGTTATAATAAATTAAACTTTCAGCCACCACTTTGGGTGTTGGACTTCCATTTTATTTGTTTGGAGTTTTTTAAATAGTTGATATATATATATTTTGGTTTCTTAATTATATTCTACTTTTTGTCTGACCAAACTATGAAAAATATAGTTTACTGTTGCAATCTTGAAGCCTATAATCTTGAACCCCCTAATCACAAAGACCAAAGTATCAAACACCAGAACCTGCTTCTGTGTAGGACCCATATTAGCTTTTGTTTCATGGTTCACACTGGTAGTGGTTTTGGTGTTTAAGATTTTTTAGACATTGTGGTCTTCAATATTTTAGCCTTTTTATTTTATGGTGTCAGGATTATGGGTTTCAAGACTGTGGGCTTCAAGATTGTAATAACAATCCAAAAAGTAATGTTTAATATATCTCCTAATACATTCTCTTAATTTATTATATTTATTTGCAAAGTTATCAATATGTAGCTTGAAGGTTAAATTTTTGCTACCATGATAAAAATGTTGTTGAAGGTATCAAAAGACTCAATAACTGTAGACTCTGTAACAATCTGATATATGACAATATTTGCTGTTTCTATACTAAAGGAAATTTGTTTTATTTTTTCCTTGTTAACATTCATGTTTGTAGTTGTGGTACACAGCATCAGTGAAAAACGTCCTCCCACTCAGGATGAGCATGCCTATCCCTCCCTGCAGCTCCATTAGGCACCTGAGCTGCTAATTGAATTCCAGCTGAGTGGGCCGTAGTCAGGGCTTTATTCTTGTGTGTGAGTGGAACAGTTATCAGAAATAAAATAGCTGAAGATATAATGTGGATGGCTACATAAAGACACCACTAGGCTTTATTTAGTTTCACAGAAAAGACTGTTTATAACTGGAATAGCCTTCAGTAATGCAGTCAAAGTCAAAACAAAATTTAGCAATGCATTTGATAGAGATGGACTTATTTGTGTGAGGGGCAGGAAAATAGATTTTCATTAAATAGGCTTTATTTTATCCAGTGGACAGGGAAGTGGGCAGATACTGTAGGTCAAGCAGTCTTTGTCTGCTGCCATATTATGTGCCTCTAATTTCTGGAATCATGTACACACACTTTAGCCCTCTTACAATACTAGAAGATTGCAATTTATAGGTTTCACCACTGAAGAAAAGTAAAGATCATTATTTGTTCCATTTCAGTTACTGAATCTCTACGTGTTCTATTATTGGTGACTTTCATAGAAAGGGGATACTGTGTAGATTTGTCAACTCTATTATAAGATTTTATGCTAACCAATCTGAATGACAGCAGGGCAAAAGATGGTTGCGATAAACTGTCCATGTGAAGCTGACTTGAATATCTGTCATACCATTTCACTTTCATTTTTTTAACCCCTTTTAATCTTTAGTAATTGTATTCTTTTTATTTGGTTTGTTTGTACAGTGCTTAGGTATAAGCACTTTAATTGAACACGATTGATTGGTGAATTAAGAAACTAATTTACGAATGTGCAAAGTCAGGTTATAATTACACACTCATCCCATTTTATTCCCTGTGACCTTTGATCATGATTGACTGTCTGATTGATGAATTAGGATGCTAATTTACAAACCTGTGGAGGTAAAATAATTATATCCTCACCCCATTTTGTACCCCTTTTTTCTGTGTACAAGTATATTATACATAGAACTGTAGTATAGCTCAGTGAATGGGATTTAAATAAAATATAGATGTTTGGGCTATTGTAAACTCTATACATCCAGATGAAGTATGTTACCGTATATTAGACTGGGGAAGTAATATTCAGAAATGAACGAAAAGCAGATACATTTACAAGGATTGCAGATTTACAATGTGTTGAAAGATGAAATGAACATGATGGGATAAGAACTCAAAGTATAATCAGGACCAGGCAGATGGTCAATACTTAGGAGAAAATTTAGCTAAAGATCTAAATTTATTAGAGATGTTGATATTTATCTGAAATAACCCACAACACACAAGTGATTTTTGTTTTAATTTGTGATGATGATAACTTGTTCTAGTAGTGTAATGTGTTTAGTCATGCATCATACAGTTGAAGACTGAACTTATCAGAGCGCTACTAGAAGTAATTCTCTGCAGTTCATTCTTATTTCTAATTGTTTTCCTATCAAAAAATATATGGCTATTCTAATCAGCCAGGATGTCTTACATGGCTACACCTACCCACTGGGTCACATGGAGTAATAGCTATATGACAACTCACTATTTCAAAGGATTCAACTGAGCATGGCATACCCTTAGAAATGGCTTTGACCTTGGGACCCCTAGCTTTCAGTCCTGTCTCTGAAAGACTAAATATACTCCACTTGTACATTATTTCATTAGATAGAGTATTACAGGGGCTGATATCTCTTTGATGGATGCACAGCTTAACTTTCATATGTCTTTGACAGCATAACTCTCAAATGATCATGACTTTTAGCAATATCCATAATGTTACCTTAAAATCTTATCCATCCTAAAATTTGATTTTTTTTTTTTTTTTTTTTTGAGAATGGCAGTTGATTCCCATCAGTAAATATTGATAACAATTTCATTTACTGACTACTTTTACTTCACAAAATATATGTTAATTCACACTTCTTTTTAAACAATGTTTTAAGTTAATAGTACTGTTATTTTAAAAGTGCCCTTAATTTGGATTTTTCCTTAATTATTTTTGATTTGTTCATGTTTATGGAAGTAAAGTTGAGAGCTTTGGCAGGTACAGGCATGTTGACACAATTTCTATTTGTAGGAATTGGATACAACTTTTGAACTTTAGAGATGCTTTATGGTCTCATTTATACTTCTGTGTTTCTGCAATCTGAAGGTGAAAGAGATGTAGAAGTACAAGTTATAGACATGCATACTATTTATTAACATATGTGCTTTCATTCTGGCTTTGCATTAAACTCTCTTAAAGTGTCCACTATCATTTTATAGATGACACTCCAGTCACTGCAGACAGTAGGTATGATGATGTCTCACTTCCTGCATGTGATGATTAGCTCCAGCATTCTGCAGATCATTCCATTAGGTATGAATTTCTAGGATTTACTTATCAGACTGGATTTATCAATTCAGACTGGATACCAGGCAGCATTTCTTTGGCCAGAATGTTATACTTCAAAGATAAGCATTTCAAATGGTAAAATGCCACTGCTCTTCATCTTTGCTTGAATACTCATTTCACTGTAGTAATCAGTCACCCAACCCCCTCACCTTTGAAATGTTTATCCTTCTTACCTTTGTGTGATATGGGATTACTTTTGACCAAAACCACCCAGGCACTACACTCTGTGTATACAGAAAACCTTCACTTACATCATTACTCCCAAGTTCATAGCTGAACTTCGTGTGTGTGTGTGTGTGTGTGTGTGTGTGTGTGTGTGTGTGTGTGTGTGTGTGTGAGTGTGTCTGTGTGTGTGAGAGAGAGTCTATCTCTCTCTTTCTCTATGTATGTGTGTATGTGCCTATGTGTAAGAATATAGCAGATTTGGGCTTTGGAATACTAGATTCAGAATGCATTAAGCGTTTATGGCTGTATGTGGCTTTTGAGGAAATACATGACTCAGCATGATTTTCAGACATGAGCAAATTTTAATGCACTGGGGTGAAATGAAGCACACTATAATGAAAAAAATGCCTGGAAGCACCAGAAGAAAAAAAATGATAAATGTTACACACATGCTTCAAATTTAACAAGTGAAGCAGTATTTTTCTTTACTTATCATTGAATGATTTCTTTCTCATTTAGGTAGTTTAAACCCAATACTTAATCAGTATTTTGCTTTACTTGTTCTCATAAAGGATTTTTTCTTTCTCTGTTAAGTAACTTGGCCATAACATTTAGTGCTGTAAATTCCATACTGCATTTAAGTTAAAACAAATGCTGACTGCTGCTTACCTTTGAAGCACTTCCGAGCACAGGTGACATAGTACAGTGAAAGATGGCAACACAAGTAGCTTTGTGGACACAGGGCTACACGTAACATGAGTATTGCTGTCAATACCAGTGAGCTAACTTGGAAAAGTCATGCCATTCCTTGGGTATTACTGTGGATTGAATCTGAGTAGAAAACTTCCTGTCTTGCCTTTTTTTGTTGTTAAATATTGAATCATTTTCCTATACCTGATCATCTAAACCCCCAAAACAGGAGTTAGTCCTGAATAGGCAAACAACTGAGAGTGGGATTGCTCCCAGACTACACAGGTTAGCTGTGGCAATGGAGTCAGCCTTGGTGAGACTGATTTTTTTTTTCTTATTAGCCTTACTGCTTTTGGCTAATGGCAGTCTAGACAAGTGGAGCTCCCATGGTACCTGGACCGGGTCAGTCAGAGAAATGGAAGGCTACTTTATATCATATACAATAAATGCTCATTATTATTCAGAAATGAGCACACTGATTGAATAGTCCAACCAGCATGCCCACTATAAATCATGCATACACCAATAGAAGAAAGTCAGGCCATAGAAGTACCACTGAGCGGCCAGGCTTTCTATCGGTGTATGATGAGGGACAGAATAAAATATAAGAAAAGTTAGGTATGTTCTGAAAAACTAAACAAGCAGAAATATACCCAATTTTTTATATATTATCACTGTGCCTTTTAAATCTCTATTTTTCTTTAAATAGTTATAAAAAAAAACAGCAACAGAGATTTTCCATCGGTTCTCCTGCACTGATGTATGGTGCAAGCATAGGGAAGACAGCATGAACAAAGACTGAAGTGCCCTTATACAAATACTTAGTCAAGAAAGGTAAGCAATTTCTTTCTTAAAAACGTAATTGTATAATCGCAATAATCCACTCCTGTTTGTGGGAATATCACAATTTACCCAGGGGTGGCTTTGTTTAATCCCTTGGGTTTCATCTTTTTGATCAAACCACACCAACCATGGGTAAATCCTGATATACCTATCCACAGTCATGAATTATTGTTTAAGAATTACACTGAGGAGAATGCTTTAATTTTAATTTCATTTTGTTACATGCAAAACAGGTAAGTGGACTAATCCTGGGATGCTATTTCAACTATTATCCAAGCCAATGGCACTGATATAAGTAGCATAATGTTAAAGAGCAAACCAAATAGAAATATACAATAAGTTAACTGACTATAACTACATTTTCAATACAGCACTGAAATAAAAATAAAACAATACAAACTGAATTAGAGACTGACATAACGAACAGTAATAAAACTTTGGCACAAAATGTGTCACTTGGTTAAACAATACTTTCTTTTCTTCTGAACAGAGACAACTCTCCCTAACTGTCCACTAAGTTAATCAGCTGTCTTGAAGGAAGATCACAATTAATTGGTCACTCATCTATTATCCTTGAAGTATTTACAGTCATAGACTACCCCTGAAGTATTTAGAATCAAAGGCTGAATGTTGATGAACTTCCTGTGTTTTCTATGAACTTTAAAAGGTTTAGTGTGTTTCTAATTTCAGTGGATATATGGCTCTTTCATGCAGTGGAAGTCTCTATCAGTATCCTCAGACATATGAGAGCCTAAAAGAAGGTCTCACAAGAATAAGGCTCCAAACTTTTGCAATCTGAGTGAATCGTTTCAATTTTAATAACTAGCCTATTATTAAGGGAATAGCATAGACACTAAAGTCTTTCGGCTTTTCCCGGTTAGGGGTCGCCGCAGAGGAACTCCTGTCTGCTAATGATTGGCAGTGGATTTTTACGGTGCTGAGTTGCCAGCTCAATGCCCAGCCTTCAAAGAAGGCACACCCATTCAAGCACGCACCTACCTGCATATCTTTAAACTTCTAAAAGTGATGCTAAGCAGTCACTCTCCAGGAAATGGAATCAAAGCTAGTACACAGTGGTGCCTCATAATTTCTGTAAAGAGAATGAGATTAAATTAATCTAAAAATCCTGCTTACAGACTTCTGTAGGAAGCAGAAGCCCATGTTGAACAGCAGGTTCAGGGTGATGGTAGTGTATCTGACATTTAAAATTAGAATGGATAACAAAATTTTCAAATTTAGTGTCTTTGTGAAGAAACAGGTTTAAACACAAGGCATTTTACCAACTTAAAGTTAATACAAATTACTCTGAAACAGTGAAAAAAGAAATAGTCTCCACAGGGTCTACATTAGTGTATCGAATGGACTAAATAGCGAAAGCTATTTAGTCAATCTGATACTGTCAAAATGGCAAAATAGCAAAGACACAAAACATCTAATTTTTTCCCAGGGAAAAAATTTCGTGGGCCGTCTTGGGGACTTTGCCATTTCCTCCACTATGGTGCGATCTCGGAGTTGGTATATTTAAGTGGGGGTGGTGTGGGGGCAAAGCCCCCCCACTTATCTTTGTGTTTAAATTTTATTTTTTTTGTACAGCAGCAAATTTTTTTCCCTGGGAAAAAAATTAGCTGTTCCGTGTGTTCGATATTTTGTGGTTTAGACATTATAGGTATGATGAAATAGCATTTGCTATTTTCAACGTACGATAATGTAATATAGTTGTGTCTCCACATATAGTCTGGTAAGTCAGTGGTTCACATCACTATCACTTTAAATAAAAAACAGAGACAATGTAGCAAAAATAACAGTGCCCATGCCATGTAATATTACAAGGACACAACATGTAATGTTGGTCGAAAGATATGTCTTTGTCCATGTAAGGTCCCAAATTCCCAACAACTGGGTCAACTCTTAGGGATGTATTATCAGTGTGGTAGTTCTCTGAGGTAGATGACTTCCCAAAGGATACAATAATGCATTTTTTGGCATTTAGCTTTAGACCAAGATTTGTCACTAGTTATTTGTTTGAGACAAGACTTCCTGCAAGATGGCCAAGTCTTTTGGGGATTCAACAACTGTACCTAGCTTTCTAGTAGATCTGAGTAGATTGTGTAAGATGTCAACTTTTATCAAATAATACAAACTTTTTTACAAGTATGAAACAGGCAGTTAAGGTTACCTAGAAAATATAAACTCTGAATGCTATTTTCCCAGTTCCCTAATTATATATTTACATTTTAACAGTGTCACAAAGAGTATCACAATAATATGTGTTAAATGGTAGTATAATTACTTGTACTGTTCAGGAGTGGTTTGTTTGTTTCTTTCGGCTTTTCCCAGTTAGGGGTCACCACAGCAGAACTCCGGTCCACTAATGATTGGCAGTTGATTTTTATGTACCGGCTTGCCAGGCCTGATGCACAACCTTCAACGAAGGTACGCCCATTCACGCATGTCTCTACGCAGAAGATGCTCTAGCTGAGAATCGAACCGGACAGAGTCTTACTGTGAGGCGACAATGCTACTGCAGCACCACCACATGTAAGTATATTGTTACAGTTTCACAATCCATCACCTTACTGCCATGTATGAACCACTACTGACTTGATGTAGATTGTACACAGTTCAGTACTGTAATACATGCGCTCATATGCTGAGACTACTCCATACTAACTGACAATAGCTGTATGTATACCTATGCATGACCATACTACATGATACTCTATCTACCTGTGATGGAACAGGCATGACTGCAAAGTCCAGGTTTCTGCATCTGTCATCTCTCACTCAACTGGTAAGTCATCCATATTCATCTACAAGACTGTTTTTTTTTTTACATGGGTTGGGCTAATTTTTGTGGACATGCGGTTTCCCATGCTCTACGTTACATGTTAGCTCAGTCATTCAGCAACACTCAGATGATAGAAACCTCTTAAAGTAAGCCTAGGAGCTGTCACTGAAGTTCACAAAGGATGGCTTGAAACAGTGCTAGATGTGTGATGGCATCATTCAGAAGCTGATTATGAGATATTAGGCAGGAGACTCTTTAGGTGTATCACTGCCCCTTCTAAAGTGATAACATCCCCCCTCATGGCCTGCCCTTTCATGCATTTCTACTACCATTCCTAGTTCCTATCTTGATTAAGACCCAGGGCCACAGACTTCCAAGATGGCTGTTCATTGAGTAACAGCTTAATTCTAGCTCTCCTAGTGTAAAAAAACAGAAACTTGGCAGAAAAAGCCAGTAGACTTTTGTGTTTATGGGTAATTTCAGTAACTGTCTAGTAAGTGTATTGTCTTGATGCCAGGAAAAAAGAAATACAGATAACCTAGAAGAAAATCCATTACAAAAAGTGAGCAAGAAACACTGACTGGGAAAAGTTCTGCAACTGTTCAGCAAAAAGTAGTGCAACCTTCAGACATGACTTCCAGTAACCTAGAGGAAGATATAAGACAACTGCACACAGATCTGGTTAAAATAAATGAAACACTAATGGAGTATATCAGCCAAAACAACAAAAGTCTGGAAAAAAATGGAAAAAAAGCTTTAAATAGATATTCAAATGAGGTGATAAAGCTGCAAAAATCAGAGGTCAAAATGAAGAAAAGGCTGGCTGAATATGAGACTGCTCAGGAGGAGGTGTTTCAAATAATAATAGAATTAGAGGACAGACCATATAGGCAAAACCTGATATTTTTAGCTGTACCAGTGAAGTTGGAAGAAACAGACTGCATTCATTTTATGAAAGCACAAATAAGCAACTGGACTGGTATTCCACAGCAAGAGTTGTTAGTTGAAAGAGCACATTGTGTACATGCTCCAAACCTGGCTATGAGAAAGCAACCTAGACCTTTAATAGTAAATATGCAATCCTATCAGCAGAAGGAGTTGATTCTGACAAAACTGTGGCAGAAGGATAAAGTACTAAAAGTGGGAGACAGCAGAGTGTTTGTGGAGAATGATTACTCATTATACACCAGGCAGAAGAGGAGTAATTTTTTTCCACTATTCAGGGAATTTCAAGACTCAGGTGTGAGATTCAAACTGATGTAGCCAGCTGTCTTCAAGGTATTCTTCTTTGGCAAGACAAAATCATTTTTTGATGAAGTACATGCTGAGGAGGAAATACAAAAGTCTGTCCAACAAAAGGTGACCTGTAAAACAGAAAGAGATTCTGATTCTTGTTCTTCTATTGGTAAAGACCACAGAGAGACTGTACCTGTAAAACCTTTCCAATGTTTCAATGGAAAATCTTGGAGTGAAGGAAGGGAGCATGAGCGTTGACTAGAAAAATTGAGAGTAAGATGGAAATGAAGCAGAGACAGGATTTGGGAAATGGAGATGAACAGTAATAAAAGCAGAAACTTAATTTGGAATCTTCTTCTTCTTCTTTCGCTTTTTTTTTGTTAGGGTCAGTCACGGATCACCTTGTCCGCACATTGAATGGCAGTGGAGCCAATCCACCTGCAGCATGTCTTTGGGATGTGGGAGCCAGCTGAGGATTGAACCGGAGAACCTCTTGCTGTGAGGCAGCAATGCTAACCACTGCACCACCGTGGCCGCCCAGAAACTTAATTTGGAATAACAATGCAATAATTATATTTGTGAAATATGACAGAAAAGAAAATCTGGAAATATTGGACTTTTTTTAGAATTTGTTGGACTTGTGGGGGAATCTAAAGCATATACCTTACTTCATGCCATTAATGTTTGGAAAAATGCTTTGGGAGGAGGAAGAGGAGGGAGAGGGTTAACTGTAAATAAATAATTTTTTGTTCTTAATTGTACTTTTTTATGGTGCATGTTTTTTCTTTGCATGCTATAAAGTAAAGTTTCTCAGTTGTTTTAAGTGTAATAGGGATTGTAAACAGATGCTGCTGTTATTTTTTTCTTTTCTTTCTCGCTTCTTCTCTCTTTCTTCTTTTCAGTTTTAAGAAGCACTGCAATATAAAAAAGACAAAAAAGAAAAGCCTGGTTGAAAGAGCATGAGAGCATGACAAAAGAAAAATTAATGCACCTTTTCTCATTCTTGCATGGGGGAATGACTGGATTAAGCACCGAAGATTGATTTAGTAAAAAGTTTTAAGAGAAAGCTAGTAAATGAAAAGGAATATTGAATATTATGAGGCCTTTTCTAGCAAATAAATGCATGCTTAGTACTAATTCTGTATCTGGTCATCATGTCTCCCATAGACACAATCTGATAAAGAGAAACTGACTGACTGTTTCTTATGTCTCCATGGAGAGAATCTGATGATGAGAAATTGGCTAAAGTCTGGTGGAGAGTGGTTGGCTGGAAAGAAAAAGAAAAAAGAAATTGGCTAAGAGATAATGTTTTCTGAAAGCATTCAGGTGCTTTCATAGCTGGGAGACCTATAAAGATAAGACAAAACCAGTTAACACTTAGTAGAACCACAGGTTGTACTATGCTTCTTAGCATGGATAACCTTTCTTTTAGGTTAACTCAATTCTATGAGTGTGGCTGTCAGTTTGGGACATTTGTTCCTATTAATAGGGAAACTTTCAGTATTTGAAGATGTACACTGTTTTATGTGTTAGTATTAATAGATTTTCAGGAGTATTTGTGTGTGTGTGTGTGTGTGTGTGTGTGTGTGTGTGTGTGTGTGTGTGTGTGTGTGTGTGTGTGTGTGTGTGTGTGTGTGTGTGTGTGTGTGTGTGTGTGTTTTGAGGGCTTTCAATAAAATAAAAAAAATTGGTAAGATGTGACATAGACTCAAATGAATATGGTGAGAAACAACTGTATAAAGGTTCAACCTGCCAAACAATGTATGCATGTAACACAAAAGCTGGAACTAGACATTTAACAAAAAAGGTGTTACACATAAAAGGTGGGAATAAATACTTTTAATACAAAGGTATTTTCTGTAATGTCTTTAAATGTCAATGATCTCACAGATAAGTACAAAAAAGTAAGAGTAGTGAACTATATTAAAAATATAGAGTGCAAATAGCTATGCTACAGGAGATACACTTAGAACAGAAATGTGAATTTCATAAACAAAGGTTTTCAGGATGGTTATTCAGTGGAATACCTGGGAGAAAGGAAAAAAGGTGTACTTATATTCATTGCAAGATGAGCTCCAATAGTGATAGAAAATGATAAAAATATAATAATGGCAGATTTCTAGTGCTAATGGGCTACTGGCAAGGGAGGAGACTTACACAGGCATGTATTTATATTCCACCTAAAATGGCTGTAATGGAGCTTAAGAAAATTCTAGGAGAGACAATCAGTTTTCAGCAAGGAATGTTACTTGTAGTTGGGGACTGTAATTTGAATTGTAGAAGTAACAATTTGTCTGGGGGGCCCAGAAGGGCAAGTATAACAAGGGAGGGTAGATTGTTGAAGAAATTTATGAAAATATCTGGCATGGATATGTGAATTTAGTAATAGGAGTTTGGAGTGAATTTACATATTATTCCCCAAGATATAAAAACTGGGCTAGGCTAGACAAAATTTACATTTCACAGGAACATGTGCATTTATTTGAAGGTCTTGATATGTACCCAGTAACTATTTCAGATCATGTGCCAATAATAACTAAAATAAAAACACAGGGTAATGAAATAAAAGATGAGAGATTTATTTAAGGAATGGATAGTGGTGATTATTCAGGAGCTATTACAGAGGATAGAAATTTCTTCTGAAAATATAGCTAGGGAATGGGATAAAATTGAAGTGGAGTTTAAAATATGATGGGAATAAAAGAAAGGGAGTTATGGTTAAGAAGTAACAAGAATTATTCAGAGGGACTGACAAATGTTAAAGTGTTGCAGAATAGAGGGAATCTCACAGAACATGAAGAGGATCACTACAAATTGCTAAGCAAAAAATAAGGGATTGCCTTGATAATATGTACAAGTTTAGAAAGTTTGCTATCAAGCAACTGTTTTTTTTGATAATATGACTAGAGCACAAAAACTTTTAGCACAACGACTCAGGCAACACAATGTATAAAGGGCTGTCACCAAGCTTAGGGTGCCTATAATAAGGAAGGGAAGAAGAAATCTTGTAGAAGTATTTGAAATATTTCAGAAATTAAATGAAAGTTTGTATAAAGCTAAATATGGAAATCAAGAAAGATACAAATATGGAAATTTTATGGAAGAATTAAATATGCCAAGGTTAGAGGTACATGAGGCTCAATTACTAACAGGATGGGAGGATATGAGATAAAAATTGCGATGTATAAACAATCTACAGGAAAGTCTCCAAGAATAAATGGTATTCCTGTAGAAGTTTGAAAGCTAGGAGGTGATAAAACTGATAAAGATCTGGAAATTTTTGTTTAACAGCATTGTAAGAGGAGGAGATGTACCAAAATCCTGGAAGAAACACTAATAGCTGTAATACCTAAAGAGGGTAAAGATATGTCAGAGCCAGCTTCATACATGGCTATTTTGATACTAAACCATGATTAAAAAGTATTCATGTCTACAATGGCTAAAAGAATGGCAAAAGTGATGCCAAAATGATAGATATAGATCAATGTAGTTTTTTGGAGGGGAGCCAAACATTTGACATTAACAGAACACTGATGATCCAGAGGGAAGCAGAACATAAGAAAATACCACTGTTGTTGGTGGGTCATGATGCAGAGAAAAGCATTTCACAGAGTAAGCTGGGACTTTATGAGAAGGGCAGTGAAAGCATTTACATTTCTTGAAAAAAATATAAGGTTGATAAGGAGGATATATGAAGGAGTGGAAGCAAAAATTAAAGTGGTGGGGTCCTCTCTGATAATTTTTACTTGAGTAGAGGAACCAGGCAGGGGTGTCCTCTTTAATCTTTGTTATTTACATTATATTTAGAACCATTGGCAAAGAGAATAAGAAACTTATAAATTTAAGGATATAATTGGTATTGTAGTCAAGAAAAGCTGTATCTGTTTTCAGCTGCTATCATTTCATACCTGACAAAACCAGAAGGAGACATTACAGTGTTGTGGAATATGTTGAGACAGTATCAAATCTTTTCAGGATACAAAATTAATGAAGCTAAAATAAAGGTAATAACAGTAAATTATGTACCCATACACAAATTGGTTCAGCAATATCCATATTTATGGAGACATGACAAAATGAAGTTATTTAGGAGTATGGATTAAAATGATTCTGGTGTGGCAGCTAAGGATATGTGGAAAGAGACTAAACAAAAGATAATACAAAAACTGAGAAAATGGAAGCGTTGTTATATGGACATTGATAGTAAGGTATATGGACATTGATAGTAAGGTACAAGCAGTTAAAATGTTTGTAGTTCCTTTAGTCTTATACACAGATCAGACATATTTTATCAACCAGAGGAGAAGTTGGGGATATCTATTAATAAAGAGCTGAAGGATTTTATCTGGGAGGAGAAGATGGCAAGAGTCAAGTGGGATAAGCTGATTCTTCCAGTAGAGCAAGGCAGACTGGGATTACTCAATTTGAAGGGGTATTTCAAAGCTACACATCTAAGGCTCCTATACATAGCAGATAACTATAATTCAAAGTGGAAACTAATGATGATGAAATGGTGGGAAGCTCAATAAACAAGGAGAGGCTGGAATTTTGGATGCAGGCCTTTAAGGAGAATTTCAATAATCATGCAGAATATTATATCAATAAAGTAGCAGAAAGTATTCTAAGAACTAAGCCAACACGAGAATGGAGAAAGGAGATTCTGCCGATATGGATGACTGCAATTAGGGATATCAACAATAGGCAAGAGGGGCTTGTAATTTATTGGGGAAAACTGGCAAAGGATCCAAGGTATTGGGACCAAATAACTAGAGATGGAAAGATGATAGAATGGGAAGACACCAAGAATAAATTTGGACTGCAGGTTAGAGATTGCCTTTCATGTCGAGGATTGATATCAGAGTATAGGCAAAGAGAAAGAAACAGAGGAGTCCTAAACAAAAGACGAGCACTGGTAGAGTTTTAGTAGAATCTAGAACAGAAGCTGCCATTAAAAAGGAATAATTAGTAGAGCATATAAAATATTGCATGATAACTATAAGAATCAATCAGAGGAGGAGGAGGTTAGAAAGGATTGGGAAGAGAGATTGGATAAAAAAACAATGGGAGGATGTATGTATGTCTCCCAAATATGCAATAAAATCTAGAAGATTTAGGATTTTTGCTTGAAAATGTTTGCATAGATATTTTTATACTCCAGGTAGACTTCAGAGAATTCTTCCTCAAGTAGACAGCAAATGTTGGAGGTGTGATTGGGAAGAAAGAAGTAATGGGGACATATTTTCTGAGAGTGCAATGAGTTGGCAGACTTTAAGGATTCCCTGCATACTACACTGTCAGAGATTCTGGGTGGGCAGATTGGTATGACAAGGGAGATGATTTTTTTTTTTTGAGCTATGACACAGAATCGGAATTACCTAGACATTGTAAGGCCTTGCTGTGTCTAATTATGGTGGCTACCAAAAAGCAATTACTTGTAAATGGAAATCAGAATCTAAACCTACTATAATGGAAGTAGTGAATATAGTAACAGAGATAAAAGAGCTGGAGCTAAGATATTTAGAAAAGGGTAGGAGCAAATTACATAAAGAAAAAATGGGAATTGTGGGAACAATACATACAGGGGAGGAATTAGGTTTAAAAGAAGGCAGAACTTAAATAAGCTATGTAATATTTGACTGAAAATGATTGGGTAAATTATAAGTGATGTATAATGTTTGCAACTGGGAGTGTGTCAGTATGGTTTATGATGTAGAATGCTTGCAACTAGGATTGTGTCAGTGTGGTTTGTTTTCATTTATATAAATGTATAATTGCCTGTGTCATAAGTGATGGTTTAATAAAGAGTTTCTTTTAAACGAGACAGGAATTGAATAATTTATGTAATGTTGCTAAGGTTATATGATATATAGCAATATATGTGAAGTATAATGCTTGTCAATTTGTTAATACAGTTTGATTACTTTTTATAATTGTAAATGTGCCTATGTCACAAGTAATAATTCAATAAAAGTGTTTAAAGAAACAAAAGAAAAGAAAAAAAAGACCCAGGGCCACAAAGACCACATTCCATCCTGCAGTGCACTATCACCCCCCCCCCCCCAAGTACTGGTCAGGAGGCATAGTCACATAATTCCTTTCCCCCATCAGCTCCTACACCTGTATATATATTTGATACCTAAGCTGCATAAATTAACACGTCTGTCTTAATACTAACACGTCTGGGTCAATGTCAGGACTCTGTCCCAAATGTAGCTGACTTGCTCTGCAAGACATGCAGACTTTGGCACATAGTACTGTATCAGCAAGTATTAAAATTGTCCCTTTTTGCTGTCAGTTCCTTGTGAGCTACACATTTTGCAAGGAAAAACATGCTGAAACACTGCATGCTGATGAGCCCCCATAAGTGATATATGGAACTGGATGACTAAATATGGTGGCCAGTATGTTATACAAGTCTGTTGTATTCTGAGGCATACACATATAGGATTATTATTTCTATGTATGGAAATAATGTGGTTCCTTGATACCAAGGTATGTCTGGTTAGCTATTATATCACATCAGCTAGGCTGAATCACTTTTCGGGATTGTGTTGTGTATGTATGTGGTTAATGTTTTCCTTGTCATGTGTTGGCTGTTGAAGAAACTTCTGTGTGGAAGATACAACCAGTAAATTATGATATTGCATATATTTCTGATGCTTACTTTGGAAACTGTTTAATGCAGTTGTAAGACTTCCACAGTAATGCTTGCTGTGGGTACCTCTGTAGGTACTGATGTATATTTTCCCACATGTGTTTTGTTCATAGCTGTGTAATGTTCTTAGCATGGAAAGCTGTTTATCAGCAACTGTCCATAACACTATGCTGCATATCAGTGTCACTTGGAAGCAGTGATATTTCTATATGGCTGTGTGCAGCTAAATGATGATCGGATATAGTACATTTTATTTGTTTTGTGTGGGGGGGTATGACTGTGTGTCAATATGTACACATAAGCATAATATAAGCAAAGCTAATGCACATTGCATTTGTGTATTGCATAAAAATATGTCTTATCAACATTATGGTGGTGCTGTGATGGCACAGTCATGCAGCATTTAGCAGTGTCACCTCACAGCAAGAGGTTCTCCTGTTTGATTCTTGGCTGAGGTGCCTTCTGTGCAGAGTCTGCATGTCCTCCCTGTGTTCATATGGGTTTCTTCTGGGTGGTCCGGTTTCCTCCCATGTTACAAAGACATACGTCTGGAGTGTTTCTCTCCGGGCCTCCACTGAAAATTGGTTCGTTCCAAGTTGGACTTTTCCAGTTAACAAATGTTAAATAAATAAATAAAAATTACAGTTCCTGTGCCTATCATATATGAACTCTGTTATCTTGCCCCTTTAATTACTCCAAAAGCATTAGCGTGCAGTAGTGTGTTACACTGAACAACCATAAGAAGTGCAGAAAGAGGTGATGGGAGCCAAAACAGCATAGAGTAAGATTAGTGCATTATAAATGATGAAACAAGTTAAGCACGTTCATCCTTCATTCTTGAAGGACTTCATCAGAACCAGTAGAAACACCCACAAAACAGGCACTGAAATGCAGCACATAACAAATATCTTAGCACAGTCCTAAAGTGACATATCATGAAAAGAACATACTAAAACAGTAAATACACCCCTAAGGTCTTTGGATGCCACTGGATATTAAAACACCATGAAATTTCATTAATTACTTAAATAAAAACATTTACAACTTAGCTGCTCTCATTTGAAGTATAGGAATAGTAGACTGGAGACCATTAATGCCCAGGGAATTATGCACATTAAAACAACACTGCCACAAAAGTTAATTGTATTCCAATAATGTTTGCCAAGATCCCCCTCTAGGATTTTGTGCTACTGTTTCTAAAATGCCAAAGCTGAATTTCTTTAACTTTTGGCATATCAAATAATGTTTACACAGAGCATTGATGTTATTCACTTTATTAATATATACATGCTCATAATTTCTCTTCTTGAGGGACCTACATATACAATTTTGTGTGACACAATTGCCAGACTTAAAGAGCACTTTACTTTTAAGTAAATTATTAAGTATTAGTAATTCTTCTCACACCGCAAGCACACACTGGTTTCAAAACCACTTTTCCAGGCATATGCCAAATTTATGATAGGCATCATGTGTCCCTTTCCCTGCTCCAATAGTGGTTTAAAATTTTGACTGATTTTAAACACATATTGTGATCTTTCTGCTAATAAAGCATACACTAAATCATTTCCTTTAAAAATATTCCAGTTGGAATTAATATCTTTGATATTATGATACCATTAATGAACTGCAAAACTAATGCCTTACCACCAGTCTTTTTAGGTGTGACATCCAAAGGTGCACTTCTATCAATAATTCTACCTGTACCCAGTATAGGGGAATATCTAGTGGCCCTATGTTCAATAACATAACCTCTCTCCACCAACATATTTTTAAGCTTTTCTAAATTTTCCTTAAAAGTAAAATCATTAGAAATCAGACATGACAACCCGATGCTTTGTCCTTTAACTTGACTAACATTCTGTTTATATGGGTGATTACTTTGGAAATGTCAGTATGAATTACTAAAGGTTATTTTTCTGTAAACAGATGAAAATACATTATGGGATAAATGCAGACAATGCATTCATAGTGGATATTGATGTAAAATTAGGGAATTGATGTATAAAGGCTGACAGCACTGCTATATTATCCATCTCACCATGTATACACAAGAACAGAAGGACCTTACAGCTGTAATTTCAGATAACTCAGTAATGGATTTTTTTTTTACAAAGAAATGATAGTGGCACCAACAGGAAAGGGATTCATCATCTATGAGCATACAGTAGACATGCAAGTGTTGTATGATTATGTAAATAATACATGCTAATCTAATAACAAACAACATACATAAGTGACCAATGACAAGACAGAGCAGATGACATGTCAGGAGCCCAGTTTTGCCATTGCTGATTTGCAAACATGTCTGATGTACTAATACTGGGCATTCTCACATACAATTACAGGGAACAGTAACAGAATAGGAATTCAACAGCAGCAACACAATAGAAAGTGTAGTAACAAAGGACCAATCACATTTCCTGATGTTCTTGCTGCATGCCATACAGTAAGAAATGTTTATGAAATCACACATCTGCCAGTAAGCGTATATTGTGAAGGAAACAATTGCAATATTAAACACATGTCTGGAGGATGACATGCAATACAGAGCATAATTATCGTGTGAATAGGTAATGCATATGAGCAAGGAATGACCTAAGAAACATTTTCATCATGTCTTTTTAGAACACATGCCCGGACAGATATCAGCGAGATGCATAAAAATCATGGGCAGCAGATATACTCATATCAGTCATGTAAGGAAGAGCACTCCCAAAGGGTGTAAAGCACTGTCATACCATATAAAATGTTCTGATGACCTACCCAGTATGAAAATACATGAAAAAGCTGGCCTTGTGAGTGTGTATGTGTAAGCCACTGTAATCTGACAAATTTGTCTAACAGATAGATGTTACCAGATTCAAATATACAAGGTGCTTTCCAGACCCCTGTACTGACTGAATGTGCCACATCAGATAGCAATGCAGGCTGTCACAAATAATTAAAATTAGTGTGTATGTCAGCACAGGAAGTATGGATATGATATGAGCAATCAGATTTAGTCAGAATTCTGGAAAGCAGCTGCACATGTTACTGTCGACGCAACACTGAGCATTACAATATGACTAATTATTTAACAGGGAAGCTGTTTCCATCATGTAGGGCATACACTGTCCCAGACATTTTAACCATTCTATCTATGTGGCCATGCTACAAATGCTAATACTCAATGCATGTGCCACAGGAGCACTCACAGCATGACATGCACTGAATAAACATTTCAATGCCATGCAATCACAGCCTGTGATGATATACCATTGTCCAAGACAAAAAAGGATAACAATAAACAGATACAGTGGTGTTTATGTAAAGGAACTGAAAAGCAAGCAATGTGACTCTACTAACTAATGACATCTGGATGAACCACAAGCACCACAGTGGACGTCTTACAAGTAGTGTGACAGTCCACCTATTCTAACTTATCACGTTAACTGCATTTGTGGTAAACAAACTGTGAGATGAAAGGGATTATGGAGGTCTGTCACAATATAATGGACACATTGTAAATGTGGCACATCATTCATGCATTACAGTTTAAGGCCAAACAATGCTAGTCAGCAATGAATGTGGATGTTGAACACATAAGCATCTAACAGCATACATGATATTGTACAGGATGAATGCACCACAGTAGAAATGTCACTACAATTGTCACAAATGTGGTTATGGAAAGGCATTACATCATGCTCTTTAAGCAAGGGATATGTGTGCCTGTGATTGCTATAGTAAGTCAAGAACAGACTGCATGTCGTCTCATTCCCCCATGCCAGAGGGCAACACTTCCTACGTAAGGAACATGATAATGAATATCATAATTTCCCTGAATAAAACCATTGCTATGTGACAAACTGTCATAGCGTTTAGCAAGCGGGATTAACATCTACATGTGTACACAGCCAATGTGCTTGACAACATTGATAGTGACATCTGTGGTCAAAATAACACTGACACAACATAGTTTGAGTAATAATGGATGGATTTTAAATAACTAACCAAGATCACAAGCTAAACATCATTGCTGAATCATAAGCACTACACAACCATGTTGAGGCACAACTGAGACAGTGGAAAGTTAAATGGATGACATCACCACTGTTTATTAGCTGGATGTTTATGCTTAAAAGTATACAAAATGCATAGTAACAGTGTACAACTACACATCATATATGTAGTTGTTGAATAGTATACACAGTATGAGGGTGAAAGAAGCACTCATAACTGGAGTGCAACATCTGACATATATATTTACACAATGTACAAAGCACACTAACAAAGTCATGCAACACAGGAGAATGCACACTCCATATGTGACATACTACAGGTATGTTAGCAGCATGTAATCATTGCATTGACAAAATGTTATTTTTCCCTGGTAATGCTAGGATTTGCTAGTGTCACAGTGTGCCACTGTAATTCAATCCCATTATTAGGATACATAAAGGTGGCTGTGAGGTGGCCATTGTTAAATGACACTAATAACTGTATCACTACTGAAACAGTGATAGAAATGAGCCACCTCCCTATCCACTTACAACATTTACACAGTACATTATCAGCAGCCAGTGCCACAGGAGAATAGTGACTACAATTGAGACATACAGCATCTATGAAGGGATGGCATCAACAGTGTAGTGTCAATGAGATGCATATGGTAACAATATTTTTACAGCCGATCAAGGCTTGTAAAAGTTGCTGCTACATATGTTTGTAAAACAGTCATAACTCCATTGGCAGTCACACTAGCAAAAGTTAACCACTGCAGTATTCGAACATCCTACCTGTCTAGTTACACGTTAGAGAATAGTGTAAGATGTGCAGGCAACACAGGAGATGCCTGATATTCAGATAGCTTCAGTTCACTTGCAAAACAACATGACAATGACCTCAACACTGTGTTGAACTAGAGGTGTAGGCAGACAATATAATGTAATTGTGTTCTCTTATTGGTGCCACAAAAAAAAATTCTGCCATTTGAAGACTGGAAATGTTCTCCCTCCACCCCACTTAACAAATGTTTGCATCACTTTTCCCCTAAAAACATTAAATGTCTATCTTTCAGTCAATGACACTGTTATTCTAAGCAATAATATATACATTTGTAGACATAGTATTGCACAAAGAAACAAAATTCCCCTTAAGTAATACATAGAAAATTGTAATCATTACATTACAAACCGTATGCATTGTTCCACCCTTGTTTAGCAACAAAGCTGTAGACGTGAAAGTTGGGCTTATGGGATGTTGTAGTCATCTCTGATTGAAGGAAAAAAAAAAAAAATATATATATATATATCCAGAGTATAGGTTGAATGAGCACATGCTCACCTAACTGTAAACAACCACAAACACAAGTTTTCCATGACAGATTTTAAACTTCTTACCTATCTAAGTTACACAAACTAGAGAGCACTGTATTACCGACAGGTGCCACAGGAGAAGTTTTGTCAGCAAAACCTCATCAGTATGTTTTAGAAATAATATTACTGCAAAAATCTAAACAAATGCTGTAATATAGTGGATTCACGGCAAGAAAAGTGCCAATGCAAAAGGACTTAAAAACAATCACGTTTAATGTTCGGTGTAAATATATATATACATATATATATATATATATATATATATATATATATATATATATATATGTTAAATTCACATTCAGTGCTTTTATCCACACTAAGGTGGACTTCATCAGAATAAAAAACACCATAAATTCATCACATAAATACCCAGTTTGGTGCCAAAAACTCCACAAAATTTAAAGTGAACCAGTACTATGATACAAGTTTAACAGACACTGCACAGAGTTAGCCATTAGAGCTTACCCCTACTAGTGCTGTATACTTAAATATGTATTAAACCATACATCACATTAATTAATTCGACTACATGTCCTGCGTTTAGTCATCCAAAACTGTCTAAAATATATTTAAAAAAAAATATACAAATGTAAAAAATGTATTAAAGCATAAATTCATCCTTAATCCATATGCTATGGTATTATGTTTCATCAATGCACTCCATAATGTTTACATCCTATTGCACACAAATAATTTTTTTAAAAACAACAAAGCTAAATAAAGAATCAATAATAAAATATGTAAATTAATAATAATACTAAAAAGTAAACACTTAACCAAACACATTAAAAATCATACCAATCAAAACGAATGCATTCGTGTCAAATTATACTTTTTGTAACAGACACCTAAGGGATGCTTGTATAATTATCGTAACTGTAATATGGGTTTTATAGTAATAAATTCATTAAGTCCAGGCTGCCTTGCCGTATCAGTTAATACTTGCCATTTGATCTCTTTCTGGCCAAGAAGTTCATAGGTTCATAGGTTCATAGGTTTATACTAGGCTATCTGCCCTAAGGCATTTATAAGCCTAGCCCAAAGTTTTGTGGCTTATGCCACCCCTTATGTTAAAAAATATTGTGCCCATTAGTTTGTTGTGCCTCTGTCCAGCAGTGATACAGAGATGATTCCCGGGGTAAACCTACGATCTCTCATCCACCGGTCAAGATTTCTCTTAAACAGAGCCAGCGAGGTGCTCTGCCTCACATGGACCGGGATTTTATTCCACAGCATAGGGAGTCTCTGAGTGACAAATCTATCCCTCCAGCATGTCTTATTTATATCCGTGCTAAGGTTTAAGTCACTTGCTCTAGTGGATCTGGTAGATTTGGATTTTTTGAGGTGGAGCATGTCCATTAATTCCGGGTTGGACATGGCCTTGTATGTCAGGCACAGGTCACCTCTGAGCAGACGGTATGCGACTGAATAGAGCTGGAGTTTCTTCAGTCTGGCAGCATATGACAGATTTTTGAATCCCTTTATCCTTTTGGTGAGGAACTTTTGGGGTCTCTCCAATTGCTGCAGGTGTCGGGTGAGATACATCCCGAATGGGGCATTGTACTCAATCATTGGTCTGATAAGTGAAGAGTACAGGGGAACAATGACCTCACTTGATCTGGATGTGAATCCCTTCATGACCAGGTGGGCAATGTAGAAGGTCTTTCTAACCACTTTAGCAATGTGAATGTCAAAAGAAAGGCCACTGTCAACCTGGGTCCCCAGGTCCCTGATAACCTCTTCTGTGCTTAGTGGATTGCCACCTATATGGTAGCTTGGGGTTACCTTGTTTTTCCCGAAGGGTATGACTATACATTTTTTGGCATTTAACTTCAGGTCATGGCTCTGGCACCAGCTATCAGTTTCCGTGAGACCCCTCTGAAGGATATCTGTGTCCGATGTACTTTCCACTATGGCACCCAGTTTGCAGTCATCTGCAAACTTTGTCAGCCATAGTCCTCCTATGTTTGCCTGTACTTCTGAGAAGTAGATGCCGAACAACAAGGGGCCAAGGACTGAGCCCTGTGGGACACCACTTGTGACCGGCTTGGAGTCTGACATGGTGCCAGCAACTCTAACCCTGTGGGTTCTGTCCTTTAGCCAGTTTGCAACCCGTCTTGTGACATATGGGTTTACATTTAAGCTGGTAAGTTTCTCTATAATACCTGAGTGGGGTATTGTGTCAAAAGCTTTTGCAAGGTCAAGGTAGGCTGTATGGACTGCCTTTCCCTCATCAATGGCCTTGGTGACTGTTTCGAAGAAGTCGACCAAGTTCAAAAGGCATGATCTGCCCTTGACAAAGCCAAACTGGGTCGGGTCCAATGTCTGCAAGTGCCCTATGTCTTTGTTTATGAGTTCCATTATGATCCTCTCCATAGCTTTGCAGACCAGGCTTGTTAAGCTTATGGGGTAATTACCAGGGTCCGTAGAGGCACCGCCTTTGTGGAGTGGGACCACAGTTGCCGTCGCCACTCCTTGGGCATGTATCCTGTGGTAAGGCTAAGATTAAACAGCTGCCTTATGTGCGGGTTTAGTTCCTCATTGAGTTCGTGTAGCACACAGCCGGGACACCATCCAGTCCCATTGATGCTGTGTTTTTAGCTTTAGAGAGCAGCTTTTACCTGCGCATTTGAGATGTCTGGGAGGCTACACTCTGCTGGGATAGTTATCTCTCCTTTTGGGGAGAGGGGTGAAGTTTGCACTGAACCTGTCTGCCAGTATGTTGGCAATGTCTGTGGGTTCAGTGATTTTTGTATCATTTTGGACTAATTCTGAGCATATCTGGAGATTCCACCCAGGTTTCTAACATAGCTGAAGAAGGCCTTATGATTGTCTTTTGAATCTATGGCAATTTTTCTCTCAAAGTTGGCCTTGGATGATTTTATGAGTGCTCGTATTTTTTTACTAATAATGATCAAGGGTGTCTTCTCTTTTATGGATTTTGCTCTATCATGTAACAGCTTTCTCCTCTTATTGTAAAGTTTGTTTATGGCTGGGGTCCACCAGACTGGACGTTTGCCCTTGGTGGAAAGAGTCTTGGTTTTATTAGGGATTGCCTGATCCATGCAGTCCTGGAGGTGTTCTAAGTTGACCAAATATGGCAAATTTAAAAATATGTGTTTCTCCATATTTAGCTACGTCTATATAAAGTGTTGTTTATGTCCCTCTTTCTTATACTGTATGAATGGCAGTAAATTCCTTTCTTAAAGTGTCTCTCCGTTTTACCTATGTAGTAGCTGGGCCATGTCATGCATTTGGCTAAATATATGATGTATTTAGAATTACAATTACCTTGTTTAAAGTTAATTATAGTCCTATTAACATTTTCTAAAACTATTCCTTAAGCCTCCAATATAGCATGACATTGTCCGCAGCTTCCACAACTCCTAGTGTGTTTGTTTAAATCACTCCCTACTCCTGATGTTAGTCCATTCTCTAATTTTCTCTTGATGTTTGCACCCATTTTATGAACGAACACTGGTGTGTCATCTATAATCTTCCTTATTTCTTTATCCACCATTAAGATGTTCCAGTTCTTTCTTAGTATATTTTTTGTACTATTCACATATGGGGAGTATTCCAACACACAGGCTCTGTTATATTGAGTTCCATTGCTATCTACAACTGCTGCCGAGTTTTTAACAAGTTATTTTCCTAATAAAGGAGGATATTTATTTCCCCATTCCCTTACTACATAGTTCATAACCTCATCCATCATACCTACTGGGTACCCCCTTGATATAAACATGGATTTTATAAAATTCACTTCTTCAATCATGTCATTATACGTAGACGTCATACGGGCAGCTCTAATGCATTGTCCTTTAAAAATATTTTTCATCATATTCCTTGGATGGTTACTAGAATATTCCAGGTATCTGTTAGAAAAAGTACTTTTTCTGTGTATTCGGGACTTAAAACCACTCGGTATTAGAAATGAAGGTGCCCAAATAGGCTGTACCCTCTGGACTACTTGAAAATGTAAATTTCAAGAATGTACTGGTACTGTTCAAATAGTCCGTGAACTGCCCTATACTATTCTATGGTCCATCAAATAAAATAAAAATATAATTCAAAAACCTGGAAGAGTGGCACATATACTTAAAATAACTACTGTTGAATAAATGTGTAGAGTAGACTCTCATTCCAACATAACCAGGTTGGCGAACATGGGGGTGCAAGCCGCTCCCATGGCCACCCCTCTGGTTTGTCTGAAATACTCCCCTTCAAAATAAATGTAGTTGTAATCGAGAACCACTGACATAAGTTCCATAGTTAAACAAATATTGTCCCATTCCAGGTTGGAGTATTTCCTCAAACTGTTACAAAAATCATCCAAGCCCTGTTTTTTAGGTATACAGGAAAATAAATCAATGACATCTATAGTAATGAATATAAGGTTCTCTTTCCATAAACTAGATGTTAAGTTTCCCAAGAAGGCCCAAAAGTTCTTAATCAAATGTGGTATACTAATATATATATATATATATATATATATATATATATATATATATATATATATATATGTGTGTTTTAACCATTTGTCTATAGCCACACCGTTGGTGTAAGTTTTGGAGTGGCTGCCCGAAACAGTAGGACGGAATGGTGGCTTAGTTATGTTTTTATTTCGGTATACCTACTATGGTTGCCAGAATGGTATGTTTAACCTTTAAATAGTTATAAGTGTCAATGGTGATACGATAATCTAACAAAAATTCCTCAAGGCACAAATCTGTACATTTGTAACATATTAATTTCATTAATTGACACGGTTTCATAATTCCCAGATTCATATAGAATTTTATACATTTCAGTAATGTATTCAAGAGAGTTGAATAACCACCCCTCCCCCCTTATCAGGTTTCATAACTTATACTATGATCTTTAGTTAACTATTTCAGTGTATTTTGTTCCCCATCTGATAACTTGTTTTCAAACCTATATCCTATATTTTTAGTAACTTATACATTTCATTCATCACCGATTTTTCAAAAACAGCCATACTAGGGTGGGTGGGTGTTCTATAAGTATTTGTTTTTCCTCAATTCACCTTGAACCGTTGATTGTGATTTATTATGGAACTGAATAGCAAGGTTCAGTTTCCGAAGATAAAGCTTAATTTCTAAAATAGACTCCACTATATTAAATTTAGTTTTAGGTATAAATTTCATACCCTTAGATAATAGGGTGAAGTGGTCTTGTCTGATCACTAAACTAGTATAGTTGTATATCTTAACATTATTGTAACTATTAACAATTCCATCAGAAATAACTGTGCCTAATGCTTCCCTTAAAATCATATCATACTCTACCACTGTCTCCGTTTCTCTCCCCTTCTCGAGTTGCCATAATGTACCTGATTCCAATTCTGCCTCTTCCAATCCTTCCTCCATCCCATCTGTTCCTGGTATTTCCCTCCTTTCTGAAAATTTTGGCCATTGCTACCTTCATAATTATTCATTGGTAATTTGTCTGCAACATGCTGTAATTTGTCCTTGTTTCCATTAACCTTCACCTCATTCCAAGGATATACCATGTTATTGTTATATTGATCTACATCTCTCTTTATTTTCTTACACTTCTTAGTGTATGTAACCTGTGCCTTTTCATCAGCTACACTAAATAGTTTCACATATAATCTCTCCCATTGTGGAAACAGTACATCTTTTACAATAGCATTATTCACTTTATCAACTTCATCTAATAACTTACACAGTTTTTCATCATTCTTTTTAATAAGCAGTTTCATGTAGTCAAACCAAAAATTGTTAAAAACCATATTAAATTCAACAAGAGATTGTTCATCCAACACTATCCCCATTGGCGCCTTAAAAAATCGTAGTCCCATAAGGACAATTTTCAATGAGATACATTTGTTCAAATATGCATTGCATTCAATTTTTTGCCCAACAAATAAATCAAGTCCTTCAAAGTCCCTTCAAATACATTCTGTTTGTTCCCCACAGAATTGTCAGATTGGCTCATAGAGTTGAAGTCAATATCTTTTAATAAAAAGTTATAGGTGATTAACACCCTGTCCGACACTGGTTGTTTGATTAACATGGTCTCTAGGGCTTGAAAAACAAATTACAGTACCTTTTTGATTAGCGTTGGTGTTAATAACCGCCGTAGAATATGTCTTTGTGCTCATAGGGAATTTAGGTCTTGTCCCAGTCCACTGAAAATCTTCATCAAAGTTGCAAACAGAAAAATCAAAAGTGAGCTCCTTATCTGACAATACACTCCTATTGCCAGAATCGCCTCTACCTTTTTGTCCTCCAGTTTCAGGGACTGCTGGCCTGACAGAACCAATCCCCTGGCCATTAGGAATCTCCATAAGTGAATGGCTGCCACCTGCACTGTTGCACGCTAATGTGCCTGTTTGCATGCTCTGGCCCTTGCTGCCCGACTAGGTGAAAAGCTCGATCAAACGTGTAACCTCCCCTTTTAAGATGTGGACGTCCGATTGAAGTCTCTGTACTTTATCTCGGTCAGCTGAAGAACAGTTAGTAGGCAAATCATCCAATGAATCCATTAAACACCAACAAATAATACACCAGAAGTCAGCATAAGAACAACACAGAATATCCCCAACAAGCTAAACAAACGCTGTAATATAACAGATTCACGGCAAGAAAAGTTTGAACTCCAAAAGGACTTAAACAATCATGTTTAATGTTCGGCAAAAAATATATATATATATATATATATATATATATATATATATATATATATATATATATATATATATATATATATATATATATATATATATATATATATATATATATATATATATATATATATATATATATACATATATTAAATTCAGATTTATCTCTTTCATCCACACTAAGGTGGACTTCATCAGAATAAAAAACACCATAAATTCATCACATAAATACCCAATTTGGCACCAAAAACTCCACAAAATTTAAAGTGAACCAGTGCTATGATACAAGTTTAACAGACACTGCACAGAGTTAGCCATTAGAGCTTACATCTACTAGTGCTGTATACTTAAATATGTATCAAACCTTACATCACATTAATTCGACTACATGTCCTGTGTTTAATCATCCAAAACTTTCTAAAATATATTAAAAAAAATATATATGCAAATGTAAAAAATGTATTAAAACATAAATTCATTCTTAATCCATGTGCTATGGTATCATGTTTCATCAATGCACTCCATAGTGTTTACATCCTATTGCACACAAATACATTTTTTAAAACAACAAAGCTAAATATAGAATCAATAATAAAATATATAAATTAATAATGCTAAAAAGTAAACACTTAATCAAAACACATTAAAAATCATACAATTCAAAACTAATGCATTCGTGTCAAATTATACTTTTTGTAACAGACACCTAAGGGATGCTTGTATAATTATCGTAACTGTAATATGGGTTTTATAGTAATAAATTCATTAAGTCCAGGCTCCCTTGCCACATCAGTTAATATTTGCCATTTGATCTCTTTCTGGCCAAGAAGTGCTTTAAAATTGCCCCCATGTGGCCCAAAACTAAGTTGATCAAGTATGGCAAATTTAAAAATATGTGTTTCTCCATATTTAGCTACGTCTATATAAAGCATTGTTTATGTCCCCCTTTCTTATACTGCATGAATGTTCGTAAATTATTTTCTTAAATTGTCTCTCCGTTTTACCTATGTAGTAGCTGGGACATGTCATGCATTTGGATAAATATATGATGTATTTAGAATTACAATTACCTTGTTTAAAGTTAATTCTAGTCCTATTAACATTTTCTAAAACTATCGTTCAGCCTCCAATATAGCTAAACTAAACTAAAGATCACAGTATAAGAGTTATGAAACCTGATAAGGGGGAAGGGGTGATTATTTTCAACTCTCTTGAATACATAACTGAAATGTATAAAATTCTATATGAATCTGGGAACTATGAAACCGTGTCAGTTAATAAAATTAATATGGGTTACAAACGTATAGATTTGTGCCTTGAGGATTTTTTGTTAGATTATCGTATCACCATTGACACTTATAACTATTTAAAGGTTGACCATCTCATTCTGGAAACCATAGCAGGTTTTACCTTTTTCTTAGTGGCTAAGAAATAGAGCCACTTTACTGATAGAAAAGAAATCATTCAGGAAGGTCTGCATCTAAGTCAGCATGGGCATTGTATTTTGCTCTTTAGTTTCCTTTTGCTTCTACTGGGTGTTTTCACTGGCTCTTTTCCTCACATGAATATGAATAGTCAAGGTCTAATTTCTACTGGAAGACAAGCTTCCTATGACTAGTCATGACTTAGTTACTATTGGCAAAAAAGCTTCCTGATTAAAGACAATTGGTCCCTTTGTTATGCTAAATAGCTGGTTCACTATGACTAGTTCATCGAACCAGCTTGTTCCTGTTTTTTGTTGATTGGTTCTACTATGATTCTGAATGAACTTGAGACTGAAATGCTCCTGATTGAAATAAATAGTTTCTAATAGTCTCTCATTTGTCATCTTGATATGCTAAATGGTTGATTCAGTTTGAGAAGCTCATTGGTCCAGCTTGTTCCTGATTCTTGATGATTGGCTACTATTTCTTTTATAAGAACAATTGTTGGTTAATGGGTGAGGATCTGAAGAAGGTTTTTACCGAAAGCGCTTATCCACCCTAGAACTTTGTTTTATGCTACTTTTTATTTTTTTATTTGTATTAAAGAATCCATTTTTTAACGTGACGTGTTAGTCTCAAAACAGCCTTGGTGGCTCATCTCATCTTTGTTCCTGCATTTTCTTTACTTGTTGAGACTACCTTTGGTAACATAGCGTTTTTTGTTTTTATTTGTTTTATAGCTCTCAGTCACTATATCTGACCTCAATATTTCTGGAACTCTGCCACCTACTCCCTTAATGAAAATTCTGTCATTGTTTAATACCCCACAGTCAGTACATCTGACCTCAATATTGCAGGAACTCTGTCACAATGCCCTATACCTACAGGCTTACTGAGAATTCCATTATTGCTTTATATCTAGCAGTCACTACATCTGACTTCTGTATTGCAGGACCTCTGCCAAAAGGCCATACACCTACAAGCTTAAAGAGAATTCAGTCATTGTTTAATAGCCCACAATCCCTACATAACACCTCAATATTGCAGGAGCTCTGCCACAAGGTCCTACACACTTACTAAGAATGTCATTTTTGCTTAATAGCCTGCAGTCACTATATCTGACCTCAGTAATACAGGAGGTCTGCCACAAAGCCCTATACCTACATGCTTCCTGAGAATACTGTCAATGTTTAATAGCCTGAAGTCATTACATCTGAACTTGATATTGCAGGAGCTTTCTACAAGACCCTACACCTACATGCTTACTGAGAATTTCATCTTTAATGCCCTGCAGTCAGTACATCTTACCACAATAACACAGGAGCTCTGCCACAAGGCCCTACACATACAGAATTACTGAGAATTGTCATTGTTTAATACTCAGCAGTCAGTACATATGACCTTAATATTGCAGGAGCTCTGCCCCAAAGCCCTACACCTGCAAACTTACTGAGAATTTCATCTTTAATAGCCCACAGTCACTACATCTGACCTCTATAATGCAGGAGGTCTGCAACAAGCCTCTACACCTATATGCTTACTGATAATTTTGCCATTGCTTAATAACCCGCAGTAATTACATCGGACCTCAACATTGCAGAAGCTCTGTTGCAAGGCCCTAAACCTACACAATTATTGAGAATGTTGTCATTTGTTTTATAGCCCACAGTCACTAGATATGACCTCAATATTGCAGGAAATCTGTCACAGGGCCCTTCGCCTAGAAGCTTTCTGAAAATTCTGTCCATGTTTAATATCCTGTATTCACTATGTATGACCTCAATGCTGCAGGAGCTCTGCCACAAAGTCCTGCACATACATGCTTACTGAGAATTTGCTCATTGTTTTATGTCCAGCAGTCACTACATCTGACATCATTATTGTAGGATCTCTGCCACAAGGCAATACATTTTCAAGCTTACTGAGAATTCTGTCATTGTTTTGTCACCCGTAGTCAGGACATCTGATCTCAGTATTGCAGGAGCTTTGCCACAATATCGTGGACTTACAAGTTTACTAAGAATTTTGTCATTGTTTAATAGTCCACAGTCACTACATCTGACCTTGACATTGTAAGAGCTCTCCACAACTCCCTACATCTACAAGCTTACTGAGAATTCTGTCCTTGTTTAATTGCTCACAGTTAATCCATGTGACTTCGGTATTGCAAGAGCTGTGCCAAATGGCCCTACATGCTTACTGAGAATCTCATCTTTGTTTAATAGCTTGCAGTGAATATATCGGACCTCAATAATGCAGGAGCTCTGCCACAAGGTCTTATACATATACACTTACTAAAACGCTTTCATTTATTACTCCACAGTCAGTATATTTGACCTCGATATTGCAGGAACTCTGGCACAATGCCCTACACCTAAATGCTTACTGATAATTCTGCCATTATTTATTGGCAGTGAGTACACCTAACCTCAACATTGCAGGAGCTCCACCATATGGTCCTACACCTACATGCTTCCTGAGAATTCTGTCAATGTTTAATAGCCCACAGTCACTACATCTGACCTCAATATTGCTGGACCACTCCCACAAGGGCCTACACCTACACACTTACTGAGAATTCTGTCATTGTTTAATAGCCTGCACTCACTCAATCTGACCTCGATATTACAGGAGCTTTGCCAAAAGGCCCTACACCTATAAGCTTATTCAGAATTCTGTCATTGTTTTATGGCCTGCATCACTACATATGACCTTGATATTGTAGCAGCTTTGCAACAAGGCCCTACATCTACAACCTTACTGAGAATACTGTAATTTTTTTGTAGCTCGTGATCACTAGATCTCAACAAGACCTTATACCTACAAACTTACTGAGAATTCTGTCATTGTTTAATTGCCTTCAATCCATGTGACTCCTATATTGCAAGAGCTCTGCCACAGCACCCTACATGTACAAGCTTACACAGAATCCTGTCACAGTTTAACAGGCAGCAGTCACTACATCTGATCTTGACACTGAAGAGCTGTGCCACAAGGCCATACACCTACATGCTTCCTGAGACTTCTGTCATTGTTTAATAGCTTGCAGTCACTGCAGGTGACCT
Source organism: Protopterus annectens (assembly GCF_019279795.1). Classification (NCBI taxonomy): domain Eukaryota; kingdom Metazoa; phylum Chordata; order Ceratodontiformes; family Protopteridae; genus Protopterus; species Protopterus annectens. The sequence goes on along the minus strand of NC_056744.1, from coordinate 1,464,255,425 downwards.
CAAAATTGCAGGCACTCTGGCAAAATGCCTTACACCTGCACAATTACTGAGAATTCTGTCATTGTTTAATAGAACACAGTCACTACATTTGACCATGATATTACAGGATGTCTGCCACAATGCCCTGAACCTACAAGTTTACTAAGAAGTTTTTCATTGTTTAATAGCCTGGAGTCACTACATTTGACCTTGACATTGCAGGATGTGTGCCAGAAGGCTCTACACCTACAAGTTTATGCAGAATTTTGTCACTGTTTGGTAGCCCATAGTCACTACATCTAATCTTGACACTGCATGAGGTTTGTCACAAACCTGTATACTTACAAGCTTACTGAGAATTTCCTTGTTCTTTAGTAACCTGCTGTCACTGCATCTGACCTCAGTGTTTCCAGAGCTCTACCACAATGCTCTACACCTATAAACTTACTGAGAATGTTGTTATTCTTTAATAGTCTGCTGTCACTACACCTAATATCAGCATTGCCGTAGCTTCACCACAATGCTCTACAATAACAGGCTTACAGGGAATTTCATCATTCTTTAATAGAGTGCTGTCACAATATCTCACCTTAATATTGCTGGAGCTCTGCCACAAGGCCCTACACCTATAAGTTTACTGATAATTTCATCATTCTTTAATAGCCAGTGGTCATTGTTTAATAGCCTGCAGTCACTGCATCTGACCTCAATGTTGCCACAGCTATGCCACAATGCCCTGCACCTACAAGTTTACTGAGAATTTTATCATTCTTTAATCACCCACTGTCACTTTAGCTGACCTTGATATTGATGGAGCTTTGCCACAAGACCTTACACCTACAAGTTTACTGAGAATTTTATCATTCTTTAGTTGCAATCATTGTTTAATAGCCTGTGGTCATTGCATCTCACCTTTATATTGCTTGAGCTCTGACACAAGGCCTACATCTACAAGCTTAGTGAGAATTTTGTCATTCTTTAATATCCCGCTGTCACTGTATCTGTCCTTCATATTGCCAGAGCTCTGCCACAAGGCTCTATACCTACTGGCTTACTGAGAATTTCATCATTCTTTAATAGCTTGCCATATCTACATCAGATATTGACACTGCCAGAGCTCTTCCACAAGGTCATACACCTTCAAACTTACTAACAGCTTCCTCATTCTTTATTAGCCTGCCATCACTACATCTGAATTCGATATAGCCAGAGCTCTGCCAAAAGAGCCTACATGTACATGCTTACAGAGAATTTAATCATTGTTTAATAGCCTGCCATCACTATATCGGATGTTGATATTGCTGGAGCTGTGCCACAAGGCCTTACACCTAGAAGCTTACTGAGAATTCTGTCATTGTTTAGATGCTACACAAAGAAAGTGAAAAGACTGCCAGTAAATCCAAGTGATCTCACAAGAAAAAATAGAAATAACTAAAGTCACTGGTAAATCCACTCACTGAATTTACAATAAACTGTTGTGGTTCTAGTGACTTTAGTTATTTCTGTTTAGTTGCTTGCAGTTAGTCCATATGACTTCAATACTGCAAGAGCAGTGCCACAAGGACCTACAAGTACAATCTTACTGAGAATTCTGTCAATGTTTAATAACCCACAGTCTCTACATTTCACCTCAATATTGCTAGAGCTCTACCACAAGGTCCTACACCTACAGGATTACTGAGAATGCTGTAATTTAATACCCCAAAGTCACTACATCCAACCTCAATAATGCAGAAGCTCTGCCACAAGGCCTTATACATATACACTTACTGCAAATTTCTTCTTTTAAAAATCCGCAGTCAGTACATCTGACCTCTATATTGCAGAAGCTCTGCCAAAAGGCCCTACACCTACAAGCTTACTGAGAATTCTGTCAATGTTTAGTTGCTCATAGTTGGCCCAGATATTGCACAAACTTAATGAGAATTCTGTTATTATTTAAAAGCCCACAATCACTACACCTGGCATCAATATTGCAGGAGCTCTGCCATAAGGCCCTACATGCTTACAGAGAATCTCATCTGTGTTTAATAGATTGCGTTCAATATATCTGACCTCGGTAATGCAGGAGCTCTGCCACAAGGCCCTACATGCTTATGGAGAATCTCATCTGTGATTAATAGTTTGCAGTCAGTATAACTGACCTCGATATTGCAGGAGCTCTGATACAAGGTCCTACACCTACAAGCTTACTGAGAATTCCTTCACTGTTTAATAGCCCACAGTCACTACACCTGACCTTGATATTGCAGAAGCTCTTTCACAAGGCCATACAGCTACAAACTTAGTAAGATTTTTCTTATTGTTTGATAGCTTGCAGTCAATTCATCTGACTTTGATATTGCAGCAGCTTTGCCACAAGGCCCTACACCTACAAGCTTACTGCAGAATTTTGTCATTGTTTAATAGCCATCAGTCACTACCCCTCACTTTGATATCAGAGCCTCTACCACAAGGCCCTACACCTACAAGCTTACTAAGAGTTTTCATTGTTTAATAGTCCAAATTCACTACATTTGACCTTGACATTGCAGGATGCCCGCAGTCACTACATCTGACCTTGGTATTGCATGAGCAGTGCAACAGGGCCCTGTACCTACAAGCTGAGAATTTTGTCATTGTTCGATAGCTGCAGTCACAACATCTGACCTTGATATTGCAAAAGCTCAGCCACAAGGCCCTATGCCTGCAAGCTTACTGAGAATTTTGTCATGGTTCAATAATGAGCAGTCACTACATCTGACTTTGATTTTGCAGGAGCTCTGGCACAAGGTCCTACACCTACAAGCTTACTGAGAACTTTGCCATTGTTCAATAGTCTGGAGTCACTACATCTGACCTCAATGTTGTAGGAGCTCTGTTGTTTTGTAGCCCACAGTTACTATATCTGACCAGCTCTGTCACAAGGCCATAAATGTACAAGCTTAGTGAGAATTTTGTCATTGATTGCCCGCAGTCACTACATCAGACCTAGATATAGCAAAAGCTCGGCCACAAGGCCCTACACCTGCAACCTTACTGAGAGTCTTGTCATTATTTAATCGCCTTCAGTCACTACACCTGACCTCAGTTTTGTACTGCCACAATGCCTTATACCTGCAAGTTTACTGAGAATTTTATCATTGTTTAATAGCCAGGAGTCACTACATTTGACCTCAGCATTGCAATAGGTCAGCCACAAGTTCCTACACTTACAAGCTTACTGAGAATGTTGTCATTGTTTGATTGCCTGCAGTCACTACATTGAACCACAACACTGGATAAAATCTGCCACAAGCCTCTATATCTACAAGCTTACTGTGAATTTCCTCATTTTTTGTAGTCTGCAGTCACTGCATCTGACCTCAGTATTGCCAGAACTCTGCCACGAGGTCCTAAACCTACAAGCTTACTGAGAATTTTGTCATTCTTTAACAGCTTGTCATAACTACATCTAACCTCAGTATTGCCAGAGCTCTGCCTCAATGCCCTACACCTACAAGCTTACACAGAATATTATCATTCTTTAATAACCTGATGTCACTACATCTGACATCAATATTTCTAGAGCTCTGTCACAATGCTCTACACCTACAATCCTACAGAGAACGTCATCAGTCTTTAATTGCCTGCCATCACTATATCTCACTTTGATATTGCTGGAGCTCTGCCACAAGGCCCTACACCTACACGCTTATTGAGACTTTCTTCATTGTTTAATAGCCTGCAGTGACTGCATCTGACCTCAGTGTTGCGGGAGCTCTGCCTCAAGGCCCTACACCTACAAGATTACTGGGGAATTCTGTTATTCTTTGATAACATGCAGTCACTATGTCTGACCTCGGTATTGCTAGAGCTATGCCACAAGGCCCTACATCTACAAGTTTACAGAGAATTTTGTCATTCATTAATCACCCGCCGTTCCTTTATCTGGCCTTAATATTGACAGAGTTTTGCCACAAGGCCTTACACCTACAAGCTTACTGAGAATTTTATCAATGTTTAATAGCATGCAGTCACTGCATCTGACCTCTATATTGCTTGAGCTCTGCCACAAATGCCTACACCTACAAGCTTACTGAAAATGTTGTCATTCTTTAATATCCCACTGTCACTGTATCTGTCCTCAGTATTGCAAGAGCTCTGCCATATGGCTCTATACCGACAAGCTTACTGAGAATTTCATGTTGTTATAGCCTTTTATCACTACATCTGACCTTGATACTGCCAGATTTTTGCCACATGGCTCTACTCCTATAAGCTTGCTAAGAATTTCACCATTCTTTAATAGCTTGCCCTATGTAGATTGGACCTCAACATTGCCAGTGCTCTGCCACAAGACCCTACACCAACAAACTTACTGACAATTTCATCATTCTTTAATAGCCCTCCATCACTACATCTGACTTCAATATAGCCAGAGCTCTGCCAAAAGAGCCTACCTGTACAGGCTTACAGAGAATTTCATCATTGTTTAATAGCCTGCTGTCACTATATCTGACCTCAATATTGCCGCAGCTGTGCCACAAGGCCTTACACCTAGAAGCTTACTGAGTATTCTGTCATTCTTTGCCTGCAGTCACTTCTTCTGACCTCAGCATTGCAAAAGCTATCCAGAAGACTCTGCACCTACAAGCTTACTGAGAATTCTATCATTGTTTAGTTGCTTGCAGTCAATACATGTGACTTCGATATTGCAAGAGCTGTGCCCACGAAGGCCAACACCTACAAGCTTACTGAGAATTCTGTTATTTAATAGCCCAAAGTCACTACATCTGACCTTGATATTGCAGGAGCTCTACTACAAAGGCCTACACCTACAGGCTTATGGAGAATACTGTCATTGTTTACTAGCCTGCAGTCACTACATCTGACCTTGACATTGACACAGCTCTGCCACAATGTCCTATATGCTTACAGAGAATCTCATCTGTGTTTAATAGATTGCAGTCAATATATCTGACCTCAATAATGCAGGAGCTCTGCCACAAGGCCCAACATGCTTACAGAGAATCTCATCTGTGTTTAGCAGATTGCAATCAATATATCTGACCTCGATAATGCAGGAGCTCTGCCACAAGGCTCTACATGCTTACAGAAAATCTCATCTGTGTTTAATAGTTTGCAGTCACTACATCTGACCTCAGTATTGCAGGAGCTCTACCACAACATCCAACACCTGCAGGCTTACTGAAAATACTATAATTGTTTAATAGCCTGCAGTCAGTACATCTGACCTCGACATTGCAGGAGCTCTGAAATAAGGATACACACACGATTTCTGAGAGTTCTGTCATTGTTTCATAGGCAGTAGTCATTACATCTGATCTCAATACTGGAGGACCTTTGGCACAAGGCTCTACGCCTACTCACTTACTGAGAATTCTGTCATCGCTTAATACCCTGCAGCCACAAGGCCCAACATGCCGACGGAGAATCTCATCTTTGTTTAATAGCTCACAGTCAATATATCTGACCTCGATAATGCAAGAGCTCTGCCACAAGGCTTTACACATGTAAGCTTATCGAGAATAAATATTGCATGAGCTTTGACACAGGGCCTGCACCTACAAGCTGAGAATTTTGTCACTGTTCAATAGCCGCAGTCACATTTGACCTCAATATGGCTAAAGATTGGCTACAAGTCCCTACAACTACAAGCTTACCGAGAATTCTGTTATTGTTCAATACCACACAGTCACTACATCTAACCTTAATATATCAAGCACGCTGGCGCAGGGCCCTACACTTACAAGACTGATGAGAACTTTGTCATTGTTAAATAGTCCCCAGTCACTACATCTGACCTTGATATTGGAGGAGCTCTGTCACAAGGCCCTAACCCAAGTTTACTAAGAATTTTGCCATTGTTTAATACATTTGACCTCCATATTGCAATAGGTCTGCCACAAGGCCTTACACCTACAAGCTTACTAAGATTTTGTCATTGATAGACCGCAGTCACTACATCTAACCTTGACATTGCATGAGGTCTGCCACAAGCCTCAACATCTACAAGCTTACTGAGGATTTTGTCATTGTTTGATAGCTTGCAGTCACTACATCTGACCTAGTGATTGCATGAGCTCTGGCACCGGACCCTGCACCTACAAGCGGAGAATTTTGTCCTTGTTCAATATTCAGCAGTCACAACATCTGACCTCAATACTGCAAAAGGTCTGCCACAAAGACGTACACCTACAAGCTTACTGAGAAATTTGCCATGGTTCAAGAGCCCACAGTCAGTACATATGACCTCGATATTGCAGGAGCTCTGCTGTAAGGCCCTGCACCTACAAGCTTACCGAGAACTTTGCCATTGTTCAATAGCCTGCATGACTACTCTTCATCTGGGAAGTGGCTTGTTCTTGTCTAGTGTATTAAGGATCTTAAATTGTTAATCTGTGGCTTTTAACAGTATTTCTTGTATAAGTATTTTTTTCTGATTTCTGTCTTACTCATGCCACATATCCTCTGTCTGGAAATATTGTTTATTTTCTTTCTTTCTTTCTTTTTTTTTTTTTGCACAATAGTAACAATACATAATCTCTTCTGTACCATCAACAGTGCACTTTATTGTTTTTATGTCTCTTGCTTGGCCTATCAGTTTATTTATTTTTTTGGTGGACTTCTTCCTTTTATCGCAGAGCTGTCACTGTTGATCTGAGCCTGAACCTTTCCTAGCCCTGTGGTAGGAATTCTTCCATGTTCTGTAGGTTCTATACTTTTTTCCCTGTCCTTGCACCAGGTATGGGGAGTTTTTGTTATCATAGAATTTTTACACCAAGTTTTTTTTTTATTTATTTATGTTTTTGCTTGTCTTTCTCAGTGTATATAAAATACATTTAAATATCAGTGTCGTCTTAGTGAGATTTTGTAAAATCAGGGTCCTCCACTTGAAGGTACTCATCAAGACTTGAGGATGAATTATTTCCCTTCAAAACTGTTGTTTTCTTGCTGATTCCATCTCTCTATTTGGACTCTCACCTTTAATAACTGAATCCCCAAATGACTTAGCCATCCTATTGGAAAGGTTTGTCCTAAATAGATAACTGGTGCCAAAATCATGCACTGAAACTAAATGCCAAACATTCATTAGTGTATCCTTTGGGAAGTCATCTATCCCAGGGAACTACCACATTGACAATATACCCTTAAAAGTTGACCCCATTGGTCAGGATTTGGGAACTTAGGTGGACAGTGACTTAATTTTTGATCAACATGTGTCTTGTTGTAAGAAAGGCCTTCTATATTTCATAGCTTATAAACAAAGGGATTGTGTCTAGATCTAAGGATGTCATTGCCCACCTTTACTCAGCCCTCATTAGGCTCAGTGTTAACTCTAGTGGAGTATCCATATTTGTTAGGGACCAAATCACTTCTAGGCAGATCCCTAGAGACCCAAAACTGAACTGCGTAAGATCCAAATCACAGTAAACACAATCACCTATCCAATCATAATATGTTACAAGAACCCATCTAGGATCCCAGAAAAACATGTTAGGTTTCTGTATACACTGGATAAACTCCAAATCAACATCAGTTCTAGGATACTTTAACTACCCAGTGATGAACAGGAATACCTATACCTCAGCTTGACTTCCTTGATTTCATAAACAAAAACTGCCCATACCAAATTGTAAGGAACCCAGTGAAGGACAAAATATTCTTGACCTAGTCCTTGCTAGCGTGGCATCACTGGTAACTATCCCTTTGGTATTCCTCTGTCTAGTTAAATTCAGTCATAAACAGGTAGCATTTTCTTTCAAAATCTCCATTTAGATGCAAATATCACAAAGTTTAGAGACTTCAGATGTACAAACATTCCACAATTCTATGCTAAAATCTCAAAATTCAAGGCTAACTGTAGTACCCAAGATAGAGCTGTAACAAGTAGCTACTCAGACAGACTCTCTTTGCACCTAGATAAATGCATTGATCTGTCAGTCCCTACCCATCTACATAAAATGGAAAGTCATAAAAGTAAACCAGATTGGTGTCCACATGTACACAAAAGAAAAAAAAAATCTTAAACTGTACAGCAAAATAAAACAAAACATAAAAAAGATCTCAAATTGAAGTTAATATTAAAAAGTTATCCAAAGAACCCTAAGTATCCCATGAAGGTAGACTAGCATTGGAAGCTAAAGACAATTACAAATCTTTTAATAGTTACATTAAGAAACTAAGGAATAACACTTAACAATGCTCAGAACTTATTCAGAATACCAGTACCTACTCTGATCTGAGATAGCCAACATACTAGGAAACAAATATGGTGCAAATGTCACTCCAGAAGCTATACAAAGCCCACATACCCCATACAATCTCAACACCCCCTTTCATAGCCAAAGAAAATTTGCTGAAGGTACTCTCCAATACAAAAAGAATACATCATCCACGAGGCCTTATAATATACCTGGATGTCTGACAATCAGTACAAAACATGCCCTGGTTGACTCACTAATATAACTATTCAGCCTGAGCTTAGGCACGTTTTTTCCCCTGTACTATGGTGCACAGATGTTGTGATGCCACTTCACAAAGGTGGATCCACGACTTATCTTAGAAACTTTAGACCTGTCAGCCTGACTAGACTCATCTGCAAAACTATGGAATTTATCACAAATTATATAATTAATTATGATACCAAAAATGTGATAACGTTTGACCCCCAGCAGTCTGGCTTAGTTAACGGCAGATCCTGTCTAATAAATCTGGTAAACCTTTTTAAGGGAGTAACACAAGCCATGGACAGTGGACATGTTTATACCATATATTGACTGGCCAGGGCTAAACAAATGAATTACAAATGTTTTTGAATAGGTGGACAGTAAATTGATTAGTAAACATGAAGATGACCAGTGGTGTTCCACAAGGCTGCATCTTGGGAACCCTACTATTCAGCATCTTCTTAGCAGATCTTCAAATTACAAATGGGGATCTCTGGCTAGCCAAGTCTGAAGATGACTGCAAACTTGGTGTCATCCTCAAGTATCTCTCTGATATGCAGAAGCTCCAACTGGATCTCTCACATGTCAGCAACTGGTGCTCAAAAGGTAAGTTAAAACTAAATGCTTAAAAATACAATATCACATCTGATAACCAATTCTTTGTACATTCTACAGAATAGACATCCTGTTTCAAAATGAACATGTGCTGAGAGACCTTGGAACCTGTGAACCTATGAACCTGGGTAGCTAATTCTCTCACCAGTGGTTAGGAAATCTGTTTTACTTGGTGCAGCTGACTGCAAAAGATATTTTATCTAGATGTATGGAAGGTCTTACCCCTCTATATTCAGCATTTATCATACCTATTATTGAGTAAAGTGGTCCTTTTGAGATAAATCAAGCATATCAAGCAACTGGAAAGACACCAGAGGTTCCTAACTAAAAGGATCACAGCATTAAAAGGTAACAGCTACCAGGTGAGTCTGGAAGCACTTCCCCTTTATCCAATGCTCTATAGACCCATTAGGGGTGATGTATCCCTTGCCCTTTAGGCCTTTAGTGATCAAGTAGTCCCAGACCTTTTACATCTCCACAAATCAAACAGTCTAACACTAGAACCAGGGATGTAAACCTGCTTCAGCAAATAAAACATGTCTGAGATCCATATTTTTCATGGAGCCATTGTCTTGATCAAACTCTCACTTCAAATTAGGCAATGTGACACAGTTTCTTCCTTTAGAAAGAAGTTAGACAACTAGCTGGGTATCCACAAATTCACCTCTGGTATGACTGGCCTGTTGCTCCTTGAAAAAGGAAGAAAGGTCTAAGAGAGATTACTGGAAAGGTGTAAATAGCCACATAGCCCAGTTGCCTTCTATTGTTAAGATTCTGTCTATGAAAGGTGATAAATTACTAAAGTCATTGTGAATCCCTATGTAAAGGAAGGATGCAGAGTCATTATTGTGCTGTACGGAAACAGACAAAGTCTGTAGACCAGTGCTAGAACTAAGTTTGTTGGCTGAGGTTATGGAGAAAGTTTTTTAGGACAAACTTACCAAATTCTTTAACTCATGATGTCTCTTCATATAATCTCAACACAAATTTCTTTCAGGATATGGAGCGAGCATGGGCTTAATATAAATATTGCTTCTAAGAAAGTTGATGTAATAAAGACAACATGTGCTGTTTTCGTAGAATTAATTGTGACCTTTGATCATGGTCATTTACCCAGACAAAAATAAGGAGTAAGAGGTGCAAATGTAGGAGCCACAGGAGTCAACTTGTATATCTGAGTACTTGGAAAAGAGGTGTCTGAGAGTTAAACAGGCTTTTGTAGTGTAGACACTTAGAGCACAAGAATTAAATGTGCTGTATCTGTTTTCCTCAAGCTCCAACTCTATATAATGCAGATATTTTTAACAAAACAGTGCTCCTGCAAATAAAGATGTATAACTAATGAGTGAAGAAAAAAATCACAACAATCGTACCATAGAAGTCAATTCAGGGCCTGTGTTATTTCTATCATGTGTGAATAATATGTTAAGTTTAAATTTTCCTCCCTTACTCTGCTAACTATGTCTTACTCAGCCTATTTTCTTTTCTTTCAGCTGTAGGCAGTAGAACAAAATATTTATATAGTGCATCATCATCCACCTTCCAGTAAACTTTGCCAATATATTCAGTGAGACCAGCCATGTACAGCCAAGAACCCCCCAGTGGAAAAGGACATTTAAAGTATGATTAATTTTCAACTCATAATCATAAGCTACTGAAATACTCTAGTTAGTGCTTCTAACTATTTTACTGTTTGCACACTACTAGAAGACTCCAGCCCCTTTCATTAAAACTAAATCAATAGTTACTTATCTAATATTATGTCCTGCAAATAAACATTAAGAAAACATATTTGCTTATGCACCTTATTTCTAACAGTAATATCTTATACTAGGTGGAAAGTCTTAAAAGAAAAAGGGAAAAAACATTTATATGTTTATATATATATATATATATATATATATATATATATATATATATATATATATATATATGATATATCGACAGTTCATTTCAAATTGACAGTTCTCATTTTATGACCCAGTCGGCAAGCATTTTTGCCCAATATTTAGTAGACCCTGGGTTGATATATATAGTTAGGGGGTGGGGGTGAATATATATATATATATATATATATGTGTGTGTGTGTGTGTGTGTGTGTGTGTGTGTGTGTGTGTGTGTGTAACACTTAGGTACAGGTCAGTCTTCAATCTTAAATTCAAGCTTAGTAAAACAGCTTACCTCAGTATACTTGCTATTTTGTTCACTGTCGGGAACCAGTAGAACAAAATACACTTTGCTTGTGGTAGATTAATCTCTAGTATTGCCTTAATGAACTTATCTTACACCTAAATGCAGCTCCACTGATTGTGTGTGGGCACCACTCTTTTCTATTCTCACTCCACTCTGGTTCCACTATACTCCACTACCCTAATCTCACTTCCCACCCATTCCCACTACAGCTACATTTATACATCCCAACCTATGCCTGCCTCTCACAATTAACCAGTAAACTGCCTCTAGGAACACCTCCCCCATCCTCCATCACTATTAAGATCTCTACCCTGTCTTATAGTCTTGAAACCTTCAATAATACATCCTAACCACCCTAAACATATATTACACAATATCCTAACAATCCTATACTACAAGAAACACTACTCCCACTGTCACAAAGTACATGATATATCTTATATCCCCTTCCAGAGCAAAATTTTCTTTTGCAATCACCATAACACCACTCATCCATCTCACACATACATCACAGTCTTATAATCACAGTTCCATCTTTCCAGTTTCTCTCCCACAAATCCACAACCCAACAGTCCTGTAACATACCGCATTTTTCAAACATATCTCCCGGACTACATCCACATTCACTACTAACCACACACACACACACACACACACACACACACACACACACACACACACACACACACACACACACACACACACACACACACACACCTAAAGCCCGGTAACTTATCATTCTCCACCTGTCTAGATACACATAAAAAGGCTAGGTTTTTCTACACATACCTGCATACTGAGCTGATCCAAAGTGGGGACATCCACCCCAACCCTGGCCAAAGCACCAATATATAGTCAGAACCAACCATATGCCTTCAAAATAACAACATTTCTCTCCCAAACCACAACTAGGTTCACAGTCTATTTCTCCTGAACATGCCTTTTCAAAGCATATGTAACAAGGCTTATCATCTTCACACAAGCCTCTGACACTATAACCCCAACATAGTTATAGCTACTGAAACTTGACTAAAGCCAGAAATAACTAGTAACAAAATACTGCCTTCTGGATGTAACATAAGCAGGTTAGACAGACTAACATAAAGAGGAGGTGGAGTAGCAATAATTTCTAGAAACACAAACGAAGTAACCCAACATCCTCAGACTAACCCAGGGTTTCGAAATTCTGAAATTCTCATTACCCAACTCAAGCTCAAGAACAGTAAATCAATCTACCTAGTAAGACTACACATTCACCCCGGAAACAATCTAGCCAATACCAAAGAAGTCCTTCAGTTGCTGTATCACCACAAAGGCCTTTCTAGCCATGCAATCCTAGCTAGGTACCACAGATTTACTCTTAAATGCTAAAAAAACACAGCTGCCACTTTTCACTTCTAAAAAAACTACTCAAATCAAAAACAATATTTTGATACCTTATGAGCTAACAAATCAAAAATAGAATATGTCATACAGGAAAAACTCCTTGGAGTAATGTTCAGAGATAATCTCAGATACGACCAACACCTACCCCTAACCATCAAAAAAACAAACAAACTGGAAACTAAGATCCCTCTAAAAGGCTAAGAAATGTCTCACTAATAACTCCAGAAAAAACACAACACAAACATACATACTTCTATCCTTATTCTTTGTCTTGCCCATCTTTACAAATCTTAACTTAACCATCAAAAATAAACTAGAGCTAGCCTATAACAAAATTACAAAATTTGCTACAAATAATTCTAAAAAAACCCACAATTGCATAGCAATAAAAAGCCTTAACTGACTAGAACTTAAAGCACCTCAACTGCTATCAACTTATTACAGCCTGTAAACTAACCTCTCCAGAAACAATGCCCAGCTCTAAAAGGAATACTACATCCATATAGCATTAATCAAGCTCTACAATCTAACAACAGATATTTTCTATCCATCACAAAAATCAAAGAGTAGCACAGGAGGCTCACTATACTGTAACCAGCTAGCAAAAATCTGAAACTAAATCCCACCTGAAATAAGACAGGTAGACACGCTACATAGGTTCATAGGTTCATAGGTTTATACTAGGCTATCTGCCCGAGGGCATTTACAAGCCTAGCCCATCGTTTTGTGGCTTACGCCACCCCTTTAGTATGGGGAACTATACCCATTATTTTGCTGTGCCTCTGTCGAGCAGTGACACTGAGGTAATCCCTGGGGTATATCTGCGATCTCCCATCCATTGGTCAAGATTTCTCTTGAACAAGGCCAGCGAGGTGCTCTGCCTCACATGTGCGGGATTTTGTTCCCCAGCATAAGGAGTCTTTGGGTAATGAATCTATCCCTCCAGCACGTCCTATTAATAGCCGTGTCGAGGTTTAAGTCTCCCGCCCTTGTGGCTCTGATGGATCTAGATTTTTGAGGTGAAGCATATTCATCAAATCTGGGTTTGACATGGCCTTGTATGTTAGGCAAAGGTCACCTCTGAGCAGCGGCGACTGAATAGAGCTGGAGTTCTTTCAGTCGGGCAGCATAGGACAGATTTTTGAGACCCTTTATCCTTTTGGTGAGGAACTTTTGTGGCCTCTCCAGCTGCTGCAGGTGTCGGGTCAGATACATCCCAAATGGGGCATTGTACTCAATCATTGGTCTGATGAGTGATGAGTAAAGGGAGACTATGACCTCCCTTGATCTAGATGAGAATCCTTCATGATAAGGTGGGCAATGTAGAAAGTCTTCCTAACTACTTTAGCTACATGGGTGTCGAATGACAGACTACTATCAACCTGGGTCCCCAGGTCCCTGATAACTTCTTCTGTGCTCAGTGGATTGCCACCTATTTGGTAGCTAGGGGTAACCTTGTTTTTCCCAAAGGGTATGACTATGCATTTTTGGCATTTAACTTCAGGCCGTGGCTCTGGCACCAGTTATCCGTTTCTGTGAGACCCTTCTGAAGGATATCTGTGTCAGATGTGTTTTCTACTATGGCCCAGTTTGCAGTCATCTGCAAACTTTGTCAGCCATAACCCTCCTGTGTTTGCTTGTACTTCGAAAAGTAGATGCCAAACAAGAGTGGAGCCCAGGACTGAGCCTGTGGGACACCACTTGTGACAGGTTTTGAGTCTGACATGGCGCCAGCAACTCTGACCCTGTGGGTTCTGTCACTCAGCCAGTTTGCAACCCATCTTGTGATGTATGGGTTAACATTTAAGCTGATGAGTTTTCAATGATACCAGTGGGGTATTGTATCGAAGGCCTTAGCCAGATCGAGGTAGGCTGTATGGACTGCCTTTCCCGTCAATGGCTTTGGTGACTGTTTCGAAGAAGTCAACCAAGTTTAAAAGGCATGATCTGCCTCTGACAAAGCCAAACTGGGTTGGATCCAAAGTCTGCAAATTCCCTATGTCTTTATTTATGAGGTCCATTATGATCCTCTCCATGGCTTTGCAGATAAGGCTTGTCAGGCTAATGGGCGGTAATTTCAGGGTGTGGAGGCACGCCTTTGTGAAGTGGGACCACAGTTGCAGTGCCACTCCTGGGTACGTATCCAGAGGTAAGACTTTGATTAAACAGCTGTCCTAGCTGTGGGTTTAATTCCTCATTGAGTTAGTGGAGCACACAGCCGGGGACACCATCAGGTCCTATGGATGCTGTGTTTTTGCTTTGGAGAGCAGTTCTCACTTGAAGCTGGAGATGTTTGGGGGCTGCAATCGTTTGGTATAGATATCTCTCCTTTTGGGGGAGGGGAGAAGTTTGCACTGAACCTGTCAGCCAGTATGTTGGCAATGTCTGTAGGATCAGTAATCTTCACATCATTTTGAACTAGTTCTGAGCATATCTGGGAGTTTCCTCCTAGGTGTCTAACATAGCTAAAGAAGGCCTTATGATTGTCTTTTGAGTCTTTAGCTATTTTTCTCTCGAAATTTGCTTTGGATGATTTTATGAGAGCTCTTAGTTTTTACTTATAGTGATCAAGGGTGTCTTACCTTTTAAGGATTTTGCTGTATCTTGTAGTAGCTTCCTCCTTTTATTGTAGAGTTTGTTTATGGCTGGGGTCCACCAGACTGGGCGCTTGCCTTTGGTACTAAGAGTCTTTGTTTTGTTTGGGATTGCCTTATCCATGCAGTCCTGCAGGTGCTGGTAGAAGGCCTCTGTAAGTTATTCGGCGGCTTAAGTAGTGTTTTCCACCAGCTCGGGAGCCTTAAAGGAGACCACACTAGTCTTTAGAAGTGTGAAGTCGGCTTTTGAGAAGTTCTTTACTGTGGTCTTTTTAATTTCAGGTGGGGGTGGGATGAGGACCTCCAGCGAGATTAGTTTGTGATCTGATCTCACCAGTGAGGGTATACTTCGGTGTTGAACATTGTGCTCCCATGTAAGTGATGATGAGATCAAGTATGTTATCTCCTCTTGTGGGGATGGTGACTAGTTGTTCCATGGCATTTGAGTTTATGAATTCCAGGAACTTTTGGGCTAGGGTGTTTGGGCTTGAGTAGTGTTCCCGGTCTATATTAGGGTAATTGAAGTCACCTAGTATGATGGTGTTTGGTGATACATTTATCCCCTCTAGTGTTTTCAGGAAGGCCATGTGAGGTTCCTGAGTTTGTGAGGGTGGCCTGTAACATGCTACAATTTGCAGAGCAGTCTTGCCTATGGTTAATTGCACCTGGATGGTCTCCGATGCATCGTCGTTGCCACCAGTCTTGAGGTGTGGGTGTCCTTAATGAATATGGATACCTCCTTTCTTGGTATTGTCAGTTTTGGGGCGGAGCATGATATGAGGTAAAACCTGATAGCTGGGGTGCTCTCAGGAGCCTTGAACCAGGTTTCTGTCACAGCACAGACATCGATGTTCTCCATACTGAGAAGGGCCTCGAGTCGTGCATTTTGAGATTGAGACTTCTGGCATTGAGCAGCATTACCCTTAGTTTTTCCTTTTTGTGTTCTAGGGTGGTAGGTTTAGAATTTGAGCCTTGCCTAAAAAAGGCACTATGGGGGTGGCAAGAGCCTTTGCCAATATCCGGAATCCCAGGGGTGACAGGTGCAAGCCGTCCCTTGCGAAGCAGCGTGGCTTGTCCAGCATGTCATCCCAGGCAGACAGATACTGGATCCCCTTTGAATGACACCAGTGTTTAAGCCAATTGTTAAAGCTGATCATCTTATCTCTGTATTGTGGCATCACTCTTGGTGAAGGTAGGATACTGCTCAAGGTCAGGGTCATACCTGCCTGGGCTACATGTCTTCAAAATGGTTTACCTTTATATGTGCGTGCTGCATGTGTGAAAGTAAAAAGTCCGAAAGGATGTTTTCCAGTTTTTGCAAAGTCAAAAAAAAATGCATTGAATGTAAAATGAGTGAATGCACAGTGACATTCGCTCATTGCAGATTTGGCATTTTGGGTGTGGATTGCACTATAGTGGGGATCGGGAAATGTACCCATTTCCCCACTGTAGTGCGATCTCGGAGTTAGAATATTAAAGTAGAAGGGGTATGGGGGACAAGGGGAGCTTGGCCCCTGCAGTACATTGTGTGTTTGACATTGGAGTTTGAAACTCAGCGAATCTACTGTTTGATTTTCTGAGCTTCGAACTTCTGTGATGTTCGACATCCAGAATTCGGCATTCCGGTTTGCCAACGGACCGATCAACAACATGATTTTAAACATTATAGGTTCATAGGTTCATAGGTTCATAGGTTCATACTAGGCTATCTGCCCGAGGGCATTTACAAGCCTAGCCCGCTTTGTGGCTTACGCCACCCCTTTAGTATGGGGAACTATACCCATTATTTTGCTGTGCCTCTGTCGAGCAGTGACACTGAGGTAATCCCTGGGGTATATCTGCGATCTCCCATCCATTGGTCAAGATTTCTCTTGAACAAGGCCAGCGAGGTGCTCTGCCTCACATGTACCGGGATTTTGTTCCACAGCATAGGAGTCTTTGGGTGATGAATCTATCCCTCCAGCACGTCCTATTAATAGCGTGTCGAGGGTTTAAGTCTCCGCCCTTGTGGCTCTGATGGATCTAGATTTTTTGAGGTGAAGCATATTCATCAAATCTGGGTTTGACATGGCCTTGTATGTTAGGCAAAGGTCACCTCTGAGCAAGCGACTGAATAGAGCTGGAGTTCTTTCAGTCGGGCAGCATAGGACAGATTTTTGAGACCCTTTATCCTTTTTGTGAGGAACTTTTGTGGCCTCTCCAGCTGCTGCAGGTGTCGGGTCAGATACATCCCAAATGGGGCATTGTACTCAATCATTGGTCTGATGAGTGATGAGTAAAGGGAGACTATGACCTCCCTTGATCTAGATGAGAATCCCTTCATGATAAGGTGGGCAATGTAGAAAGTCTTCCTAACTACTTTAGCTACATGGGTGTCGAATGACAGACTACTATCAACCTGGGTCCCCAGGTCCCTGATAACTTCTTCTGTGCTCAGTGGATTGCCACCTATTTGGTAGCTAGGGGTAACCTTGTTTTCCCAAAGGGTATGACTATGCATTTTTGGCATTTAACTTCAGGCCGTGGCTCTGGCACCAGTTATCCGTTTCTGTGAGACCCTTCTGAAGGATATCTGTGTCAGATGTGTTTTCTACTATGGCCCAGTTTGCAGTCATCTGCAAACTTTGTCGCTCCATAACCCTCCTGTGTTTGCTTGTACTTCGGAAAAGTAGATGCCAAACAAGAGTGGGCCAGGACTGAGCCCTGTGGGACACCACTTGTGACAGGTTTTGAGTCTGACATGGCGCCAGCAACTCTGACCCTGTGGGTTCTGTCACTCAGCCAGTTTGCAACCCATCTTGTGATGTATGGGTTAACATTTAAGCTGATGAGTTTTTCAATGATACCCGAGTGGGGTATTGTATCGAAGGCCTTAGCCAGATCGAGGTAGGCTGTATGGACTGCCTTTCCTTCGTCAATGGCTTTGGTGACTGTTTCAAGAAGTCAACCAAGTTTAAAAGGCATGATCTGCCTTTGACAAAGCCAAACTGGGTTGGATCCAAAGTCTGCAAATTCCTATGTCTTTATTTATGAGGTCCATTATGATCCTCTCCATGGCTTTGCAGATAAGGCTTGTCAGGCTAATGGGCGGTAATTTCCAGGGTCGGTGGAGGCACCGCCTTTGTGAAGTGGGACCACAGTTGCAGTCGCCACTCCCTGGAGTGTATCCAGAGGTAAGACTTTGATTAAACAGCTGTCCTAGCTGTGGGTTTAATTCCTCATTGAGTTCGTGGAGCACACAGCCGGGGACACCATCAGGTCCCATGGATGTTGTGTTTTTTGCTTTGGAGAGAGCAGTTCTCACTTGGGCGCTGGAGATGTTTGGGGGCTGCAATCGTTTGCTATAGATAGCTCTGCTTTTGGGGGGAGGAGAAGTTTGCACTGAACCTGTCAGCCAGTATGTTGGCAATGTCTGTAGGATCAGTAATCTTCACATCATTTTGAACTAGTTCTGAGCATATCTGGGAGTTTCCTCCTAGGTTTCTAACATAGCTAAAGAAGGCCTTATGATTGTCTTTTGAGTCTTTAGCTATTTTTCTCTCGAAATTTGCTTTGGATGATTTTATGAGGGCTCTTAGTTTTTACTTATAGTGATCAAGGGTGTCTTACCTTTTAAGGATTTTGCTCTATCTTGTAGTAGCTTCCTCCTTTTATTGTAGAGTTTGTTTATGGCTGGGGTCCACCAGACTGGACGCTTTCCTTTGGTACTAAGAGTCTTTGTTTTGTTTGGGATTGCCTTATCCATGCAGTCCTGCAGGTGCTGGTAGAAAGGTGTTTGTAAGTGATTCAGCGGCTTGAGTACTGTTTTCCGCCGGCTCGGGGGCCTTAAAGGAGACCACACTAGTCTTTAGAAGTGTGAAGTCGGCTTTTGAGAAGTTCTTTACTGTGGTCTTTTTTATTTCAGGTGGGGGTGGGATGAGGACCTCCAGCGAGATTAGTTTGTGATCTGATCTCACCAGTGAGGGGTATACTTCCGGTGTTGAACATTGTGATCCCATGTTCGTGATGATGAGATCAAGTATGTTATCTCCTGGTAAACCTTCAAAACATCACTAAAGAAACACCTGCTAAATAATTGGTTGTGCTCATGCACTACCCAAAACTAACCCCCCTCATACTCAACCTAAATTCCACCTTCAAAGTTGCACAGTTGCACTCCCTTTACTTAACCTTTCTGTACGCTAATCTTACACATATAACTTTATATCTCTCACTAAGAAATCTTACTGTATATTCTCCTACAACTGTCCTTTACACTGTTTTCTAGAGACTGCCACTCCATCCTCTTACACACCTTCTCTCTTACAAAACTTCCACTTCCCACATAAATCCCACTACCTCTAATTCTTTAATGCAAGTCTATAGGGGCTCTGTACCTCAGTCTCCCTAATGTTTTATGTTACTACTTCTCCTCTTAAGTGTTACCTCCTGCTAAATCCCTTGCTGCATTTGCTACCATTCTTTGTACTTCCAACTGATAGGTATATTATATAATATATCCACTGTCTATGTAATTTCTCTGTAACCAGCTAACTCATGAATAAAATGTAGTTCCTTAAAGTCATAGACTACTTGTGTATTATATAATGTGTTCCAGATGTAGTCTTATAATTGTGTTTTCATGTAAACTTAATGTATTTAGCAAAATGTAATTTTTGTCTTTAAATCTACTTGCCAAATATGTGGATCTTTTCTACCCAGGCCTCCACTGAGAATGGGAGACACCCCAGTCTGAACTTCCAAGTAAACAAAGATAAATAAATATATATGTGCATTAGTTCTGTAAACTTGGTGTAACAAAAGCATGACACTTCCCTACTCACACTGACCAGTTTCATGAATGGCATACAGACTTTGCTACAAAAAATCAGAATATATAGAAATGCCCAAAAGAGTGCCATCTAGTAGTAAATATAAGTAGTAATATGTTTCACTGGAAAGCAATGGGAAACCATTGCAATGGCTGCTTAAAATATGGGCATGAATACAAAAAAAAAGTTGCAGCCTCTTATGCATACCCTATGGTAACACAAGACTGGAACATAACTTATAACAAAGGTATCTCTTCTCAACTCCACCAACCCTATTCCTGAGGTGTTGTTATAATTGATGGCTTTGAAGTTGCCCGCCGCTACTGTAAATTTGATCTGGGACACTCCTCCCAGTCTAGTGTTCATTCTATCTAACACAGAGAGAACATTTGAGAAGGCCAACCCACTTAGGTTCTTAACCTTGAATTATCATCTGCTCCTCCTTTCTCCCATTGCAAAAAAAAATCTCCTTGTGTTCTGACTGATAAGTATATTTCAGAGTTGAATAAAACAACAATTGAATTCAGTTCAGAATACATTTTGAATAAATTGCATTTATTTAAACTGTATTTGCTTTAATACTGCTACACACTCAAGTGTGCTAGCTTGCACTGCACTTTCAATTGTTTTTAGTGCTGTTTTAGCTGCTTTCTGAAAAAAAATTCTAAGCTCATTTCCTGCCTTTCCTATAACTAGTCTAGTCCAGATACAGATTTGCTATATCCAGGACTGTTGGTAAGCTTCTGAGCCCCCCCAAGCCTTTCTGTGTTGGAAGGAAGCCTTCTAGCTTATCATTGGGAGTGGTAAGCACTAGGTAGCCTATCTACCACAAGATGAGAGGTTTCTGGCCCAAAAATTGTAGTTTATTGACTGTTTGGACAGTTTTTCCATATCTTTCAACTTTCTGGTTTAAAGGCCTGTGCTTGTGCCTTTTTTCCACCTTTCCTGTAATTAGTCTAGTCCAGGTACAGATTTGCTGTATCCAGGACTGTTTGTAAGCTTCTGAGCCATCCCAATCCTTTCTATGTCGGAGGGAAGCCTTCTAGTTCGTCAGTGGGAGTGGTAAGCACTAGGTAGCCTATCTAATACAAGAGGAGCGGTTTCTGGCCCTGATATTGTAGCTTATTGGCCGTTTGGGCAGTTTTTCCATCTCTTTCAACTTTCTGGTTTAAAAGCCGCATTTGCACTTTTCCCGCCTTCCTGTTACTAGTCTAGTCCAGATACAGAGTTGCTGTATCCAGAACTGTATGTAAGCTTCTGAGCCCCTCAATCCTTTCTGTGTTGGAGGGAAGCCTTCTAGCTTATAAGTGGGAGTAGTAAGCACTAGGTAGCCTATCTACCACAAGAGAAGTGGTTTCTGGCCCAGAAATTGTAGCTTATTGGCCGTTTGGGCAGTTTTCCATCTCTTTCAACTTTCTGGTTTAAAAGCTTGCATTTGCGCTTTTTTCCCACCTTTCCTGTAACTAGTCTAGTCCAGATACAGAATTTCTGTATCCAGGACTGTTTGTAAACTTCTGAGCAGTGCCAAAGTCTGCTCTTCAATTTTCCCTTAGATCTGATAGTTCTCTCCTCTCCTACACTTTTACTAGCGTATTAGTTTAGCACTTTGCCAGACTTCTTCTAGCAATTATTATAGCACACAAAAGTGCTACCAGCACTAAATGTTTCTACAAGGAAACAACTCCAGTACTTATTATTAATGCCCACCCCTCCAGGCATGTCTAAAGGTCAGTTCCCTGTGCTTTGTCCTATTAAGCTGATGAACTTGGGCATCCTAAGGCAATGTAGCAACTGCCTCATGTACACTGACAACCCTCTTGTCTTACCTCCCAACACAGACTTGTGAGAGATGCACTTATATATCCAAATTGGAAGCCAAGCACTCTCCAGCCAAGACTAGAACAGCTGGTCAAGGGGAGAAGGTCAACACTTGCACCACACCACATGGAATGCATAGCCCTCCAAAACACACACCAGCACTGCCTTCACATAAAAACACAAACCACACACCCACCTTCGCAGAGGTTCTCAATAAAAATCTACCCAAACAGCAGAGACCTCCAAGGCATAAACGCACTTGACCACCATAACATAACACAACACTAATCACGAGACACATAACCCAGAGACCCATAAATTGTAGCTTATTGGTTGTTTGGGCAGTTTTTCCATCTCTTTCAACTTTCTGGTTTAAAAGCCCACATTTGCGCTTGTTTCCCACCTTTCCTGTAACTAGTCTAGTCCAGATACAGATTTGCTGTATCCAGGACTATTTGTAAGCTTCTGAGTGATGCCAAAGTCTGCTCTTCAATTTTTCCTTTAGATCTGATAGTTCTCTCCTCTCCTACACTTTTACTAGGGTATTAGTTTAACATGTTACCAGACTTCTTGTAGCAATTATTGTAGCACACAAAAGTGCTACCAGCACTAAACGTTCTACAAGGAAACAGCTCCAGTACTTATTATTAATGTCCACCCCTCCAGGCATGCTTAAATGTCAATTCCCTTTGCTTTGTCCTATTAACCTGGTGAACTTGGACATCCTGAGTCAATGTAGCAACTGCCTCATGTACACTGACAACCCTCTTCTCTTACCTCCCAACACTCAGACTTGCAAGAGATGCACTTATATATCCAAATTGGAAGCCACGCACTCTCCAGCCAAGACTGGAATAGCTAGTCAAGAGGAGAAGGTCAACACTTGCACCACATCACATGGAACACATAGCCCTCCAGAATACACACCAGCACTCCATTCACATAAAAACACAAGCCACACACCGAACTTCACAGAGACTCTCAATAAAAATCTACCCAAACAGAGGAGACCTCCAAGGCAGAAATGCACTCGACCACCACAACACAACACTAATCACGAGATACATAACTCTCCTAAACAGTGTGCCACTCAACCAAACCCCCTATGGCAAAACAGCATGCCCAACACACTAGTCATAGATGACTCAATAATAAAGCACACTGATGTCCCACTCACTAGGTTGGATAAGGAGAAAGTAACAGTCAGCTGCCTGTCAGGTGCCAGGATCTGCCACATAATGCATGCACTCAGGTTCCTATACAACAGGTACAAATATGACTCTGTCATTGTACATGTGGTTGTGAATGACCTGAGACGTACCTCCCTGGACTACATGAAAAGAGACATGGAGGAGCTCTCAGATTATGTAGCCCAGGTGGGTATGATCCTAACCCCGAGCAGCATCCTACCATCACCCAGAATGATGCCACAGTGCAAGCAGAAAATGATTGATTTCAACAATTGGCTAAGTTTCTGGTGTCATTCTAAGGGGATCCAGTATCTGTCTGTCTGGGATGACATGACTGACAGACCTCGATGCTTTGCCAGAGATGGCCTGCATCTGTTACCCCTGGGCTTCTGGATACTGGCCAAGGCTCTTGCCACCCCTATAGTGCCTTTTTTAGGTGGTGTTCCAAAGACAAATTATCACCATAACAACTACAAACAAATGCAATATGAGAATCATGCTGCTCAATGCTAGAAGTCTAAATCTCAAAATGCACTCACTCGAAGCACTCCTTAAAATGGAGAACATCAACATCTGTGCTGTAACAGAGACCTGGTTCGAGGCAGCGGAAAGTGTCCCTGCACTACCAGGCTTTAACTCATTCCACACCTTTCGGCCACAGAACTTGGACCGAAGCTCCAAAGGTGGTGGTGTTTCCATATTTATAAAGGAGGCACACACCTCTAGACTGGTAGCCCAACATAATGCATCTGAGATACTTGGTGCAGCTAACATTGGGTAAAACAGTGATTCAGGTTGTAGCCTGCTACAGGTCCCCAACCATGTCCCAAGACTCACACTCCACGTTCCTAAGCACCCTGGAGAATATTAGGGTCCAAGTTAACACTCTCATAATGAGTGACTTAAACTACCCCTCCATTAACTGGGAAAACTACTCATGTATCAATACACTTGCCCAACATTTCCTGGAATTCATGAATTCCAGTGCCCTGGACCAGCTCATTCTTACCCCCACTAGAGGTAGCAACATCCTTGAGCTGGTCATTACTAACATGGTTGACCATTGCTTTGCACCAGTAGTCAACTCCTCCCTGGTTAGATGCGGCCGCAAATGAATCACCTTGGAAATCCACCCCCCCCCCCAAAAGGTAACCACCATGAAAAACTTCTCCAAAGCTAACTTTGGTCTCCTAAAAACAGAGGTGGCTAACTTCACGGCACCCATGCAAATCGAGAATAGTTGCATGACCGCTGAATCATACACCAATGCATTGTACGAACACGTACACAAATGCATGGATCTCACCATACCCAATAGAACCAAGACCCTCTCCTCCAAAACAAGGAAGCCAATCTGGTGGTCCCCTACCGTAAACAAACTCTACAACAGAAGGAAGAAACTGATGTGGAATAAGGTAAATCCCAAGACTGGAAAAGCTCCCTTATCAGCCTCAACAAAAAGTTGAGATCCCTCATCAAAACCGCTAAAGCTAGCTATGAAAACAAAATTGCAGCAGATAGTAAAGACAACCACAAGGCCTTCTATAGTTATGTAAAGAAGCTTCACAGCAATACCCAGATTTTGCTCTGAGCTACTGCACGATAGTACTTCCTATACCAAGCCAACAGATATTGCCAATATACTGACCAACAGATTCAGTGCCAACTTTACCACTCCCCCCAAAGGACCAATCACAATACCAGCAGATTGCCAGGCACCCAGTATTACTGCTGCACAGGTTAAAACAACACTGTCCAAGGCCAAAACTACAGCTTCTGTGAGGCATGACAATATCCCTGGCTGTGTTCAACATGAACTACAGATTGAACTGGCACCTCACCTGTGTGCCCTGTTCAATCACAGCCTTACCTTAGGCTTTGTCCCTACCAAATGGCACACTGCTACAGTCATCCCTCTCCACAAAGGAGCAGTGACCACAGACCCTGGGAACTATCACCCCATTAGCCTGACGAGTTTGATATGCAAAGCTATGGAAAGCATCATCATGGACCTAATAAACAAAGATATAGGGAAACGCCAAACTCTGGATCCTACACAGTTTGGTTTTGTGAAGGGTAGATCATGCCTGCTCAACTTGGTCGATTTCTTTGAGTCAGTCACCAGAGCAGTGGATGAAGGAAAGGTGGTTCATACAGCCTACCTTGATCAGGCCAAGGCCTTTGATACCATTCCCCACTCAGGAATCATAGAAAAACTCACTAAGCTAGGCATCAATCCCTATATCACTAGGTGGGTTGCAAACTAGCTCACAGATAGAACCCACAGTGTGAAAGTAGCTGACTCCAAGTCAAATTGCAGACCAGTCATGAGTGGAGTCCCACAGGGTTTGGTCCTGGGTTCTCTCCTGTTTGGTATCTACTTCTCTGAAGTCCAGCCCAACATGAAGAGACTCTGGCTGACAAAGTTCACAGACGATTGCAAGTTGGGAGCTATTATTAACTCCCCAAGTGATGATGACATCCTACAGAAAGGCCTCACCGAGACCAAAACTGGTGTCAGAACCATGTCCTTAAGCTCAAAGCCAAAAATGTGTCATCATCCCCCTTGAAAAAAACTGTTTTCCTTGAATTACCACATTGATGGTAGTCCACTGAACACAGAAGGCATTATAAGAGATCTGGGAACACAGGTTGACAGCAACCTCTCTTTTGAGCACCACATTGCCACTGTAGTCAGAAAGTTCTTCTATGTGGCACATCTCATTACTAAGGGTTTTGCATCCAGGAAGAAATAGGTCATTGTCTCCCTCTACTCTTCCCTCATTAGGCCAGTCATCGAGTACAATGCCCCACTTGGCATGTACCTCACTAGACACCTGCAACAATTGGAGAGGCCACAATAGTACCTCACAAAGAGGATCCTAGGCCTTAAACATTTGTATTCTCTGTCTTATATCGCCTAGTGGCGATCTCTGCTTGACTTACAGAGCCATGTCTGACCCAGCTCTGTTAGAAATGCTACATCTAAAGTAATCCCAATCCCTCTGCAGCACATGCTCCAGAGATCTCAACCTTATTAAAACAATCAATAGAACATGCTGGAGGGACAGGTACATAGTCCACAGACTGCCCATGCTATGAAACAGACTTCCCATATATGTCAAGCAGAGCACCTCACTGGCCCTCTTCAAGAGAAATCTTGATAAGTGGATGTGAAATAGAAAATTCAGCCCGAGGATCACTCCAGTGGCTCTGCTCAACAGAAGCACTGGGAACTAGGTCAGGTGGCACAATGCCAGGGTAATCCTATGGGCTAGGCTTGTAAAGGCTCCGGGGCCATTAACCTAGTACACACCTATGAACCTATGAACCTACAGAGGGATAAAGACCTGGCGATTGCAAGCCAGGTGACCCAAGTTTGATTAGCAACTTAGGCACCTGCTTGACCTGGAGTGAATGGAGTAGAACACTGAGATGCCTTCAAATTGGGGTAAGTTGTATGTAAACATGGATACTAATGTAGTGGTGAGATTAACTTAGTTTTATGTTCTAGTTACTTACCTATCTCCGAATTAACAGTGGGAGCAACTGGCGTCTTTGTGAACTACCTTAATGTTACAAAATAGGAAACTATCCCCCTCTCCATTAACTGTATACATAATTTCCATAGCTGTCTTCTGTAATACACGTATACTGACAAGCGCATGTACACACACGTATGGACAAAGACACACACATATTTTTTCCATTTAAAATATATCAATTTTAATTTTCTAAGTGCCATTAATGCCCTGTAATGAGGACATTCTTGGAAAATAGTCAATCCAGGGGTATAGAAGCATTGTAATCACACCCCTTAGAATTCAGTTGCATCCCTGGCATACTTCTCAACTGTATAGATTTTTGCCTCATATTTTTGGTCTATTCCTCATAGAATTTGTGATTTTCTGAATTTTTGTGGTAAATAATTGAAGAATGACTTCATTAAGTAATAACAGTCATTTGAGTTTCTGACTTCATATACTTCAGAAAATGTATGCTAACACAAGACCTTTTATTCTAGCAACTTTCTAAGTTTATAAGAACAGTGATTAAAATTTGTCCCTATTTTGGGGGCTTTCTATCCCCATTATTTTTGGTTTTGTCCAGATTTTCTGCTAAGAGGTTGAGAGCTATGATCCCTGCCAATTATAAGGCATTACTGCTTACTTTGGCAAAGACCATTCTGTGTAGCTACTTAAAGGATGGGATTCCTACCTTCTAAGGCACAGTCATCTGTGCTGAATGCAAGTTTAGGGACACATTTTCAAGAGCCTAATATTTTTATATAAAACAGTACACTCCTCTCTATAAGCCACTGCAAATGCATTTCAGATGTGAAGAACTGAACACTTTTGCATAAAATACTTAAAACTGTACAGCTGTATCATGCTAAAAGTCAAAACATAAAGACACATGGATACATGCATACATTCCCTCCCTTTGTAGCTTACAGACAATGCCTTTATATAATTTAAAACAGGATTTTATTCATATGCTGTCATCCTTTCCTTGCTGTTACTGATGTGCCATTTCCTAGAATAGTCCTGCTATCTTTCTAAAATCAAACCATCATTCAACACTAAAACTTTGTGTGTGCTGAATTGTAACAACTTCATCTATGTCCTAGTTTTCTGAGATGTTTTCGATGTAACAAATAAAGTAGGTATCTGTACTGCCTTGGCAGAAAAAATGTGCATGCATACTACAGATTAATTTTTTCACCCACTGCCAAGAACTGTTAGAGCTGAAAGGTGTCATCTGAAGATATCTTCCGCTGTGTAAATTGCATACCTGTCAGCGTCTTTGCTCAATAATTCTTTACAAAGTCAAATATAACAAGGGAAAGGTGGAAAATAAGGGTAATTTTTAAAAACATATTACTCTAATTCACTAAAAAAAGATAACAGAATGTTACAGACCTCTCAACTGTCCAGATTTTCACAGAATGTCCAGATTTTTGCCTCATATTTTTGATCTATTCTTCATAAATTTTTTTTTCTGGCAAATAACTGGGATGATCCGAGGATTGAAGTTCACTAAATAATGACATACATTTGAGTTTCAGACTTCAGATCCTTCAGAAATTGTATATTAACACAAACCCTGTTGTTCTAGCAACACTCTAACCCCGGGATTCATGAAGCTTGCGCCAGGCGCAGGTGTAGCGTAGGCGGTATAATGCCAAATATGTCCGCCGAGCGATTCAGGTACGATCCAATTCCACGTGCACTACCAGCATACGCCAGATCTGCGCAGCCCTCAGCTCAGGTATGCTAATCACCCCATGCGCAGTACTGCAGCATGCAAATAAAGGTACACAGCAATTCATGAAGTGGTGTAGGCGTAGCGTAAGCCTACAGAAATGTAAACCAAAAAAAAAAAAAACGGTTTACATTTTGCCAAACAGAACATCGGAGCCATGAAAGCAGACCAGACTCATGTATTAGAAAGTTAACATATGCCACTGGCTAAATATACAGCCAATGGCATAAGAAAAGATGCACAACACATAAAAAATAACGTTTAATGTCATGGCCACAGTAACGCAAAGTACAACCACAGGGCATGTGTGCGCAAACAGGAACACAAGGAAAATATATACAAATGTCATAAAATTGCAATGTAACACAAATCATGATTTCACCATAATAGTCAATGGTATGCATGCTACACCACAACCAAGCTGCAAGGGTTGCTAAGGGTCTGTGACAGTGTTCGGCGTGGTAACTATGAATTAGTAGTCAATGCCATGCAATGCCCGCCAGCCTAAGGATGTACTATATGGCGCAGCGCTACAACACCGAGGCGTGGTCTGGAGGTATACATGACATCACCAGTGGGGTGTGCCACCATAGCTGTAAGCACAATGGAGCAATGCAAATCCGGGCTGCCCATTGCTAAGCAAAGCCGCAGGATAGGGGTGTGGATGTAGGTATAGCTTTGCTTAGCTGAGAGCACACATGGTGCCTGAAAGCGCATGTGTATATGGATGAAAATGTGCCCAAAAACCGGTAAGCAGACGCACGTGCCGCGCACCACAGCTCAAACAGGAAGTTTAGAGGAAGACAATAAGGAAATGTTGCAGTAGGGTAATTGAGTACAACTGAGCAATTAACACCTATTAACTCACTATGGGCTATTGACAGCAGCTAACAAGGCTGCTAGCAGCAACCTGCAGAACAGGATAGGGGAGGTGTCAGATTGTAAAGAAAAGAGAACTGTCACCGCAGAGCAAAACAAACCTGCAGTAGATCGACTATAGAACACATTTCGCAAGACAATCCTGGTTTGGGAAAGTACAAAGCAAGAAAGCAGGCTGCTGGATGCATGCCATCAATGTGAGGGGAATCGCTAAGAAAATTTAAGGCAAGGGCAAGAGGTAATCCATGGCAACTAAATGTAATTCAACACCAAAGGCACCACAATAGCAGTACCTGTGGTAAAACACATAAGATACCCAGCAGCTCTGATTGTGCATACACACCCTATGACATCATCAGTGTTCAAAGCACAATAGTATAAAGTGTGAAGGCACCTCACACACACTTGTGTATTCCCAAACACTGCACCATCGGTGTAAACAGATGGAGAACTTTTACAATGTACTTGTTGGGAGCTGCCATAGCTGTGATTCATCACCATGTGTTGGAGACTGAAGGTGTTGTGGAGGATGATGCTGACAACCACCTCAGGCCCCGGAGGAAGAGAAGAGTGTTCAGACCAAGGGTAACCTAGCAGGGGCTACATGATCTGGAGATAGTAGAGCGTTACAGGGTGGACAGGGACATCATACAGCAAACTGTTGAGCTGTGCCGGCCACGCCTGAGATCCAGAAACAACAGAGGGGAGCCCATCCCAGTGGACACGAAGGTATGTGTAAGCTTGAGAATACTAGCCACAGGTACCTTTCAAAGGCCAACTGGAGAAATCATGGGGATCTCACAGGCATCAGCATCCAGGGTACTCCACCAGTTCCTGGATGCCATGTTACCACATGCCAGTGAGCATATATACTTCCCCCGAACTCAGAAGGAGTTGGCCAGCAATATGCATCTCTTCCACCATGTGGCACACTACCCGGAGGTACTGGGTGCAATAGACTGCACGCACATACATATCAAGTCAATGCCTGATACAAGGCTATTAGTGAATTGCGTGCCCAAGTGGGGAGCCATGTCGTTCTGAGGTTTGTGTAAATCGCAGCCTAGGATGTTGGACGGTCACATGGAGTCTATGTTCCAGGCTTTAGAAAGTGCAGGTTTGAACTGCATAGTTGCGACCGCAGGGACTCTGCATTGTTCCTGTATAGATTTGGGACCTTTAGGGTGTGAGAGGGGTGTAAAGTTATCATTGAACCTATCTGCCAGGATGCTGCCAATATAAGTCGGTTCTCTAATGTTCCTGCCTAACTGTTGTATGTCAGAGCAGATGTGGGTATTGCCATCGAGAGTAGTGACATACCTCCATAATGCTTTGTGGTAGTCCTTGGAATGTGTCGCAGTAATGTTTACGTAGCTAGCTTTGGAGGATGTGATAAGGGATGTCAGATTCCTACTGAGGCTGACCAGGGAGCTACTCCACCCATGGGATTGTACTCTACCTTGCAACAGTCTCCTCCTTCTGTTGTACATTATGTCCATGGCAGTGGACCTCCAGAGTGGTGTCTGTTATCTGGTGGGTACCGTCATGGCCCTGTTTGGGATAGCATGATCCATGCAGTCGTGTAAGTGCTAATGAAGTGCAGTTGTGTATGTTTCAGTGTTTGTAACTATATTGTTCATCTGCACGGGTGTCATGACGTTTACTACTGCTGTCATAAGAAGCTTGAAGTTGGCTTTGTAGAAATATTGTATTGTGTTTTCCGTGAAGGGTGTGGTGCCGGGATGTGGATAACAAGGGTGATTAGCATACGTTTGGAACTGACCAACGAGGGGATAACCCCAGGTGTGGAACACCAGTCACACATGTTGGTAATGTCCAGGTCTAGGATATTGTTGGCCTTGGTGGTGGTGTGTATAGGTTGATCCAGCCAATTGGAGGTTATGAATCCCAGAAAGTGTTGGCCTAATGTGTCGGTACATGAGTAGGTATCCCAGTTAAGTGTGGGGTAGTGTCAGTCTCACATCAGTAGTTCCTGTTTGAACCCTACTTTCCAGTACACCAAGAAATGAGGGCCGTTAACCGTGGGGTATGGTGTGGAATCCGTAGCAAGCTACAATTTGTATAGCAGTTCTGGCCACAGTTAGTTGCACTTGGATAACCTCTGATGCATTGTGCTAAGCAACTAGCCTGGAGGTGTGTACATCCTTGTGAAATATGGACACACCTCCGCCGTGGGTGTTCCGCTCCTGGTTACATGACTGAAAGGTGTGGTCTGCGTAATAGCCTGTCAGTGCAGGGGTGCTCTCCGGAGCCTAGAAGCAGGTCCCAGTCACTGCAGAGATATCAAAGTGGTCCATTATAAGGAGTGCCTCGGCTGAGTGCATTTGAGATGAAGATGTCAAGCATTACATAACATTACCCTCAGATTTTGCTTGCCTGTTCCTGTTCTGGTGGTGAATATGTTATTTGAAATGTGTCTAAAACAGGCAGTATGGGAGCAGCAAGAGCCTTAGATGTTATCCATAATCCCAGGGCCGACAGGTGCAGGTCATCTGTGCCAAAGCATCGTGTTTTGTCAACCATGTCATTCAAACCAGACAGATACTGGATACTCTTGGAATGACACCAGAAGCATAGGCAACCGTTGAAGTGACTAATTCAGTTGTTGTACTGTGGTATCAGCCTGGACAAATGCAGAATGCTTCTCAGGGCTTGGGCGATACCTGCCTGGGCTACAAGATTGGAGAGCTATTGC
Source organism: Protopterus annectens (assembly GCF_019279795.1). NCBI lineage: Eukaryota > Metazoa > Chordata > Ceratodontiformes > Protopteridae > Protopterus > Protopterus annectens. The sequence goes on along the minus strand of NC_056744.1, from coordinate 1,464,223,547 downwards.
ATGTCCCTGTACATGTAGTCCAGGAAGTTACATCTCAGGGCATTCACACTAACATGGAAAATGGCAGCCATATTGTACCTGTTGAGGAGTGACCTGAGTGCATAGGTTTTGTCGACCATGTCATTCAAAGCAGACAGATACTGGATACCCTTGGAATGACACCAGAAGCATAGGCAACTGTTGAAGTGAATAATTCAGTCGTTGTACTGTGGTATCATTCTGGACAAATGCATAATGCTTTTCAGGGCTTGGGCGATACCTGCCTGGGCTACAAGATCGGAGAGCTATTGCATATCCCTGTACATGTAGTCCAGGAAGTTACATCTCAGGGCATTCACACTAACATGGAGAATGACAGTCATATTGTACCTGTTGAGGAGTGACCTGAGTGCATAGGTTATGTTGCGGATCCTGTTACCCGACAGCCAGATGAAAGTTACTATCGCCTTGTGTAGCCTGCTGAGTGGGACATCAGTGTGACTGCCTACAGAGTCACCTATGACTAGTGTGTTGGGTATGTTATAACACCCTATTGGCTGTAATTGATGGGCACACATGAGTCTGTGGGCTATAAGTAATTGGTGTTGTGTTTGGTGATGGGGGCTGCCTCTGTTGCCTACACAGAGTAGTATGGAGTGGCTCCGCAAATGTAGTCTTACTATGTGTGGCCTGTGGTGGTGGAGATCTAGTGAGACTATGTGATGAGTGGGATGTGGTGCAAATGTTTAACATCCCCACATGATTGTCAGGTTCAGTCTGGGTTGGAGAGAGCATTACCTCCAGCATGGCTACATATGTGCATCTCCCACAGGCTGTAGTGTCATATGTTAGGAGGTGAGCATTGACTGTGTACATGACACAATTGCTATATTGCCTCATGTTGCCCATATTCATCATATAGACAGGCAATAACACTGGTAATTGACACTTGGACATGCCTGTATATTCAACCATTTCTCACAAGATATTTGAGGTAATTGTGTACAACAGCTGTTGTACTGTAAGCAAGCTGGAAATGTAAGGACAAACACCGTTTACCTGTAGGAAATGAGTAGGATTGAGTGCTATAGTAATTAGCAGCTCATGAAGTGCTTACATGTTCTGAACAAGTGCTGAGCATGAATAAGCAATACAGATAGGGTGCTGGATAACATAAACTCACTGCCCCCCCAACAGGCACACAATCACATATCCATGAACACTACAGAGCCCCTGTAACCATAACTATGATGGTACAAGGTGCACTCAGGCTGCATGTGACTGTCCACATCCCTGGTCGTATAATACACATATGGCAAAACAGATTGCTCTACACATACACTTCCATGTAAAACATAGGTTTATGTTAGTCTGTGAAAATACTGAATGGAGCACACCAACAGTTATCACAACCCACAAAATGGAAACGCCACTCATAATGGCAGGCACTGCATTATTACCCTGCTGAGTATGGTCTGAAAGTCCATGAACCTTAATCAACGTAGATGTTGTTAGCAGTACAGATGTAGATGACAGTATGGATGATTTCACACTGCATAGCATACCTGTGACAGGTCATAGGACATCATCACCCATACTGTGTTCCACCTACACTCAGTATACTAGATGTACCTTCGTATGTCACAGGAGTATTATACCAGTGGCCTTTTGACAGAAGCAACACTACAAAAGGTGTCTGAGTGACATGTGCATATCACACCAGTGGCAGCTACAGTAAAACAGGGTTAATGTTTTGTACTCCCACCTCATTGTAGCCCATACCACACAGACAAATGGGAGGCATCTGCATATGTAAGTATGTGAATGGCCATGACCTAGGAGCAATAGCTGACTCAGTGTTGTGGATAACATACAGAATGGGCTTTGTGGGTGAGGTGCGTGACATATGTGCACAATCTGACAGCTGCTTATTGCATTGTCACCGCTAGGTTAATAACCCTGTACCCATTAACTACCACCTAGGCACCGGTCAACATTATGGACACTGTGTGTAAGGGATGGTGCTGTGCAGTTTACCTCCCTGAGCCAGTGACATCACCAGGCCTATTAGGTAGTCATAAGAGGTAACCCAAGTCATGACAGGGTGCCATCCATGAGCATGGAGATCATTGGACAGCCATACTCAGCACTCAAGTGACCAATATTGGATCACATATCACCTTTAAGGGGAATTGGCCATGCTTGGATGGGCGACACCAGCCTTCACAATCCTCATCTCCAATATGCAGCATGCTGCCTACCCTGCATAAAGACATGTGCAACACTGTGATGTTGGACATGCTACACATACATATCCTGATCTGAAAGACATACGTCATGGACAGCCACCTTCCTAGTACAAGGATCACCGCATGCTGGACAGATCCCTGTGCCATACATGTTACATACTCCTGCCATACCATGCAACCCTGTCCAGCAAAGCTGCACATGTCATCTCTCTCATACATGGTGCGATGACTGCATGGTAGATGTATCATTAACTGTCTGGATCAGTAATGTAGCACTGATTCACCTGTCAGCGGGAACATGGCTGTTGGATACAGCTAGAAAACCTTACATCCTATGCCCATACATGGCCCAGGGCATACATACTACTACATGACCTTGGCCGTACATGCTATAGTTGATAACCATCCCTGCAAATACAATCTGGCTAGCCATTGTCCCATGTGTATCACATGTGCAACACAGGCGATACGTGGCTGGATGTTGAACTGCTGTACAGTGCCTTGTAGATGTATATGGCAAAACACATGCATGTAAAGGTTTCCTTGTGCATGTCTGCATTGTCACTGCTCATGTCCGTTAAGGCAGTGTATGTGTTGATATGTGACATATCCACAGCATCAAGGTCACAGCATTAATGTGGACACATCCAGGCATGTGCTGATAGGTAAGAACACCAGTACAGGCAAACAGACATGCCCACATCAAGACAGCATTCACATGGAGTATGAGCAATGTAATGAGGTGACACACATATATGGTGATAATATACAATCCCCATCAGGTGTTACATGTGTGTGACACAAACATGTCAGTCATGTCAGCATCATGACGATTTGCAAAGACAACTGTTCATATGTACTAAATGTAATACACATGTATGTGCAGCTGTATCTCTGTGCATCTCTGAGATGCTGTGACCTGTCTCCATCATTATGTCTTACAGATAATGCCTCAATCACGACTGCCAGCATATAGCCACTTGGAGGATGATGCCCTCATACCTTACCTCTAGGATAACTATGAGGTATTGTTCAGCCATGTGCCACAGCATGCCCAGCAGTGTGATGACCTGTGGCAGGAACTTCGCAGGAGGGTTAATGATGTCGGTGGCCCA
>NC_056744.1:1464142762-1464219704 GCF_019279795.1 Protopterus annectens | reverse complement strand
TGGTAGAATATGTAGTCCAAAGGATAAGGCAAAAAACTGACAGTTTGATCCAGACACACAGGACCTTAAGAAACACCTGAAGTTTTAAATCTGGTATTACTGGGAAATGTGAATGAAGAAGAACAAGCAATATGTTGTGAAGTGACATAATTTTGAACAGGTTTAAGAAGGAAAGAGCCAGAACTGGTCTTCAAGAATTTTCTTTCTTTGACTCTAGAAACATCCTTGAATAAATAAAAAAAAAGCTTTCCCAATCTGGGAAAGAGGAACTGGTTCTATCACTCCTTGGGACAGCATGTTTTGAAATACAGGGGTTAATAAAACTCTGATCTGGTAGATGAGGAATAATCCACTGAAAAGGAAGGATTTCTTTCTGCTGTCATCCGCAATCCTGATGTATGATCTTCAGAACCCATTTGTCTGAAACCATCCATTGCCAATGAGAAAAAGGGATATTCAGACTCTCTGGAAGTGAAAAGACTGCCAGGATGGGAAGGGGATACAAGGTCCCTTAAATAGTCATTCTCTCTTGTTAGACTCCCTAGGTTTTGTATGATTCCTGATTTCTTTTGGAACCCCTTGGCATTTCTTCTTAAATGTCAGTTTACCGGCATTTTCTTGAGACAGTTGATTTTCCTTTTTACCAAAACTGGATGAGAGGTTAGAGAATCACTTAGAAATTTTGGAAAACGGGGGCTGAAAGATATTTGAGATGCCCTGTATCAACTAACCCATTTCATCACACTTTAAAACCCTGCAGCAGAGGAATCAAAAACTAAATCTCTACCCAAAGGATAATTTAAAATCTAATTGTTCTCATCATCTGGGAGGTTCAGAGAATGTAACCCTAGCAGACCTTAAAACAGTACTAGTGGGCACAGCCCTAGAAGTATTAACTGAGTCATACTCACACTGCACACAATAAGTTTTGAGCTGTTAAATGGAAGAAACTAAATTACTGAAAACACATTTTTCCTCACAAGAAGAAACTGCAGACAAAATATTCCTCATGCTTTCAGTTAGTCAGAATGAACTGTAGCATATGAGCCTGACAATTCAAAATTCTGAAAATCAAAGTTGCAGAAGCATACATTTTTCCCCATACTTATCAATAATCTTCCTATCATTGTCATAAAGAATAGGATTGGAATCAAATGAAAGTTATGTAGTTACCACAATAATAGATCCGTGTTGTCTCTTTCCATCTGGTTCAAACTGCGGGATTATCGGATCTAACTCAGATCTGAGACTGGCTATATCCAAAAAACATCAGTTTGCCAAGGTCTACCTCCTCTACCCATAATCCCTCACCTAACTAGGACTATCTCAGATCAAGTTTGCCCCTCGCTGCCCAAGCTTATAGGTTCATAGGTTCATAGGTTCATACTAGGCTATCTGCCCAAGGGCATTTATAAGCCTAGCCCAGAGTTTTGTGACTTTCACCACCCCTTTAGTTTGAAGGATACTATGCCCATTATTTAGCTGTGCCTCTGTCAAGCAGTGACACTGATGTGATCCCTGGGGTATACCTGCGATCTCCCATCCATTGGTCAAGATTTCTCTTGAACAAAGCCAGCGAGTGCTCTGCCTCATGTATGCGGGATTTTGTTCCACAGCATAGGGAGTCTCTGGGTGATGAATCTGTCCCTCCAGCCACGTCCCTATTTACACCTTGACCGTGTCAAGGTTCACGTCTCGTGCTCTTGTAGATCAGGATGGATTTAGATTTTTTGAGGTGAAGCATGTTCATTAATTCGGGTTGGACATGGCCTTGTATGTCAGGCACAGGTCACCTCTGAGCAGGTGGTAGCGACTGAGTAGAGCTGGAGCTCCTTCAGTCAGGGCAGCATAGGACATATTTTTGAGACCCTTTATCCTTTTGGTGAGAACTTTTGGGGCCTTTCAATTGCTGCAGGTGTCAGGATTCAGATACATTCCAAATGGGGTGTTGTACTTAATCATTGGTCTGATGAGTGATGAGTACAGGGAATGATGACCTCCCTTGACCTAGATGTGAATCCCTTCATGATCAAGTGGGCAATGTAGAAGGTCTTCCTGACTACTTTGGCAGTAATGGGTGTCAAATGAAAGGTTACTGTCAACCTGGGTCCCCAGATCCTGATAACCTCTTCTGTGTAGTGGATTGCCACCTATACCAGCTGGTAGCTAGGGGTAACCTTGTTTTTCCCGAAGGGTATGACTATGCATTTTTAGCGTTTAACTTTAGGCCATGGCTTTGGCACCAGTTATCCGTTTCTATGAGACCCTTCTGAAGGATATCTGTGTCTGATGTGTTTTCAACTATAGCCCAGTTTGCAGTCATCTGCAAACTTTGTCGCTCCTGTAATCCTCCTGTGCTTGCCTGTACTTCTAAAAGTAGATGCTGAACAAGAGTGGGCCCAGGACCAGGAGCCCTGTGGGACACCGCTTGTGACAGGCTTGGGAATCAGACATGGCGCCAGCAACTCTGACCCTGTGGGTTTCTGTCACTTAGCCAGTTTGCAACCCATCTTGTGGCGTATGGGTTTACATTTAAGCTGGTGAGTTTTCTATGATGCCAGTGGGGTATTGTGTGGCGGAGAATGCCTTTGCAAGGTCAAGGTAGGCTGTGTGGACTGCCTTGCCCTCATCAATAGCCTTGGTGACTGTTTTGAAAAAGTCAACCAAGTTTAAGAGGCATGATCTGCTCTTGACAAAGCCAAATTGGGTTTGATCCAATGTCCTGCAGTCCCCTATGTCTTTGTTATGAGTTCCATTATGATCCTCTCCATAGCTTTGCACGCGGGGCCAGGCTTGTCAGGCTGATGGGGCCCGGTAGTTTCCATGGTGGTGGAGGCACCGCCCAGCACATGTAGTGGGACCACAGTTGCCATACGCCCACTCCTTGAGTACGTATCCTGAGGTGAGGCTAAGATTAAACAGCTGCCCTAATTGCGGGTTTTAATTCCTCAATGAGTTTGTGGAGCACCTGGCCGAACGGCTTGAGGACACCATCTGGTCCCATGGATGCTGTGTTTTTGCCTTGGAGAGAGCTGTTCTCACCTGAGCATTTGAGATGTTTGGGAGGCTACAATCCTCTGGTATAGATATTTCTCTCCTTTTGAGGGGGGGATTTGCACTGAACCTGTCAGCCAGTATGTTGGCAATGTCTGTAGGTTCAGTGATCTTTACATCATTTTGAACTAGTTCTGAGCATATCTGGGAGTTTCCTCCCAGGTTTCTAACTTATAACTAAAAGGCCTTGTGATTGTCTTTTGAGTCCTTGGCGATTTTTCTTTCAAAATTTGCCAGTTGTTTGGATGATTTTATGAAGCTCTTAGTTTTTTTACTTATAATGATCAAGTGTGTCTTCCCTTTTAGGGATTTTGCTCTATCTTGTAGTAGCTTTCTCCTTTTGTTGTAGAGCTTGTTTATGGCTGGGGTCCACCAGACTGGATGCTTGCCTTTGGTACAAAGAGTCTTTGTTTTGTTTGGGATTGCCTGATCCATGCAGTCCTGGAGGTGCTGGTAGAAAGCATTTGTGTGTGATTCAGCGGCTTTAGTGATGGTTTCCGCTGGTTCGGGGGCCTTGAAAGAGACCACACCAGTCCTAAGAAGTGTGAAGTCGGCTTTAGAAAAGTTCTTCACTGTGGTCTTTTTTATCTGGGGTGGGGGCGGGATGTGGACTTCCAGTGAGATTAGTTTATGATCTGACCTCACCAATGAGGGGTATACCACCTGTGTTGAACATTGTGACCCCATGTTCGTGATGATGAGATCTAGTATGTTTTCGCCTCTTGTGGGCATGGTGACTAGTTGTTCCATGGCATTTGAGTTTATGAACTCTAGAAACCTTTGGGCTAGAGTGTTGGGGCTTGAGTAGTGATCCCAGTCTATATTTGGATAGTTGAAATCACCTAGTATGATGGTGTTTGGGGTTACATTTATCCTCTAGTTTCAGGAAAGCTGTGTGAGGTTCCTGAGTTTTGAGGAGGGTGGCCTGTAACATGCTACAAATTGCAGAGCAGTCTTGCCTATGGTTAATTGCACCTGGATGGTCTCTGATGCATCGTGCATTGCCACCAACCTGGAGGTGAGGGTGTCTTTGAATATGGACACCCCTCCTCCTTTCTTGGTGTTGTCCGGATTTTGGGGCGGAGCGCATGATATGAGGTAAAACCTGATAGTGCCGGGGTGCTCTCAGGAGCCTTGAATCAGGTTTCAGTCACAGCTTTTTGACAGACATCGATGGAAATTTCTCCATACTAAGAAGGGCTTAGAGTGCGTGCATCTTGAGGTTGAGACTTCTGGCATTGAGCAGCGTACCCTTAGTTTTTCCTTTGTTTTGTTCTAGGGTGGTAGGTTTAGAATTTGAGCCTTGCCTAAAAAGGCACTATGGGGGTGGCAAGGCCTTTGCCAATATCCGGAAGCCAGGGATGACAGGTGCAAGCCGTCCCTTGTGAAGCTTGTCGTGGCTTGTTGAGCATGTCATCCCAGGCAGACAGACATTGGATTCCTTTGAATGACACCAGAGATTAAGCCAATTATTAAAGCTGATCATCTTGTCTCTGTATTGTGGCATCATTCTTGGTGAAGGTAGGATACTGCTCAAGGTCAGGGTCATACCTGCCTGGGCCTACATAATCAGAGAGCTCCTCTGTAATATGTCTCTTTTCATGTAGTCCAGGGAGGTGCATCTCAGGTCATTCACACCAGCATGGACAATGACTGAGTCATACTTGTACCTGCTGTGAGTGACCTGAGTGCTTGCGTTATGTGGCGGATTCTAAGCGCCCGACAGGCAGCTTACTGTGACCTTCTCCTTGCTCAATCTGCTGAGTGGGACGTCAGTGTGTCTGACTATGGAGTGACCTATGATAAGAGTGTCTGGCATTGTGTTTGGCCTTAAGGGCTGTGACTGTTTGGCACACTGACTTTTGTGGGATACTTCTATGTGTTGCATGTGTCTTGGTCTGTGGTGGCAGTTGTTTGGGTGTCTGCTTTGGTGGCCTCTGCTGTTTTGGTAGATTTTTGGTCAGAGCCTCCGAGTATGTCTTTATGTGTTTATGTGTATGATATGAAGTTGTGATAGTGCTATGTGAGACTGGGTTTTTGATGTGTGTGATTACCTTCTCCTCCTGTCTGGTCTTGCCAGTCGTATGTTGAGAGAGCTCAGCCTCCAATTTGGCTATATAGTTGCATCTCTCGCATGTGTTTATGTTTTGTGGGAGAAGGAGAGGGTTGCCTGTGTACATGAGGCAGTTGTAACATTGCCTCAATATTCCCAGATTCATCAGCTGAGCAGGAGAGGACACTAGCAACTGACCCGACATGCTAGAAGGAAAAGTTAAAAACTTTTGTGTAGATGGGTTTGAAAAGACTTGAGGGATGTGGATGATGAAAAGGGGTATTAGGCTGCTAGGGTGCTATGTATAATAAAAAGTGCTATATCAGAGTAAAGAGTACTTTGGGAGCAAGTGCTAGGCTATCTGGATAGAGAATAGTCACTTAGGAATCAAGTAGATCTAAACTTATTAGGTATAGAATAGGGTGGTTAGATTAGCAGTACAGCTTAGGAAGAGCTGTTCTAAGGGAAAAATGAAGAGTGGACTTTAGGTAGCCCGAGTAGTTTAACCTTGATTAACCGCCGCTGCTCTTGTGTGCTCCTGTGGCAACTCTGCGCTAAAGCGTGCTTTATAGCAGGGGGCTGGAAAAGGCAGGAAATGACCCAAAATGGCCAATGAACTACAAGTTACTGACTTAAACCACTCCTCTGAGGACAAACAGGCAGCTCAGTACTCCCCACTCTCACTGGTGAGTAAAGAAACTTCCCCCTGACCAAACAAGGAAAATGGAGAAGTACAGGAACCAAGACAAAGCCCAGGGATCAGCAAAATCTGATATAATCAAAATTATATTACTCAATCCCAAAAGAAAACACTAAGGACCCCAAAAAAGGAGGAAGTGAAGGTTAAACCAGACAGAAACAGACAACTCATATCTATCGTTATGTTAAGTACATAACTTTTGTATCCAATGTTGTCTTTTCAATCTGGATTCAAAGTGAAGGACAGAGTCCCTATCCACGTAAAAGCCTAGGAGGTCTTACAAAAGTATATTGTGCAATACACTGGAAGGAAAAGAGGTTCTAGACTTCAACTGAATGTTTAATTTGTGGTGGGATGCAAACGTGTGAGGACCTACCCAAGTAGCAGCTGCACAAACATCATCCAAATTAACACTGGAGAAAAAAGCTGTAGAAGTAGCCATAGCTCTAGTAGAATGACCTTTTGGTTTACAGTGCAAGGGCTTTCCTTTCAAACTTTACCCAAAAGAAATACAAGCAGGTAGTCACTTGGAGAGAGTAACCTTAGACACTGGTGTACCCATCCAGGCATTTGAAAAGGAGACAAATAACTAATTAGGCTTTTTGAAAGATTTTGGTTCTGTCCAAATAAACCTCAGTTGTCTATGGACATGAAGGCAATGCAGTAAATATTCACCTTTGTTGGAACATTCAGGAAAGAATAATGGCAAGTGAATGGACTGATTCAAATTATTTGCCATTGCAAAGGCAGTATCCATGAGTAGGAACACCCCGTCAATATGAAAAATCAAATATGGAGGTACTGAAGAAAGGGCCTACAGTTCTGACATACACTTGATGGAAGTAACATCCACGAAGAATAAAGTTTTCCAAGACAACAACTTCAAGTCAGCCATAGTAGAAGGCTTAAATATAGGTGCAGCCAGCACCTGAAGCATGAAGACCAAGTCCCAATGTGGAACAGGATCCTAAACTGAAGGATGCAACAGAAAAACTTTTGAAATTTTAAGAGCCACCAAGGGCATATTATTCATACCAATATGAAAAGGGAATAGCTGCCAGTTGTACCTTAATAGCAGAGTAACTGGATCCTTAGTTAAACAAATCCTTGAAGAAACAAATCCTTGAAGAAGTCTAGAATCACCTCCAAAGTTACTGAAGAGGGATCTAAACCTTGAGAGTTAGCCAAGCAGAAGTGTTACTACTTATTAGTATATATTCTATGAGCAGATACTTTTTGAGAAGAAAATAAAATATGCACCACTCTGAAAACTTAGGATTTCTGGCCATCAAGAGAATTGGAGAAACCATGCAGTTAACCTGAGCATCTGAAGGTCAGGCAGATCCAGGCCTGTCAGGTGAGAAACCAGATCTGGAATGGGATCCAGAACCCAATGAGGGTACCTCAGAAGAGGCCAAAGAAAAGGCAAACACATCTTATGGGGCCAAAAGGGATCAATGAGGATTATACATGCTCTGCAATGGGCTACCTTCTGAAAAAATATTATTATCAGCAAGGTCAGAGGATATACATACATGAGACCCGAGGACCAAGCATACAGAAGACCATCTCTGGGTGATTGTTCCTGAGGAGGAACTAAGGCATAATATCTGCTGCACTTGGTGTTGGACAGGGACATGATCAGGTCCCAACATGGAGTATGCCAGTGCTGAAAAATCTGAGCTGAAACTCATAGATTCAAGGAACACTTGAGAGGAAAAAGAATGTTCCTACTAAGACTATTGGCCAAAATGTTGGATTTCCCCAGGAAGTGGGTTGCAACAAGAAACCATTGGGATGAAATAGCCCATTGCTAGACTCTCATGGCTTCCTGACAAAAGGGATAAGAATGGGTTCTGCCACTTGTTCAGACACCAGAAAATAGTCATATTGTCCATCTGAATTGAGACTGCACCTTTGGAGAGAACATCCTGAAAGGCCTGCAACACAAGAAAGACCACTTTGATCTTCAAGACATTGATGTGAAGATTGGCCTTAGTAGTGGACCAGGTCCATTGGACAGTTCTCCCTTTGAAATGCCTCCACCCATCCTAAAAGAGAGGCATCCATCCTAGCCATGCCCAGGGGGAGAACAAATGGTCTCCCAGTGGATGCCAAGTGAGAATCTATCTGCCACTAACTGATCTGATCTCAACAAACATTTGTCAACATAATGAGGATCTCTACTGGATGCATCAAGTAGGACCATTGCACTACCAGTGTCCAGTGCAGAGCCCTTATGTGGTACTTTGCCAGGGGAACTAAGCAGATGGCAGCAACCATGTGCACTAATAGCTTGAGAACAAGGAAATGGCTAGACAATGAAGAGTCAAAACTCTGGAAAATGGAAGTATTGTAATTTGCGAGACCTTGTCTAAATGGCAACCTATGAACTCTAATTTCTGAATATGGTATATACTGGCTTTCTGATGGCTAGCCACGAACACCCAGGAACTGAACAGCTGGAGTAAGGTGTCACTGGTCCTGACTAAGAATGCTTTTGTGAATGTGATTAGGAGCCAGTCATCAAGTTAAGGGAAGACCTGGAACCCCTGCAGCCTGAGCCAAGCTGCCATGACTGTCATACACTTAGTGAACACCTGGGGGTGATGATGAGACCAAATGGCAGCATTGTGAACTGATAAGGATGGTTTCCCAGCTGGAAGCACAGAAATCTCCTGGAGTGCCTCACTATCTTTATATGATGATTGGAGTCCTTGAGATCGATCAAGGACTTCTAGTTGCCCTTCCTCAAAAGAGGCATAATGTACTGCAGTGTAACCACCCAGCACTTGATCTGTTTGACAGATCAATTTAACTTGTTCAAATCCAAAATTGGCCTGAGGTCCTTGCTCTTTTTGGCACCAGAAAGAGCCTTGAATAGATCCCGGATCTGCACTGGACTGATAGGACCACTTGGATGACTCAGTTTTTTAACAGCTTCTGAATTTCAATGGCTACATCCCTGCTCTGCCAGAGTAGCACATCTGGAAGTTGTTTCCGATTTAAGTGTGGAGTTTTTAAAAATGGAATTGACACCTATACATCTGAGGAGATGGCTTCCCTAGCTTCTGGGTGTACAGTCAAATGATCCCCAACTGCCTCCAGAGCAGGATAGTTGATCAACCCCTCAGGATAGCTGAAAGGGCCTTCCAGAGAAAACTCAGTGGAAGCTCTGGTTCTGTGGACCACCCCTGCTGTGTGGGTGGTGCCCATTGTTGTTAATACCCCACTGCTAGGGGAACTTTCAGAAGGAACTTCCTGAAAAGGTTACTGTGCTTTCCTAAAAAATAGATGTCTTCCCTCCTTCCTGTTCTAAGAAAAAGTCCATTGAGGGTAGCAAAATGGCAGAGAAGGTCTTTCCATTTTGCTCACTTCTGGTTAAAGTCTCCTTAACCTTAGGTCCAAAAGTGATGGGCCATCAAAGGGGGCATTAATAAAGGGCACCCTGAAGCTGTCCACAACATTACACAACCTCATCCAAGTATGGCAACACATGGCAATGTTGGTGCCAGCAGCTGTGGATATGGCATCAGTCGTGTTAGACAGCAGAAGCATGGGCATGTAGGCAATAGACTGCAAGATGGACAATTGAATCTCCAGTATCTTCTGAGACTCTGGAGTTCACTGTGTCTTATCTACCCTGACACTTCCAACAGAATGTCAAACTGAGGTCTCATCAAGTGAATGAGAAAGTTTTATGCCCTTACTGTGAACATGGCTGGGGCATAGGAGCACTTCCCTAAATCATCCAACACCCTTGACTCCCTGTTTGGGAGGTGAACTAATGAACTGTTTTCCTAGCTGTTGTTCTTAGTGGGTGCTGCCACCACAATTGCATCAATGACGGAACCCTTATTGGTGTTGCCGGTCATTGGGAAGGGCAAGAATCTTATCAGTTTTCTTTAGAATTGGTTCCACTATATCAGGCTCTTCCATACCCTCTGGGACACCAGGGTAATAAGCATGTCAGGAGTGGGAACACCCCCAGGATGTGGATGGGCCCACTCTGAAGGCCTCCAAAAATAACGGCACTTCCAGAGACAGGGCTTCATCAGCCCAACCACATATGGGTGAAGCAATTACAAAAGATCACCAAAGGAGTCATCATTGCAGGGGGGAATTTAGGGGATCCATCTCCTTCACTGAGGTCAGTATCTTCGGTGACTGATTCTTCAGGAGAATCCAGGTACTTCTCTTGCACCAACTCTTGCCCAAGATTTCCTACCCTGGAGAATCTGGAGGAGGATAAAGATGCAGGGGGCTCTGAAGGTACAGAATACTGGAGACCACCCTGGGGGGGGCTGTACTGGTGCAGACTGATGTGTGTCAACGAGCCCAGACATTGAAGATGGAGGGATACCAGTTGCAGCTGACCCCTCCTCCTCCTGACTGGAAAACATCCTATTTATAATGTCAAAGGCACAGGCTGAAGTTTTCCATCCAGGGCCCACAGACCTAGGATGCGGAGATCCAGAAGACATACTGGACTCCAACCTGCCCAGATGCTGAGTCTGGAGCCAAGCTATCAAAAGCAAAGCCACTAAGTTGGAGGTACAACCCTGAAAATGGAATCATCGAACCAGACATGAAAACCTTCATCTCACTGTGCCAGAGTTGAGGAAACCAAGACTGGTGTAGGAGCAGAGACTGGCCAAGCTGTCAGGTCAGACCATAGGGAAGCAAAGGCAACTGATTCTGATGACCTTGGAACCATAGGGATGAGGGAGAAAAACAGTTTGACAGAGTCAAAGACTTGGGTTGAAGGCTCAAAGCCAAAGGGATCAACCTTAACTGCATCTGGTCTTGTAAGAAGGACTGCATCAGCTACTCCAAGTCAGCAGGTCTTAAGCATCTGACCCAGTGAGACAACTGAGCCAACAAAGCCACTGATGGAGCCTTTCCTTCTGGATAATGGTTTCAAAGACTGGATCCAAACTTAAGATGCTCAGAACCAGCGACAACTCTGGCAAGTACTTTTGTAGAGTAGAAGAGGAAAAGGGAGAAAGAGTTATGCCTTAGGGAAGTCCCTATAACAAGAAATCACTCGGGACACTCAGAGCAGGAGAAGGAGCTTTCCCTGCAGTGAGCACCAAAGGCAATCAGGTCTGAGATGGAGCAGATGATGGTGCCAAAGCCACTGAAGGTCTTGAAACCTTTGGATTTGGCAGGCCAGAGGAAGGGGGAGCTGATCATTTTCAGTCCCCTTTCAAAAGTTTGAGGTCGCTCTTGCCAGAAGAAGGAGACTCCACCTGGCAAATAGTCCTTTTAAGACCAACTTGGCCCTTCTGTCATTAACAGTGCAATGCCAAAGCCCTTGCAGATGGTGCACAGTGAACTGAGGTGAGTGGCCCCAAGACAATACATGCACTTGTCATGAGCATGTTTGAGAAGGGAGTTTGTAGCCACATGTCACATGTTTCTTAAACCCTTTCCCCACACTTCTAAAAAAAAAAAAAAAAAACAGCAAGGAATCTAACACCTAAGAAACAACAAGCAAGAAAAAGACTATAACACTCTAATCCACAATGGGCAGGACAAATCCCATTCTTAAACTAAACTACCTATGTTATGTAACTATCAGAAAGAAACTACATTAAAAAACAACTAGTAAAAATACAAAACCAGGGGAGAGGAAAATGGAACAAGATCAAGCTACAATCATAATCTCACAAAAAGGATACCCCTCATAGACCTTTCAACCAAGCTGCTGTCCAGGAAGATGTAAACAAGATCTGAGGTAGTCCTAGTTGAGCAAGGGATTATGGGTAGAGGAAGCCAAACTCAGCAGGCTGAAGTATTCTGGGTATGGCTGATCTTGGATCTGAGTCAGATCCAGTAACCCCACAGGTTGCAACCAGATGTAAAAGAAAACATTGGATCCACATGTTTAGCAGCAGTAAGACTCACTAAAGCTATAACTGCTGGGTCAGGTTTGGGAAGAGTGTTTAAAAACTTGAAAGACTGAGGAACTTTATACATTATGTCTGCCTTTTAGGGGCTGCAGTCTGACTATCAGGAAAACTGCAAGCAGTGACACACAGCCTCCAGAGCTGACAGAACTGGTGGAATGGGTAAAGGTTCTGGATATTCCTTCTGTAACAACTCGAGTATTTTCTCAGGGTCTGAAAAACCATAGTGTCCTGCCACTGAAAACATTGGCACATTCTGGAGATAGTCTTAGAGAAAGATAACCCCCATAGGAGAATCACAAACTCATCTCTCCTCTGAGTCAGAATTAAACACTGGATCCGTCCTTCATCTTCCTGTGTAGATTCAGAATTCTGAGTCTCTTCAGGAAAAGCTGTACCCCTCTTTTTTACCAGAAACCATTTTATAAGAAGGATCAATAGGCTGAATTAAACCATGAATCAGACCCAGTAAACTACTCCGTCTAAGGAAATCTGAGGAGGAGTAGATACACATTTACGTTTTCTGTTTCTTGTTTACAGGAAAATGGGGTCAATAGTGTTATTAATGGCTACAGCAGCTTCCCTAGAGATGGGCACAGCATTCTGCCTAAACAGGGATACCTTCCCTGAGGGGCGGGAACAGGTTGTGGCTACAGTACAGTTACCCACCTGCACTAAGCCAAATTGCTAGCCTGCTGTGGTAGCAGGGGGCATTTTCTTAACTTTACTTTTCATTTTGTGGCTTGAAGAAAGACCAACCATGGGACTGGATGTTTGTTCCATGGTCAAGCTGAAAATGTTGCTTCTTTCCCGGGGAGACAATCAGCAAGACCCAGTAAAAAAATTAAACTCTTTAAAAGTAGCCTTTTTCACACAAAAATACAGTAAACATCACTTTGCCAGCCCCATAATATAAAAGTGACACTGTTTCTCTACAGAAAAAGTGTTTTTAATTACTTTAAACAACTTTTAAACTGACAGGAAAAAAGTGTTACTCCCATTTAAAAGTACAATCAGGTCTCATGACATTCTGTTAAAGCATACACTCCTAGCTTAAAAATAACTTTCCTAGATAGGAAAATAAAATAGGGTTACCACCCCGTCCCACTTTGCGAGGGACAGTCCCTCTTTGGTTAGTTGTGCCCTGCAAAAAAATTGTAAAAATGGCAAATGTCCTGAGATTTTAGGACAAAATTATTTCCTATATTTTATGTAATAGTTGCATAAAACAGTTATTCTGTATCTGAAACACCTATATGTTATCAAAAATAAAATAAGCAACAACAATGCTACAAGAATAAGCTTTTATTTAGGCAAAAAAAGTGAAGTTATGTCCTTTGTACTTACCATGGGTATGTTTTGGCCTGCAAAATCTGACATTTGTACCAAAAATGTCCCACTTTGGGTGTCTGAAAAGGTGGCAACCCTAAAGTAAAATAAAATATTTTTTATAATGTGGGAGGTTTTCTTTCAAAGGGAACTTATTTGCCCTGAAAAGGAACATCACAAGCCAAATGTCGAGCTGCAAACGTCCACAGAGAAGTATATACTTCAACAGCAGGAAAGCTCTTTAGGGCTTAGCACCCGAACCTGTCTCTTTAGTCAGCTCATCTCAGCTCAATTGACTAACTATTTGGGTGCATGGAAGGTGCCCTGAAGCTTTGGAAGCTGCCCAGCTCTTATATCCTTAGCAGGATATAACCCATATAGCTAAAGCTACTGCAGCAGTGATCAGTATGATGCACATCAAAGGAGACATTCACAGATGTGGGCAGCACACAGGTATCAATCTCCGGCTATGCTGCATGAAAGTGCTGGAGAAGGTGACTGATTAAAGAACACACAAAGAAACTGAAAGTAAGATTGGAGATGAGCAGTTCAGATTCAGATCAGGATGCAGCACAACTAACCTAATGCTTGCAGCGAAACATATAGTGAAGAAGAATTGTGATATGAGAAAAGAGTCCATCTGGGCATTCCTAGACTCAGAATGCCCAGCTGGACATTCCTAAAGTTGGAGAAAGCATATCACAAAGTCCCAAGAAAGTTGACTTAAGCAGACCAGTGATGGTTGGTTTGAACACCTGGAAATGTAGGTAGAATTAGTGCAGCCCATG
Source organism: Protopterus annectens (assembly GCF_019279795.1). Classification (NCBI taxonomy): domain Eukaryota; kingdom Metazoa; phylum Chordata; order Ceratodontiformes; family Protopteridae; genus Protopterus; species Protopterus annectens. Next base: position 1,464,205,868 of record NC_056744.1, on the reverse strand, counting down.
TACAACGACCTAATGACACAAGTATGAACAGTGTTTGGACTCACACAGGGGTTCCTAGTGGGACTGGGAGTGCATGTGCATTGGAGATCAGTTCTGGGCCCAGTGCTGTTCATAACAGTAATGGACTACATCAGCAAACAAGTCAGAGGGGACAGGTCAACAAACATACTGCATGCAAACAAAATGACTTTACAAGCAGAGTCTAGTAGGAATGTCAGCAAAAGGTAGGGGACGGGAATGGAAAACTGAAGGCACATGGAATGAAGATTGATACAGATAAGACAGTTGTTGTGACAGCATATAGGAAAACCAGAAGAAACTGAAAACTGAGATAGAAGGAAAGTACTGGAACACGTTAACATCTTCTAATATCTGGGGGAGGTGGCTGAGGAGAAGAGAACTCTAAATGCTGGGTCCAAAGCTAGAATCATAGGTGCTGTACCCAACAGGCACAAGCTGTCAGAGATAGAAAAAGACAGAAGAATGCCTCAAAAGCTGAACAAGGTGTACTAAACACTGGTGTGAACAGTGTTTCTGTACATGATGGCAGAGCAGTTGAAGTTAGAGGTGATGGAGATGAAGTACCTGAGACTAGTAGTAGAGACAAAGAAGTGATGGCATCAGAGTAGAAATCAAAGTAGCTCCAATTGCAGTAAAGGTCAAAGTGGACAGATTATACTAGTTTTAATCCATGCAGGAAAGCAGAAGATAATCTGGTAATAAGATATGGAAGAGTCAGGAGAAATAAGGATGTCCAGCAAAGAGACGGATAGATTGCTTGAGCCAAGACATGTGGCAGTTAGAAGTAACTGTCAAAAGAAGGAAAGAAAGTGGCACTGAACTGAGAGAGGTGGTGACATCCCAACCCCACGTAGAAAACAAAATGGTCGATGATGATGATCACCAGCATGCAATGCAGCAGTCTGATGTACTTAGAGGCTGGGATAGAAATCAGCACCTCCAGGTCAAGATGTTGTGGTTCTCTACCATAAAGCAATGGATTATTCTTGCTAAGTGAGGGGAAATGTTTCCAGAGGAGAAGAACTTTAAATGTGTTGGGGAGTTTTGTTTACAAGAGAGAGTAAAATGTACTGGAAGATTGACCAGTGGATTGGTGCAGAAGAGCGGCACTACTGAAGACATTGTGCTGGAATATGATGGTGAAGCCAGAGATGAGTCATGGCACAAAGTGCTCAATTTTTGGTCAGTCTGTGTCTTGATCGTGAAATGTGATCATGAGCTTTAGGTAGTGATTGAAAGGATAAGATCACAGATATGAGCAGCAAAAACTAGTCTCTTTTGCAGTGTAGCTGCATTCACTTTCCATGACAGTGAGAAGCTTGGCAATGCAGGAGGACCTTAGAGTACAGTCACTGCTCCTCTAGGTAGTGATGCTTGAGCTGAGGTGGTTTGGATACCTTGTAAGAATGCTTTGGTTGGATTCCACAAGAGGTGTACCTGGTTCAGTTCACAAGGGCACCCTTGCACAACTCAAAGACATACTGAAGGGTTTATATCAATCAGCTTGCATGTGAGTGCCCAGGAATCCAACAGAACGACTGAAGACTTTTATATGGGATAATGAAGTCAGGCCTATGCTGATGAGCTTGTTAGCACTGCATCGCACATCAGATCAAGCAGTCCAGATGATAATGACAACAATGATGACGATGCAAATGTTCGATAAATGACATTGACACATACCATCCCACTGTCCTTGATTTCATTCCTAATATTTCCTCATATTTTTGCCATGTCCCTTAGAAAATGTTTCATCGGTTAGTAAGGATTACAGTCATTATCCTAGACATTAGAATTTCATACTTATTGCCCGGAAAATGCATACTGATGCAAAATCTGTTGCTCTGCATACCTCTCAGCCTCTTAGTGCAAGAAATCTGGACAAAGCCTGACAAAATGGGGTACAAAGACCCAAAAATAGGGGCAAATTTTAAATATTGCTTGTTTATACTTGAGTGTTGCTAGAACAGGATGTGTGTTAATATACAATTTCTGAAGGATCTGAAGTCTGAAACTCAAATGTATGTCATTATTTAATGAACTTCAGTCCTCAGATTATCCCTATTATTTGCCAGAAAAAAAAATTATGAAGACTGGATCAAAACTATGAGGTAAATATCTGGACATGGTGTGAAAATCTGGGCAGTTGAGAAGTTTGTAACATTCTGTTATCTTTTTTTAGTGAATTAGAGTAATATTTTTAAAGAAAATTACCCTTATTTTCCACCTTTCCCTCGTTATATTTGACTTTGTAAAGAATTCTTGAGCAAAGACACTGACAGGTATGCAATTTCCACAGAGGAAGATATCTTCAGACAGTTCTTGGCAGTGGGCGAAAAAATTAATCTGTAGTATGCATGCACATTTTTTTCTGCCAAGGCAGTACAAATACCTATTTTTATTTGCTACATCGAAAACATCTCAGAAAACTAGGACATAGATGGAGTTGTTACAGTTCAGCACACACAAAGTTTTAGTGTTGAATGATGGTTTGATTTTAGAAAGATAGCAGGACTATTCTAGGAAATGATACATCAGTAACAGCAAGGAAAGGATGACAGCATATGAATAAAATCCTGTTTTAAATTATATAAAGGCATTGTCTGTAAGCTACAAAGGGAGGGAATGTATGCATGTATCCATGTGTCTTTATGTTTTGACTTTTAGCATGATACAGCTGTACAGTTTTAAGTATTTTATGCAAAAGTGTTCAGTTCTTCACATCTGAAATGCATTTGCAGTGGCTTATAGAGAGGAGTGTACTGTTTTATATAAAAACATTAGGCTCTTGAAAATGTGTCCCTAAACTTGCATTCAGCACAGATGACTGTGCCTTAGAAGGTAGGAATCCCATCCTTCAAGTAGCTACACAGAATGGTCTTTGCCAAAGTAAGCAATAATGCCTTATAAGTGGCAGGGATTATAGCTCTCAACCTCTTAGCACAAAATCTGGACAAAACCAAAAATAATGGGGGTAGAAAGCCCCCAAAATAGGGACAGATTTTAAACACTGTTCTTATAAACTTAGAAAGTTGCTAGAATAAAAGGTCTTGTGTTAGCATGCATTTTCTGAAGAATATGAAGTCTGAAACTCAAATGACTGTCATTACTTAATGAAGTCAGCCTTCATTTATTTGCCACAAAAATTCAGAAAATCACAAATTTTATGAGGAATAGACCAAAAATATTAGGCAAAAATCTATACAGTTGAGAAGTATGCCAGGGATGCAATTACATTCTAAGGGGTGTGATTACAATGCTTCTATACCCATGGATTGACTATTTTCCAAGAATGTCTTCACTACAGGGCATTAATGGCACTTAGAAAATTAAAATTTATATATTTTAAATGGAAAAAATATGTGTGTGTCTTTGTCTGTACGTGTGTGTACATGTGCTTGTCAGTATGCGTGTATTACAGAAGACACCTATGGTAATTATGTATACAGATGATGTAGAGGGGGGCAGTTTCCTATTTTGTAACATTAAGGTAGTTCACAAAGATGCCAGTTGCTCTGACTCAAAGAAGCCAACCAAGTTGAGCAGGCATGATCTACCCTTCACAAAACCAAACTGTGTAGGATCCAGAGTTTGAAGATTCCCTATATCCTTGTTTATTAGGTCCATGATGATGCGTTCCATAGCTTTGCATATTCCCAGGATCTATAGTCACTCCTTTGTGGAGAGGGATAACTGCAGCAGTGCGCCATTTGGTAGGGACAAAGCCTAAGGTGAGGCTGTGATTGAACAGGGCACACAGGTGAGGTGCCAGTTCAATCTGTAGTTCATGTCGAACACAGACAGGGATATTTTCATGTCCCACAGAAGCTGTATTTTCGGCCTTGGACAGTGTTGTTTTAACCTGTGCAGCAGTAATACTGGGTGCCTGGCAATCTGTTGGTATCGTGATTGATCCTCTGGGGGGAGGGGTAAAGTTGGCACTGAATCTGTTGGCCAGTATATTGGCAATATCTGTTGGCTTGGTATAGGAGGTACCATTGTGCAGTAGTTCAGAGCAAATCGGGGTATTGCTATGGAGATTCTTTTCATAACTATAGAAGGCCTTGTGGTTGTCTTTACTATCTGCTGCAATTCTGTTTTCATAGCTAGCTTTAGAGGATTTGATGAAGGATCTCAACTTTTTGTTGAGGCTGATAAGGGAGCTTTTCAAGTGTTGGGACTTTACCTTATTCCGCATCAGTTTCTTCCTTCTGTTGTAGAGTTTGTTTAAGGCAGGGGACCACCAGATTGGCTTCCTTTTTTTGGAGGAGAGCATCTTGGTTCTATTGGGTATGGTGAGATCCATGCATTTGTGTACATGTTTGTACAGTGCATTGGTGTATGATTCAGCAGTCATGTAACTATTCTCCATTTGCATGGGTGCCGTGAAGTTAGCCACCTCTGTTTTTAGGAGACCAAAGTTAGCTTTGGAGAAGTTTTTCATGGTGGTTACCTTTGTGTGTGTGTGTGTGTGGGGGGGGGTGGATTTCCAAGGTGATTAGCTTGCAGCCGCATCTAACCAGGGAGGAGTTGACTACTGGTGTAGAGCAATGGTCAACCATGTTAGCAATGACCAGGTCAAGGATGTTGCAACTTATAGTGGGGGTAAGAACGAGCTGGTCCAGGGTACTGGGATTAATGAATTCCAGGAAACGTTGGTCAAGTGTATTGGTACATGAGTAGTTTTCCTACTTAATGGAGGGGAAGTTTAAGTTACCCATTATGAGAGTGTTAGGTTGGACCCTAATCTTCTCCAGTGTGCTTAGGAACGTGGAGTGTGAGTCTTGGGACATAGTTGGGGACCTGTGGCAACCTGAATCACTGTTTTACCCAATGTTATCTGCACCAAGTATCTCAGATGCATTATGTTGGGCTACCAGTCTAAAGGTGTGTGCCTCCTTTATAAATATGGAAACACCACCACCTTCGGAACTTCGGTCCAAGTTCTGTGGCCGAAAGGTGTGGAATGAGTTATAGCCTGGTAGTGCAGGGGAGCTTTCTGCTGTCTCAAACCAGGTCTCTGTTACAGCACAGATGCCGATGTTCTCCATTTTAAGGAGTGCTTTGAGTGAGTGCATTTTGAGATTTAGACTTCTAGTGTTGAGGAGCATGATCCTCATATTGCATTTGTTTGTAGCTGTTATGGTGGTAATTTGTCTTTGGAACACCACCTAAAAAAGGCACTATAGGGGTGGCAAGAGCCTTGGCCAGTATCCAGAAGCCCAGGGGTAACAGATGCAGGTCATCTTTGGCAAAGCATCGAGGTCTGTCAGTCATGTCATCCCAGACAGACAGATACTTGATCCCCTTAGAATGACACCAGAAACTTAGCCAATTGTTGAAATCAATCATTTTCTGCTTGTACTGTGGTATCATTCTGGGTGATGGTAGGATGCTGCTCAGGGTTAAGATCATACCCGCCTGGGCTACATAATCCGAGAGCTCCTCCATGTCTCTTTTCATGTAGTCCAGGGAGGTACGTCTCAGGTCATTCACACCCACATGTACAATGACAGAGTCATATTTGTACCTGTTGTTGAGGGACCTGAGTGCATGCATTACGTGGCAGAACCTGGCAAACAGCTGACTGTTACTTTCTCCTTATTCATCCTAGTGAGTAGGACATCAGTGTGGCTCATTATCGAGTCACCTATGACTAGTGTGTTGGGCATGCTGTTTTGCCATAGGGGCTTTGGTTAAGTGACACACTGTTTAGGAGAGTTATGTGTCTCATGATTAGTGTTGTGTTGTGGTGGTCGAGTGCATTTCTGCCTTGGAGGTCTCCTCTATTTGGGTAGTTTTTTATTGAGAGCCTCTGCGAAGGTCAGTGTGTGGTTTGTGTTTTTATGTGAATGGAGTGCTGGTGTGTGATCTGGAGGGCTATGTGTTCCATGTGATGCGGTGCAAGTGTTGACCTTTTCCTCTTGACTAGCTATTCCAGTCTTGGCTGGAAAGTGCTTGGCTTCCAATTTGGATATATAAGTGCATCTCTCACAAGTCTGTGTTGGGAGGTAAGACAAGAAGATTGTCAGTGTACATGAGGCAGTTGCTACATTGACTCAGAATGCCCAAGTTCACCAGGTTAATAGGAGAAAGCACAGGGAATTGACCTTTAGACATGCCTGGAGGGGTGGGCGTTAATAATAAGTACTGGAGCTGTTTCCTTATAGTATGTTTAGTGCTGGTAGCACTTCTGTGTGCTACAATAATTGCTACAAGAAGTCTGGTAAAGTGCTAAACTAATACCCTAGTAAAAGTGTAGGAGAGGAGAGCACTATCAGATCTAAGGGAAAAATTGAAGAGCAGACTTTGACATCACTCAGAAGCTTACAAACAGTCCTGGATACAGCAAATCTGTATGTGGACTAGATTAGTTACAGGAAAGGTGGGAAATAAGCGCAAATGTGGGCTTTTAAACCAAAAAAGTTGAGAGAGATGGAAAAAATGCCCAAACGACCAATAAGCTACAATTTCTGGGTCTCTGGGTTATGTGTCTCTTGATTAGTGTTGTGTTGTGTTATGGTGGTCAAGTGCATTTCTGCCTTGGTGGTCTCTGCTGTTTGGGTAGATTTTTATTGAGAGCCTCTGCAAAGATGGGTGTATGGTTTGTGTTTTTATGTGAGGTCAGTGCTGGTGTGTGTTCTGGAGGGCTATGTGTTCCATGTGGTGTGGTGCAAGTGTTGACTTTCTCCTCTTGACCTGCTATTCCAGTCTTGGCTGGAGAGTGCTTGGCTTCCAATTTGGATATACAAGTGTATCTCTCACAAGTCTGTGTTGGGAGGTAAGACAAGAGGATTGTCAGTGTACATGAGGCAGTTGCTACATTGCCTTAGGATGCCCAAGTTCACCAGGTTAATAGGACAAAGCACAGGGAACTGACCTTTAGACATACCTGGAGGGGTGGGCATTAATAATAAGTACTAGAGCTGTTTCCTTGTAGAACATTTAGTGCTGATAGCACTTTTGATGTGCTATAATAATTTCTAGAAGAAGGCTAGCAAAATGCTAAACTAATACGCTAGTAAAAGTGTAGGAGAGGAGAGAACTATCAGATCTAAGGGAAAAATTGAAGAGCAGACTTCGGCACCACTCAGAAGCTTACAAACAGTCCTGGATACAGCAAATCTGTATCTGGACTAGGCTAGTTACAGGAAAGGTGGGAAAAAAGCGCAAATGCAGGCTTTTAAACCAGAAAGTTGAAAGAGATGGAAAACTGCCCAAACGGCCAATAAGCTACAATTTCTGGGCCAGAAACCACTCCACTTGTTGTAAATAGGCTACCTAGTGCTTACCACTCCCACTGTTAAGCTAGAAGGCTTCCCTCCAACACAGAAAGGCTTGGGGGGTTCAGAAGCTTACATACAGTTCTGGATACAGCAACACTGTATCTGGACTAGACTAGTTACAGGAAGGTGGGAAAAGTGCAAATGCGGCTTTTAAACCAGAAAGTTGAAAGAGATGGAAAAACTGCCCAAACGGCCAATAAACTTCAATTTCTGGGTCAGAATCCTCTCCTCTTGTGGTAGATAGGCTACCTAGTACTCATCACCACCACTGATAAGCTAGAAGGCTTCCCACCAACACAGAAAGGCTTGGGGGGTTCAGAAGCTTACATACAGTTCTGGATACAGCAACTCTGTATCTGGACTAGACTAGTTACAGGAAGGCAGGAAAAGTGCAAATGCGGCTTTTAAACCAGAAAGTTGAAAGAGATGGAAAAACTGCCCAAACAGCCAATAAGCTACAATATCGGGGCCAGAAACCACTCCTCTTATGGTAGATAGGCTACACAGTGCTTACCACTCCCACTGACAAGCTATAAGGCTTTCCTCCAACACAAAAAGGCTTGGGGGGCAGAGAAGCTTACAAACAGTCCTGGATACAGCAAATCTGTATATGAACTAAACTATTTACAGGAAAGGTGGGAACAAGTGCAAATGTTGGCTTTTAAACCAGAAAGTTGAAAGAGATGGAAAAACTGCCCAAACGGTCAATAAACTACAATTTATGGGCCAGAACCACTCATCTTGGGGTAGATAGGCTACCTAGTACTTGCCACTCCCACTGATAAGCTAGAAGGCTTCCCTCCAACACAGAAATGCTTGGGGGGCTCAGAAGCTTACAAACAGTCCTGGATACAGCAAATCTGTACCTGGATTAGACTAGTTACAGGAAAGGTGGGAAAAAAGTGCAAGCACAGGCCTTTAAACCAGAAAGATGAAAGAGATGGAAAAACTGTCGAGTCAATAAACTACAATTTTTGGGCCAGAAACCACTCATCTTGTGGTAGATAGGTTACCTAGTGCTTGCCACTCCCACTGATAAGCTAGAAGGCTTCCTTCCAACACAGAAAGGCTTGGGGGGGTTCAGAAGCTTACCAACAGTCCTGGATACAGCAAATCTGTATCTGGACTAGACTAGTTATAGGAAAGGCAGGAAACGAGCTTAGAATTTTATTTTCAGAAAGCAGCTAAAACAGCACTAAAAACAATTGAAAGTGCAGTGCAAGCTAGCGCACTTGAGTGTGTAGTAGTATTAAAGCAAATACAGTTTAAATAAATGCAATTTATTCAAAATGTATTCTGAACTGAATTCAATTGTTGTTTTATTCAACTCTGAATAGTTAACAAGTGCCAGAAAATATACTTATCAGCTGAGAAGCACATTCAGTCAGAACACAAGGAGATTTTTTTTTTTCTAAGTGGGTTGGCCTTCTCAAATGTTCTCTCTGTGTTAGATAGAATGAACACTAGACTGGGAGGAGTGTCCCAGATCAAATTTACAGTAGGGGCGGGCAACTACAAAGTCACTATCTATAACAACACCACAGGAATCGGGTGGGTGGAGTTGAGAAGAGATACCTTTGTTATAAGTTATGTTTCAGTCTTGTGTTACCACAGAGTATGCATAAGAGGCTGCAACTTTTTTTTTTTTTGTATTCAAGCCCATATTTTAAGCAGCCATTGCAATGGTTCCCCATTGCTTTCCAGTGAAACATATTACTACTTATAGTTACTACTAGATGGCACTCTTTTGGGCATTTCTATATATTCTGATTTTTTGTAGCAAAGTCTGTATGCCATTCATGAAACTGGTCAGTGTGAGTAGGGAAGTGTCATGCCTGTGTTACACCAAGTTTACAGAACTAATGCACATATTTATTTATTTATCTTTGTTTACTGGGAAGTTCCGACTGGGGTGTTTCCCATTCTCAGTGGAGGCCTGGGTAGAAAAGCTCCACATATTTGGCAAGTACATTAAAAGACAAACAATACATTTGCTAAATACATTAAGTTTACATGAAAACACAATTATAAGACTACATCTGGAACACATTATATAATACACAGTAGTCTATGACTTTAAGGAACTACATTTTTTTCATGAGGTAGCTGGTTACAGAGAAATTACATAGACAGTGGATATATTATATAATATACCTATCAGTTGGAAGTACAAAGAACGGTAGCAAATGCAGCAAGGGATTTAGCAAGAGGTAGCACTTAAGAGGAGGAGTAGTAACATAAAACATTAGGGAGACTGAGGTACAGAGCCCCTATAGACTTGCATTAAAGAATTAGAGGTAGTGGGATTTATGTGGGAAGTGGAAGTTTTGTAAGAGAGAAGGTGTGTAAGAGGATGGAGTGGCAGTCTCTAGAAAACAGTGTAAAGGACAGTTGTAGGAGAATATACAGTGAGATTTCTTAGTGAGAGATTTAATGTTATATGTGTAAGATTAGCTTACAGAAAGGTTAAGTAAAGGGAGTGCAACTGTGCAAATTCGAAGGTGGAATTTAGGTTGAGTATGGGGGGGGTAGTTTTGGGTAGTGCATGAGCACAACCAATTATTTAGCAGGTGTTTCTTTAGTGATGTTTTGAAGGTTTACCTTTATAATGTTGAAAATCATGTTGTCAGTCGGCCCGTTGGGTGAACCGAAATGCCGAATTCTGGATGTTGAACATCACCGAAGTTTGAAATTCAGAAAATCAAACAGCAGATGCGCTGAGTTTCAAACTCCAATGTCGAACACACAATGTACTGCAGGGCCAAGCTCCGCTGCACCCCCCATACCCCCCTACTTTGATATTCTAACTCCAAGATCACACTACAGTGGGAAAAGGGTCCATTTCCCGATCCCCACTATAGTGCAATCCATACCCAACATGCCAAATCTGCAATGAGCAAATGTCACTGTGCATTCACTCATTGCACATTCGATGCATTTTTTTTCAACTTTGCAAAAACTGGAAAACATCCTTTCGGACTTTTTACTTTCACACATGCAGCACGCACATATAAAGGTAAACCATTTTGAAGACATGTAGCGTGCCTACCTGTCTTATTTCAGGTGGGATTTAGTTTCAGATTTTTGCTAGCTGGTTACAGTATAGTGAGCCTCCTGTGCTGCTCTTTGATTTTTGTGATGGATAGAAAATATCTGTTGTTAGATTGTAGAGCTTGATTAATGCTATAGGGATGTAGTATTCCTTTTAGAGCTGGGCATTGTTTCTGGAGAGGTTAGTTTACAGGCTGTAATAAGTTGATAGCAGTTGAGGTGCTTTAAGTTCTAGCCAGTTAAGGCTTTTTAGTGCTATGCAATTGTGGGTTTTTTGAGAATAATTTGTAGCAAATTTTGTAATTTTGTTATAGGCTAGCTCTAGTTTATTTTTGATGGTTAAGTTAAGATTTGTAAAGATGAAAGTATGTATGTTTGTGTTGTGTTTTTTCTGGAGTTATTAGTGAGAACTTTCTTAGCCTTTAAGAGGGATCTTAGTTTCCAGTTTGTTTTTTCTGATGGTTAGGGGTAGGTGTTGGTCGTATCCGAGATTATCACTGAACATTATTCCAAGGATTTTTGCCTATGTGACATATTATATTTTTGATTTGTTAGCTCATAGGGTATCAAAATAGTGTTTTTAATTTGAGTAGGTTTTTTTAGAAGTGAAAAGTGGCAGCTGTGTTTTTTTAGCATTTAAGAGCAAATATGTGGTACCTAGCCAGGATTCTATGGTTATAAATGCCTTTGTGGTGATACAGCAACTGAAGGACTTCTTTGGTATTGGCTAGATTGTTTCCGGGGTGAATGTGTAGTCCTACTAGGTAGATTGATTTACTGTTATTGAGCTTGAGTTGGGTAATGAGAATTTCAGAATTTCGAAACCCTGGGTTAGTTTGAGGATGTTGGGTTACTTCTTTGGTGTTTTTAGAAATTATTGCTACTCCACCTCCCCCTTTTGTTAGTGTGTCTAACCTGCTTATGTTATATCCAGAGGGGAGTATTTTGTTACTAGTTATTTCTGGCTTTAGTCAAGTTTCAGTAGCTATAACTATGTTGGGGTTATAGTGTGAGAGGCTTGTGTGAAGATCATAAGCCTTGTTTCATATGCTTTGAAAAGGTATGTTGAGGAGAAATAGACTGTGAACCTAGTTGTGGTTTGGGAGAGAAAGTTTGTTGTTTTGAAGGATATGGTTGGTTCTGACTATATACTGGTGCTTTGGCCAGGGTTGGGGTGGATGTCCCCACTTTGGATCAGCTCAGTTATGGTATGCAGGTATGTGTAGAAAAACCTAGCCTTTTTATGTGTATGTAGACAGGTGGAGAATGATAACTTACCGGGCTTTAGGTGTATAAAGGTGTGAGTATGTGTGTGTGTGTGTGTGTGTGTGTGTGTGATTACTAGTGAATGTGAATGTAGTTCGGGAGATATGCTTGAAAAATGCAGTATGTTACAGGACTGTGGATTTGTGGGAAAGAAACTGGAAAGATGTAACTGATTATAAAACTGATGTATGTGTGAGATGGATGAGTAGTGTTATGGTAATTGCTAAAGAAAGTTTTGCTCTTGAAGGGGATATAAGATATGTCATGTACTTTGTGACAGTGGGAGTAGTGTTTCTTGTAGCATAGGATTGTTATGATATTGTGTAATATATGTTTAGGGTGGTTAGGATGTATTATTGAAGGTTTCAAGACTATTAGACAGCGTAGAGATCTTAATAGTGATGGAGGATGGGGGAGGTATTCCTAGAGGCAGTTTACCAGTTAATTGTGAGAGGCAGGCTGAGGCATGGGTTGGGATGCATAGATGAATTGTTTTTACTACTGTTTTTGCTACTTTTCTGTAAAAAAAAAAAAAAAAACTGTAAGCCTGTTTCCTACCTTTCCTGTAACTAGTGTTCCAGATACAGATTTGCTGTATCCAGGACTGTTTGTAAGCTTTTGAGCCCCCCAAGCCTTTCTATGTTGGAGAGAAGCCTTCTAGCTTATCAGTGGGAGTGGTAAGCATTAGGTAACTTGTCTACCACGTAAGGAGTGGTTCTGGCCCAGAATTTGTAATTATTGGCCATTTGGGCAATCTTCCATCTCTCTCAACTTTCTGATTTGAAAGCCTGCATTTGCACTTGTTTCTGTCCTGTAACTCGTCTAGTGCAGATACAGATTCTTAGTTTTAGCACTTAAATTTGCTTATTCATACTCAGCACTTGTTCAGAACTTGTAAGCACTAAATAAGCTACTAATTACTATAGCACTCAATCTTCCTCATTACCTAAAGGAAAACAGTTTTTGTACTTACTTTTCTCACTGGTGTTGAGAAAAACAGCTCTTGTACTCACTTTCCTCACTTATCTAGAGGAAAATAGTTTTTTATTCAGGCATGTCCAAGGGTCAGCTCCCAGTGTTCTCCCTGTCTATCTGATGAATCTGGGCATCTTGAGGCAATGTAGAAATTGCCTCATGTACACAGACAACCCTCTCCTCCTACCACCCAACACTACAACCTGTGAGAGATGCACTTATCTAGCCAAACTGGAGGTAAAGCTCTCACCAACCAAGACTGAACCTGACAGTCATGAGGAGAAGTTAAACATTTGCACCACACCACACTCATCACATAGTCTCACTCCGTCTACACCACCAAAATCCATACATAGAAACTCAAAAACATTCGCGGAGGCTCTCAATAATAATCTGCCTAAGCAACAGAGACACCCAAAGCAGAAACACAAGCAACCTCCATCCCCCAACACAACCCAAATGACACATAGCCCACAGATTCAGTGTGCCACTCAAACACAGCCAATAAGGCAAAACAACATACCCAACACACTAGTCATAGGTGACTCTATAGTCAGGCACACTGATGTCCCACTCACCAGGCTAAACAAGGAGAAGGTTACTGTTGGCTGCCTGTTGGGTGCCAGGATCCGCCACATAACCCACGCACTCAGATCACTCCACAAGTACAAATATGACTCTGTCATTGTCCATGTTGGTGTGAATGACCTGAGATGTACCTCCCTGGACTACATGAAAAGAGACATGGAAGAGCTCTGCGATCTTGTAGCCCAGGCAGATATGACCCTAGCCCTGAGTAGCATTCTGCCATCACCCAGAATGATACCGCAGTACAAGGACAAAATGATTGATTTCAACAATTGGCTAAGCTTCTGGTGTCATTTAAAGGGGATCCAGTATCTGTCTGCTTGGGATGACATGGTCGACAGACCACGATGCTTTGCCACAGATGGCCTGCACCTGTTGCCCCTAGGATTCCGGATACTGGCTAAGGCTCTTGCTGCCCCTATAGTGCCTTTTTTAGGCAGGGTTTGGGTAACAAATTCACCACCATAACAGGAACAGGCAAGCAAAAACTGAGGGTAATGCTACTCAATGCTAGAAGTCTAAATTTCAAAATGCACTCACTCGAGGCACTCCTTAAAATGGAGAACATCAATATCTGTGCACTGACTGAGACCTGGTTCAAGGCTCCAGAGAGCACCCCTGCACTACCAGGCTATAACTCATACCACACTTTTCGGCCATCTAACCTGGACTGAAACACCAAAGGTGGGGGGGGGTGTCCATATTCATTAAGGATATGCACACCTCCAGGCTAGTTGTTCAACATAATGCATCCGAGGTTATCCAATGCAACTAACTCTTGGCAAAACTGCAATCCAAATTGTAGCTTACTACAGATCCCCCACCATGCCCCAGGATTCCCACTCCTCTTTTCTTGATGTACTGGAAAATATTAGGGTTCAACCAAACACCCTAATAATGGGCGACTTCAATTACCCCACCATTAACTGGGAAAACTACTCCTGTACCAACTCCTTAGTGCAACGCTTTCTGGAATTCATAAACTCCAATGCCCTAGATCAACTTATCCACACCCCCACCAGGGGCAACAATATCCTAGACCTAGTCATTACCAACATGAGTGACTGGTGTTCCACACCTGAAGTCAACTCCTTGTTGGTCCGATCCGACCATAAGCTAATCACCCTTGATATCCACATCCCACCCCCATCCCCCCATTAAGGAAACCACAGTAAGAAATTTCTCCAAAGCCAACTTCATGCTTCTTAAGACAGAAGTAGTGAACTTCATGACACCCATGCAGATGGACAATACAGTTACAACTGCTGAATCCAACACAAATGCGCTCTATAAGCACCTACATAAGTGCATGGATTGTGCTATCCCAAACAGAACCAAGACGTTATCCTCCAAAAACAGGAAGCCAATCTGGTGGTCCCCTGCCATAAACAAACTGTACAACAGAAGGAAGAAACTGTTGCAAAAGAAAGTAAAATCCCATGAGTGGAGGAGCTCCCTGGTCAGCCTCAGTAAGAAGCTGAGATCCCTTATAAGATCCTCCAAAGCTAGCTAAGAAAATAAAATTGCCACTAATTCCAGGGACAACCACAAAGCATTCTATAGCTATGTCAAGAATCTCAATGGCAACACCCAGATCTGCTCTGAGTTACAGCACAAAGGCATGAAAATTACAGAACCAACTGATATTACCAACATCCTGGCAGATAGGTTCAGTGCTAACTTTACCCCCCCACACACCCCCTAAAGGGCCCATATCTATACAGGAAGAATGCAGAGTCCCTGTAATCACAACTACGCAGGTGAAAGCTGCACTCTCTAAAGCCAAAAACACAGCATCCATGGGACCGGACAACATCCCAGGCTGCGTTTTACACGAACTTCAGAATGAACTGGCTCCCCACTTAAGCAACATGTTCAATAATAGCCTCGCATCAGGCTTTGTACCCACTGAATGGCGCACAGCAACAGTTATCCCACTCCACAAAGGGGAAGCTACCACTGATCCCCGGAACTATAGACCTATTAGCCTGACGAGCCTGGTCTGCAAAGCCATGGAACGTATCATCATGGATCTCATAAACAAAGACATTGGTAACCTCCAAACTCTGGATCCCATCCAGTTTGGGTTTGTGAAAGGCAGATCATGCCTCCTGAACCTGATTGACTTCTTTGAGGCAGTCACCAAAGCCGTAGATGAGGGTAAAGTGGTTCACACAGCCTATCTTGACCTCGCCAAGGCTTTCGACACCATCCCTCATCTTGGAATTATAGCTAAACTCAATAAACTAGGCATAAATCCCTACGTCACAAGATGGGTTGCCAACTGGCTCACTGACAGAACCCACACTGTAAAGGTTGCAGACTCCAAATCTGACCTCAAACCAGTGACAAGTGGAGTACCACAGGGTTCCGTCCTGGGACCTCTCCTATTTGGTATCTACTTCTCGCTAACACAGAAGGCCTCTGGCTAACGAAGTCTGCAGATGACTGCAAACTAGGAGCCATAGTCAAGTCCCCAAATGATGTGAACATCCTACAGAAGGGCCTCTCTGAGACAGATGCCTGGTGTCAGAGCCATGGCCTCAAGCTCAATGCCAAAAAGTGTAGTGTCATCCCCTTTGGTAAAAACTCTGTACCCATGAACTACCACAAAGGCAGCAATCTACTTAACACCGAATGCGTGATAAGAGACCTTGGGACCCAAGTGGACAGTAGTCTCTCCTTTGATAGTCACATCGCCACAGTAGTCAGGAAGTCCTTCTACGTGGCACACCTCATCATAAAAGGGTTCTCATCCAGGAAAAAAAAGGTCATCGTTGCCCTCTACTCATCACTCATTAGACCCATTATAGAGTACAGTGCCCCTTTTGGAATGTGTACCTCACAAGACATCTGCAGCAGCTGGAAAGGCCACAGAAGTACCTCACAAAGAGGATTACTGGACTCAAACAAATGCCCTACACTGACTGCCTCAAAAAACTCCAGCTTTACTCCGTAGCATATCACCATTCAGAGGTGATCTCTGCCTAACATATAAAGCTATGTCAAACCCAGAGCTGTTGGACATGCTACACCTAAAGAAATCCCAATCCCTCAGAGATACACACTCTAGGGACCTAAACCTTGTCACCACAATAAACAGGACATGCTGGAGGGATAGATTCCTATCCCAGAGACTTCCCATACTCTGGAACAGGCTATCCATCTATGTCAAGCAAAGTTCTTCATTAGCACTCTTCAAGAAAAATCTTGATTAGTGGATGGGAAATAGGAAATACACCCCGGGGATCACTACTGTGTGTCTGCTCATCAGTGGCACAGGAAAATAACTTGCTTGGGTGGCGTAAGCCGGGGAACCTTGTTGGCTAGGCTTGCGTAGGCCCTTGGGCCGATAGCCTAGTATCTACCTATGAACCTATGTAGCTGTAGTGGGAATGGGTGGGAAGTGGGGTTAGGGTAGGGGAGTATAGTGGAACCAGAGTGGAGTGAGAATAGAAAAGAGTGGTGCCCACACACAATCAGTGGAGCTGCATTTAGGAGTAAGATTAAGAGTAAGTTCATTAAGGCAATACTACAGAGATTAATCTACCACAAGCAAAGTGTATTTTGTTCTACTGGTTCCCGACAGTGAACAAAATAGCAAGTATACTGAGGTAAGCTGTTTTACTAAGCTTGAAATTAAGATTGAAGACTGACCTGTACCTGAGTGTTACACACATACACACACACACACACACACATATATATATATATATATATATATAAACATATAAATGTTTTTTCCCTTTTTCTTTTAAGACTTTCCACCTGGTATAAGATATTACTGTTAGAAATAAGGTGCATAAGCAAATATGTTTTCTTAATGTTTATTTGCAGGACATAATATTAGATAAGTAGCTATTGATTTAGTTTTAATGAAAGGGGCTGGAGTCTTCTAGTAGTGTGTAAACAGTAAAATAGTTAGAAGCACTAACTAGAGCATTTTAGTAGCTTATGATTATCAAATGAATCATACTTTAAATGTCCTTTTCCACTGGAGGGTTCTTGGCTGTACATGGCTGGTCTCACTGAATATATTGGCAAAGTTTACTGGAAGGTGGATGATGATGCACTATATAAATATTTTGTTCTACTGCCTACAGCTGAAAGAAAATAAAATAGGCTGAGTAAGACATAGTTAACAGAGAAAGGGAGGAAAATTTAAACTTAACATATTATTCACACATGATAGAAATAACACAGGCCCTGAATTGACTTATATGGTACGATTGTTGTGATTTTTTTCTTCACTCATTAGTTATACATCTTTATTTGCAGGAGCACTGTTTTGTTAAAAATGTCTGCATTATATAGAGTTGGAGCTTGAGGAAAACAGATACAGCACATTTAATTCTTGTGCTGTAAGTGTCTACAATACAAAAGCCTGTTTAATTCTCAGACACCTCTTTTCCAAGTACTCAGGTATACAAGTTGACTCCTGTGACTCCTACATTTGCACCTCTTACTCCTTATTTTTGTCTGGGTAAATGACCATAATCAAAGGTCACAATTAATTCTACGAAAAGAGCACCTGTTGTCTTTATTACATCAACTTTCTTAGAAGCAATATTTATATTACGGCCATGCTCGCTCCATATCCTGAAAGAAATTTGTGTTGAGATTATATGAAGAGACAGCATGAGTTAAAGAATTTGGTAAGTTTGTCCTAAAAAACTTTCTCTATAACCTCAGCCAACAAACTTAGTTCTAGCACTGGTCTATAGATTTTGTCTGTTTCCGTACAGCACAATAATGACTCTGCATCCTTCCTTTACATAGGGATTCACAATGACTTTAGTAATTTATCACCTTTCATAGACAGAATTTTATGTGGCTATTTACACCTTTCCAGTAATCTCTCTTAGACCTTTCTTCCTTTTTCAAGGAGCAACAGGCCAGTCATACCAGGGGTGAATTTGTGGATACCCAGCTAGTTGTCTATCTTCTTTCTAAAGGAAGAAACTGTGTCACATTGCCTAATTTGAAGTGATAGTTTGATCAAGACAAGGGCTAATTACTCCATGAAAAATATGGATCTCAGACATGTTTTATTTGCTGAAGCAGGTTTACATCTCTGGTTCTAGTGTTAGACTGTTTGACTTGTGGAAATGTAAAAGGTTTCGGACTACTTGATCACTAAAGGCCTAAATGGCAAGGGATACTTCACCCCTAAGGGGTCTGTACAGCACTGGATAAAGAAGTGCTTCCAGACTCTCCTGGTAGCTGTTACCTTTTAATGCTGTGATCCTTTTAGTTAAAAACCTCTGATGTCTTTCCAATTGCTTGATATGCTTAATACATCTCAAAAGGACTACTTTACTCAATAATAGGTATGATCAATGCTAAATATAGAGGGGTAAGACCTTCCATACATGTAGATAAAATACCTTTTGCAGTCAGCTGCACTAAGTAAAAGAGATTTCCTAACCACTGGTGAGAGAATTAGCTACCCAGGTTCCAAGGTCTCTCACCACATGTTCATTTTGAAGCAGGATGTCTATTCTGTAGAATGTACAAAGAATTGGTTATCAAATGTGATATTGTATTTTTAAGCATTTAGTTTTAACCTACATTTTGAGCACCAGTTGTTGACAAGTGAGAGATCCAGTTGGAGCTTCTGCATATCAGAGAGATACGTGAGGGTGACACCAAGTCTGCAGTCATCTTCAGACTTGGCTAGCCAGAGATCCCCATTTGTAATTTGAAGATCTGCTAAGAAGATGCTGAATAGTAGGGTTCCCAAGATGCAGCCTTGTGGAACACCACTGGTCATTTTCATGATTACTAATCAATTTACTGTCCACCTAATTCAAAAACATTTGTAGTTCATTTGTTTAGCCCTGGCCAGTCAGTATATGGTATAATCATGTCCACTGTCCATGGCTTGTGTTACTCCCTCAAAAAAGTTTACCAGATTTATTAGACAGGATCTGCCGTTAACTAAGCCAGACTGCTGGGGGTCAAACGTTATCAGATTTTTGGTATCATAATTAGCTATATCATTTGTGATAAATTCCATAGTTTTGCAGATGAGTCTAGTCAGGCTAACAGGTCTAAAGTTTTTAAGATAAGTCGTGGATCCACCTTTGTGAAGTGGCATCACAACATCTGTGCACCATAGTACAGGGGAAAAAAAACGTGCCTAAGCTCAAGCTGAATAGTTATATTAGCGAGTCAACCAGGGCATGTTTTGTACAGATTATCAGGCAACCAGGTATATTATAAGGCCTCGTGGATGATGTATTCTTTTTGTATTGGAGAGTACATTTAGCAAATTTTCTTTGGCTATGAAAGGGGGTGTTGAGATTGTATGGGGTATGTGGGCTTTGTATAGTTTCTGGAGTGACATTTGCACCATATTTGTTTCATAGTATGTTGGCTATCTCAGATCAGAGCAGGTACTGGTATTCTGAATAAGTTCTGAGCATTGTTAAGTGTTATTCCTTAGTTTCTTAATGTAATTATTAAAAGATTTGTAATTGTCTTTAGCTTCCAATGCTAGTCTACCTTCATGAGATACTTAGGGTTTCTTTGGATAACTTTTTAATATTAACTTCAATTTGAGATCTTTTTTTATGTTTTGTTTTATTTTGCTATACAGTTTAAGAATCTTTTCTTCTTTTGTGTACATGTGGACACCAATCTGGTTTACTTTTATGACTTTCCATTTTATGTAGATGGGTAGGGACTGATAGATCAATGCATTTATCTAGGTGCAAAGAGAGTTTGTCTGAGTAGCTACTTATTACATCTCTATCTTGGATACTACAGTTAAACTTGAATTTTGAGATTTTAGCATAGAATTGTGGAATGTTTGTACATCTGAAGTCTCTAAACTTTGTGATATTTGCATCTAAATGGAGATTTTGAAAGAAAATGCTACCTGTTTGTGATCGAATTTAACTAGACAGAGGAATACCAAAGGGATAGTTACCAGTCATGCCATGCTAGCAAGGACTAGGTCAAGAATATTTTGTCCTTCACTGGGTTCCTTACAATTTGGTATGGGCAGTTTTTGTTTATGAAATCAAGGAAGTCAAGCTGAGATATAAGTATTCCTGTTCATCACTGGGTAGTTAACGTCTCCTGGAACTGATGTTGATTTGGAGTTTATCCAGTGTATACAGAAACCTAACTGTTTTTCTGGATCCTAGATGGGGTCTTGTAACATATTATGATCAGACAGGTGATTCTGTTTCCTGTGATTTGGATCTTATGCAGTTCAGTTTTTGGGTCTCTAGGGATCTGCATAGAAGTGATTTGGTCCCTAACAAATATGGATGCTCACTAGAGTTAACGCTGAGCCTAATGAGTGCTGAGTAAAGGTGGACAATGACATCCTTAGATCTAGACACAATCCCTTTGTTTATAAGCTGTGAAATATAGAATGCCTTTTTTAAAACAGACACATGTTGATCAAAAGTTAAGTCAGTGTCCACCTACATTCCCAAATCCATACCAATGGGGTCAAATTTTAAGGGTGTATTGTCAATGTGGTAGTTCCTTGGGGTAAATGACTTCCCAAAGGATAAGCTAATGAATTTTTGGCATTTAGTTTCAGTGCATGATTTTGGCACCAGTTATCTATTTTAGACAAACTTTCCAATAGGATGGCTAAGCCATTTGGGGATTCAGTTCTTAAAGGTGAGAGTCCTAATGGAGAGATGGAATCAGCAAGAAAACAACAGTTTTGCAGGGAATGATTTCATCCTCAAGTTTTGGTGAGTACCTTCAAGTGGAGGACCCTGATTTTACAAAATTCACCAAGACGACACTGATATTTAAATGTATTTTATATACACTGAGAAAGACAAGCAAAAAAAAAAAAAAATAAAAAACAACTTGGTGTAAAAATCCTATGATAAAAAAACTGCCCATACCTGGTATATACATTGGTGCGAGGACAGGGGAAAAAAGACAGTGTAGAACCTACAGAACATGGAAGAATTCCTACCACAGGGCTAAGAAAGGTTCAGGCTCAGATTAACAGTGACGGCCCTGGCCCTGAGATAAAAGGAAGAAGTCCACCAAAAAAATAAATAAATTGATAGGCCAAGCAAGAGACATAAAAACAATAAAATGCATTGTTGATGGTACCGAAGAGATTATGTATTGTTACTATTGTGCAAAAAAAAAAAGGAAAGAAAGAAAATAAACAGTATTTCCAGACAGAGGATATGTGGCATGAGCAAGACAGAAATCAGAAAAAAATACTTATACAAGAAAAACTGTTAAAAGTCACAGATTAACAATTTAAGATCCTTAATACACTAGACAAGAACAAGCCACTTCCTAGATGAAGAGTAGTCATGCAGGCTATTGAACAATGACAAAGTTCTCGGTAAGCTTGTAGGTGTAGGGCCTTACAGCAGAGCTCCTGCAATATCGAGGTCATATGTACTGACTGTGGACTTTTGAACCATGGCAAATTTCTCAGCAAGCTTGTAGGTGTGGGGCCTTGTGCCACAGCTCCTGTAAAACTGAGGTCAGATATAGTGACTATGGGTGATTGAACAATGACAAATTTCTCAGTAAGCTTGTAGATGTATGGCCTTGTGGCAGACCTCATGCAATGTTGAGGTTAGATGTAGTGACTGCGGGCTATCAATGATAAATTCTTAGTAAGCTTGTAGGTGCAAGGCCTTGTGTCAGACCTATTGCAATATCGAGGTCAAATGTATTAAACAATGACAAAATTCTTAGTAAACTTGTAGGGTTAGGACCTTGTGGCACAGCTCCTGCAATATCAAGGTCAGATGTAGTTCCTGGGGGCTATTTAACAATGACAAAGTTCTCAGCAATCTTGTAAGTGTAGGGCCCTGTCTTGATATATTAAGGTTAGATGTAGTGACTGCATGGTATTGAACAATAACAGAATTATCAGTAAGCTTGCAGCTGTAGGGCCTTGTAGCCAAGCTTTTGCAATACTGAGGTCAGATGTGACTGCAGCTATTGAACAGTGACAGAATTCTCAGCTTGTAGGTGCAGAGCCCTGTGTCAGAGCTCATGCAATATTTATTCTCAATAAGCATATATGTGTAAAGCCTTGTGGCAGAGCTCTTGCATTATCGAGGTCAGATATATTGACTGCAAGCTATTAAACAAAGATGAGATTCTCCATCAGCATGTTGGACCTTGTGGCTGCAGGGTATTAAGCAATGACAGAATTCTCTGTAAGTGAATAGGTGTAGGGCCTTGTGCCAAAGGTCCTGCAGTATTGAGATCAGATGTAGTGACTACTGCCTATGAAACAATAACAGAACTCTCAGAAATTGCGTGTGTGTGTCCTTGTTTCAGAGCTCCTGCAATGTCGAGGTCAGATGTACTGACTGCAGACTATTAAACAATGACAGTATTTTCAGTAAGCCTGCAGGTGTAGGACCCTGTGGTAGAGCTCCTGCAATATTGAGGCCAGATGTAGTGACTGCAAACTATTATACACAGGAGAGATTTTCTGTAAGCATGTCGAGCCTTGTGGCAGAGCTCCTGCATTGTCGAGGTCAGATATATTGATTGCAATCTATTAAACACAGATGAGATTCTGTGTAAGCATGTTGGGAATTGTGGCAGAGCTCCTGCATTACTGAGGTCAGATATATTGATTGCAATCTATTAAACACAGATGAGATTTTCTGTAAGCATATAGGGCATTGTGGCAGAGCTACGTCAATGTTGAGGTCAGATGTAGTGACTGCAGGCTATTAAACAATGACAGTATTCTCCATAAGCCTGTAGGTGTAGGCCTTTGTAGTACAGATCCTGCAATATCAAGGTCAGATGTAGTGACTTTGGGCTATTAAATAATAACAGAATTCTTGGTAAGCTTGTAGGTGTAGGCCTTCGTGGGCACAGCTCTTGCAATATTGAAGTCACATGGATTGACTGTAAGCAACTAAACAATGATAAAATTCTCTGTAAGCTTGTAGGTGCAGGGTCTTCTGGATAGCTCTTGCAATGTCAAGGTCAGAAGAAGTGACTGTAGGCAAAGAAAGACGGAATACTCAGTAAGCTTGTAGGTGTAAGGCCTTGTGGCACAGCTGTGGCAATATTGATGTCAGATATAGTGACAGCAGGCTATTAAACAATGATGAAATTCTCTGTAAGCCTGTACAGATAGGCTCTTTTGACAGGGCTCCAGCTATATTGAAGTCAGATGTAGTGATGGAGTGCTATTAAAGAATGATGAAATTGTCAGTAAGTTTGTTGGTGTAGGGTCTTGTGGCTGAGCTCTGGCAATGTTGAGGTCCAATCTACGTATGGCAAGCTATTAAAGAATGTTGAAATTCTTAGTAAGTTATAGGAGTAGAGCCATGTGGCAAAACTCTGGCAGTATCTAGGTCAGATGTAGTGATAAAAGGCTATAACAACATGATGAAATTCTCAGTAAGCTTGTAGGTATAGAGCCATGTGGCAAAGCTCTGGCAATATTGAGGTCACATACAGTGACAGTGATATATTAAAGAATGACAAAATTCTCAGTAAACTTGTAGGTGTAAGCTTTTGTGGCAGAGCTCATACAATATAGACGTCAGATGCAGTGACTACATGCTATTAAACAATGACAAAATTCTCAGTAAGCTTGTAGGTGTAAGGCCTTGTGGCAAAACTCTGTCAATATTAAGGCCAGATAAAGGAACAGCAGCTGATTAATGAATGACAAAATTCTCTGTAAACTTGTAGATGTAGGGCCTTGAGGCAGAGCTCCAGCAACACTGAGATCAGATGCAGTCACTGCAGGCTATTAAACAATAAAGAAATTCTCAATAAGCGTGTGGGTGTAAGGCCTTGTGGCAGTGCTCCAGCAATGTCAAAGTGAGATATAGTGATGGCAGGCTATTAAAGACTGATGAAGTTCTCCGTAAAATTGTAGGTGTAGAGCATTGTGGCAGAGCTCTAGCAATACTGATGTCAGATGTAGTGACATCAGGTTATTAAAGAATGATTACATTCTGTGTAAGCTTGTAGGTGAAGGGCCTTTGGGCAGAGCTTCTGCAATATTGAGGTCAGATATACTGACTGCAGATTTTTAAAAGAAGAAATTCTCAGTAAGCATATATGTATAAGGCCTTGTGGCAGAGATCCTGCATTATTGAGGTTGGATGTAGTGACTTTGGGGTATTAAACAACAGCATTCTCAGTAATCCTGTAGTCGTAGGACCTTGTGGTAGAGCTCCAGCAATACTGAGGTGAAATGTAGTGACTGTGGGCTATTAAACACTGACAGAATTCTCAGTAAGACTGTAGTTGTAGGTCCTTGTGGCACAGCTCTTGCAGTATTGAAGTCATATGAACTAACTGCGAGCAACTAAATAATAGAAATAACTAAAGTCACTGGAACCACAACAGTTTATTGTAAATCCACTGAGTGGAGTTACCAGTGACTTTAGTTATTTCTATTTTTTCTTGTGAGGTCACTTGGATTTGCTGGCAGTCTTTTCACTTTCTTTGTGTAGCATCTAAACAATGACAGAATTCTCAGTAAGCTTCTAGGTGTAAGGCCTTGTGGCACAGCTCCAGCAATATCAACATCCGATATAGTGATGGCAGGCTATTAAACAATGACTAAATTCTCAAATTCTCTGTAAGCCTGTACATGTAGGCTCTTTTGGCAGAACTCTGGCTATATCAAATTCAGATGTAGTGATGGCAGGCTAATAAAGAATGAGGAAGCTGTTAGTAAGTTTGAAGATGTATGGCCTTGTGGCAGAGCTCTGGCAGTGTCTAGGTCTAATGTAGGTATGGCAAGCTATTAAAGAATGATGAAATTCTTAGTAAGTCGGTAGGTATAGAGCCTTGTGGCAGAGCTCTGGCAATATGAAGGACAGATATAGTGACAGCGGGATATTAAAGAATGACAACATTCTCATTAAGCTCGTAGATGTAGGGCCTTGTGTTAGAGCTCAAGCAATACAGAGGTCAGATGCAGTGACCGCAGGCTATTAAACAATGACTGCAACTAAACAATGATAAAATTCTCAGTAAGCGTGTAGGTGTAAGGTCTTGTGGCAAAGCTCCATCAAAATCATGGTCAGATAAAGTGACGGCGGGTGATTAAAGAATGATAAAATTCTCAGTACATTTGTAGGTGCAGGGCACTGTGGCATATTTCTGGCAACATTCAGGTCAGATGCAGTGACTGCAGGCTATTAAACAATGACCACTGGCTATTAAAGAATGATGAAATTCTCAGTAAACATATAGGTGTAAGGCCTTGTGGCAGAGCTCCAGCAATATTAAGGTGAGTTATTGTGACAGCACTCTATTAAAAAATGATGAAATTCTCTGTAAGCCTGTTATTGTAGAGCATTGTGGTGAAGCTACGGCAATGCTGATATCAGGTGTAGTGATGGCAGACTATTAAAGAATAATAACATTCTCGGTAAGCTTGTAGGTGTAGAGCATTGTGGTAGAGCTCTGGAAATACTGAGGTCAGATGCAGTGACAGCAGGTTACTAAAAAAACAAGGGAATTCTCAGTAAGCTTGTATGTACACAGGTTTGTGACAGACCTCATGCAATGTCAAGGTTAGATGTAGTGACTATGGGCTATCAAACAGTGACAAAATTCTGAGTAAACTTGTAGGTGTAGAGCCTTCTGGCACACATCCTGCAAAGTCAAGATCAAATGTAGTGACTACAGGCTATCAAACAATGAAAAAATTCTTAGTAAACTTGTAGGTGCAGAGAGTTGTGGCAGACATCCTGCAATATCAAGGTCAGATGTAGTGACTATGGTCTATTAAACAATGACAGAATTCTCATTTATTGTGCAGGTGCAAGGTATTTTGCCAGAGTGCCTGCAATTCTGAGGTTACCTGCAGTGACTGCAAGCTATTAAACAATGACAGAAGTCTCATGAAGCATGTAGGTATATGGCCTTGTTGCACAGTTCCTTCAGTATCAAAGTCAGATGTAGTGACTGCTGCCTGTTAAAAGGGTGACAGGATTCTCTGTAAGCTTGTACATGTAGGGTGCTGTGGCAGAGCTCTTGCAATATCAGAGTTGCATGGATTGACTGCGGGCAATTAAACAATGACAGAATTCTCAGTAAGTTTGTAGGTATAAGGTCTTGTTGAGATCTAGTGACTGCAAGCTACAAAACAATAAAAGTATTCTCAGTAAGGTTGTAGGTGTAGGGCCTTTTGGCAAAGCTCCTGTAATATCAAGGTCAGATTGAGTGAGTGTGGGCTATTAAACAATGACAGAATTCTCAGTAAGCGTGTAGGTGTAGGCCCTTGTGTGAGAGGTCCTGCAATACTGAGGTCAGATGTAGTGACTGCGGGCTGTTAAACATTGACAGAATTCTCAGGAAGCATGTAGGTGTAGGACCTTGTGGTAGAGCTCCTGCAGTGTTGAGGTTAGGTGTACTCACTACCAATAAGTAATGACAGAATTATCAGTAAGCATTTAGGTGTAGGGCATTGTGGCAGAGTTCCTGCAATATCAAGGTCAGACGAAGTGACTGCAGGCTATTAAGCAATGATGACATTTTCAGTAAGCTTGCAGGTGTAGGGCCTTGTGGCAAAACTCCGGAAATATTGACATCAGATGTAATGACTGCAATGACTAAATTCTCAGTAAGCATGTAGGTATAGGGCCTTTTGGCAGAGCTCCTGCAATATCGAGGTCAAGTGTACTGAATGAGGAGTATTAAATGAAAAAAGTTTAGTAAGTGTATATGTATAAGACCTTGTGGCTGAGCTCCTGCATTATTGAGGTCCGATATAGTTACTGCAAGCTATTAAACAAAGATGAGATTCACAGTAAGCATGTAGGGCCATTTGGCACAGATCTTGCAATAATGAAGTCACGTGGATTGACTGTGAGCAATTAAACAAGGACAGAATTCTCAGTAAGCTTGTAGATGTAAGGAGTTGTGGAGAGTTCTTGCAACGTCAAGGTCAGATGTAGTGACTGCAGGCTATTAAACAATGACAAAATTCTCAGTAAGCTTGTAGGTGTAGGCCCTTTTCACAGAGTCGTGCAGTAGTGAGGTTAGACACGGTGACTGATGTCTATCAAATAATGACCAACTTCTCAGTAAACTTGTAAGTCCACGATATTGTGGCAAAGCTCCTGCAATACTGAGATCAGATGTCCTGACTGTGGGCGATAAAACAATGACAGAATTCTCAGTAAGCTTGAAAATGTATTGCCTTGTGGCAGAGCTCCTACAATAATGACGTCAGATGTAGTGACTGCTGGCCATAAACAATGAGCAAATTCTCAGTAAGCATGTAAGTGCATGACCTTGTGGTAGAGTTCCTGCAGTATTGAGGTCATAGTGAATACAGGATATTAAACACTGACAGAATTTTCAGAAAGTTTCTAGGTGAAGGGCCCTGTGGCAGAGTTCCTGCAATATTGAGGTTAGATCTAGTGACTGTGGGCTATAAAACAAAAAACAACATTCTCAATAATTGTGTAGGTTTAGGGCCTTGCAGCATAGCTTCTGCAATGTTGAGGTCAGATGTAATGACTGCAGGCTATTAAGCAATGACAGAATTATCAGTAAGCACGTAGGTGTAGAGGCTTGTGGCAGAAGTCCTACATCATTGAGGTCAGATGTAGTGACTGTGGGCTATTAAAGATGAAATTCACAGTACGTTTGCAGGTGTAGGGCTTTGGGGCAGAGCTCCTGCAATATTAAGGTCAGATGTAATGACTGCTGAGTATTAAACAATGACAATTCTCAGTAATTCTGTAGGTATAGGGACTTGTGGCAGAGCTCCTGTGTTATTGTGGTAAGATGCAGGGCATTAAAGATGAAATTCTCAGTAAGCATGTAGATGCAGGGTCTTGTGGAAAGCTCCTGCAATATCAAGGTCAGATGTAGTGACTTCAGGCTATTAACATTGACAGTATTCTCAGGAAGCATGTAGGTGTAGCGCCTTGTGGCAGACCTCCTGCATTACTGAGGTCAGATATAGTGACTGCAGGCTATTAAAGCAAAAATGACATTCTCAGTTAAGTGTGTAGGACCTTGTGGCAGAGCTCCTGCTATATTTAGGTGTTATGTAGGGATGGTGGGCTATTAAACAATGACTGAATTCTCTTTAAGCTTGTAGGTGTATGGCCTTTTGTCAGAGGTCCTGCAATATAGAAGTCAGATGTAGTGACTGCCAGATATAAAACAATAATGGAATTCTCAGTAAGCCTATAAGTGTAGGGCATTGTGACAGAGTTCCTGCAATATCAAGGTCAAATGTACTGACTGTGGTGTATTAAACAATGACAGAATTTTCATTAGGGGAATAGGTGGCAGAGTTCCAGAAATACTGAGGTCAGATATAGTGACTGAGAGCTATAAAACAAATAAAAACAAAAAACGCTATGTTACCAAAGGTAGTCTCAACAAGTAAAGAAAGTGCAGAAACAAAGCTGAGACAAACCATCAAGGTTGTTGTGAGATGAACACATCACATTAAAAAACAGATTCTTTAATACAAACAAAAATAAAGTAGCATAAAACAAAGTTCTAGGGTGGATAAGCACTTTCACTAAAAATCTTCTTCAGATCCTCACCCATTAACCAACAATTGTTCTTATAAAATAAATAGCAGTCAATCATCAAGAATCAGGAACAAGCTGGACCAATGAGCTTCTCAAACTGAATCAACCATTTAGCATATCAAGATGACCAATGAGAGACTATCAGAAACTATTTCTTTCAATCAGGAGCATTCCAGTCTCAAGTTCATTCAGAATCACAGTACAGCCATTCAACAAAAACAGGAACAAGCTGGTTCGATGAACTAGTCATACTGAACCAGCTACTTAGCATAACAAAGGGACCAATTGTCTTTAATCAGGAAGATTTTTTTTGCCAGTAGGAACCAAGTCATGACTAGTCATAGTCAGGAATTTTGTCTTCCAATAGAAATTAGACCTTGACTATTTATATTCATGTGATGAAAAGAGACAGTGAAAACACCCAGTAGAAGCAAAAAGAAACTAAGGAACAAAATACAATGCCCATGCTGACTTAGATGCAGACCTTCCTGAATGATAGCATGATTTTTCTTTTCTATCAGTAAAGTAGCTCTATTTCTTAGCCACTAAGAAAAAAAAATATTGCTGTCATTCAGGAAGGCCTGCATCTAAGTCAGCATGGGCATTGTATTTTGCCTCTTAGTTTCCCTTGGTTCTACTGGGTGTTTTCACTGGCTCTTTTCCTCACATGAGTATAAATAGTCAAGGTCTAATTTCTATTGGAAGACAAGTTTCCTGCCTATGAATAATCAAGACTTGGTTCCTATTGGTGAAAAAGCTTCCTGATTAAAGACAATTGGTCCCTTTGTTATGCTAAATAGCTGGTTAGGTATGACTAGTTCATCAGACCAGCTTGTTCCTGTGTTTTGTTAATTGGTTGTACTGTGATTCTGAATGAACTTACTGGCATGCTCCTGATTGGAAGAAATAGTTTCTGATCATCTCTCATTGGTCATCTTGATATGCTAAATGGTTGATTTAGTTTGAGAAGCTCATTGGTCCAGCTTGTTCCTGATGCTTGATGATTGGCTACTACTTATTTTATAAGAACAATTGTTGGTTAATGGGTGAGGATCTGAAGATGGTTTTTACCGAAAGCACCTATCCACCCTAGAACTTTGTTTTATGCTACTTTTTATTGTTCGTATTAAAGAATCTGGATTTTGACATGACGTGTTCTTCTTTTGACAGCCTTGGTGGTTCATCTCATCTTTGTTCCTGGAGAGCTATAAAACAATGACATAATTCTAAATAATTGTGTAGGTTTAGGGCCTTGTGGCAGAGCTCCTGCAATGTTGAGGCCAGATGTAGTGACTGTGGGCTATTAGACAAAGGCAGTTATCAATAGCTGTGTAGATGTAGGGCCTTGTGGCAGAGCTCCTGTGTCACTGTGGTAAGATGTACAGAATGTAGAATATTAAAAAGGAAATTCTCAATAAGCATTTAAGTGTAGGGCCTTGTAGCAAAGCTCCCGCAATATGAAGGTCAAAGCTAGTGATCACTGGCTATTAAACAATGGCAGAATTCTCAGTAAGTGTGTAGGTTTAAGGTCTTGTGGCACAGCTACTGCAATATCTACGTTAGTTGTAGTGACTTTGGGCTATTAAACAATGACAGAATTCTCTGGAGTTGTGTAGTTGTAGGGTCTTTTCGCAGTGCTCCTGCAATGTTGAGGTCAGATGTAGTGAGTATGGGCTACTAAACAATGGCAGAATTATCAGTAAGGAAGTAGGTGTAGGGCATTGTGGCAAAACAACTGCAATATCAAGGTCAGATATAGCGATTCCAGCTTACTAAACAATGACAGAGCTCCCAGTAATTGTGTAGGTTTAGGGAATTGTGTTAGAACTCCTGCAATGTCGATGTCAGGTGTAGTGACTTCAGGCTATTTAATGGCAGAATCATCATAACCATGTAGGTGTAGGACCTTGGGGCACAGCTCCTGCAATATTGAGGTCAGATGTAGTGACTGCAGGCTATTAAATCTGAAATTCTCAGTAAGCATGTAAGTGTAGGTCCTTGTTGCAGAGCGTCTGGAATATAGAGGTCAGATTTAGTGACTGCAGAGTATTAAACAATAGCAGAAATCTGAGAAAGTGAATAGATGTAAGACCTTGTGGCAGAACACCTTTAATAATGAGGTCAGATATAGTGACTGCAAGCCATATAACAATGACAGAAATTTCAATAATCCTTGCAGGTGTAATGCCTTGTGACAAAGCTCCTGCAATATTGTGGTCAGATGTAGTGACTGTGTGCCATAAAACAATGACAGAATTTTCAGTAAGCTTGTAGGTTTAGGACCTTGTGGCAAAGCTGCTGCAATATTGAGGTCAGATGTGGGGATTGTGGGCTATTAAACATTGACTGAATTCTTTTTAAGCTTTTAATTAGGTGTATGGTCTTTTGGCAGAGGTCTTGCAATACTGACGTAATGACTGCCAGGTATAAAATAATAATGGAATTCTCATTAACCCGTAGGTGTAGGACATTGTGGCAGAGCTCCTGTAATATCAAGGTCAGATGTAGTAACTGCTGGGTATAAAACAATAATGGAATTCCCATTAACCTGTAGGTGTAGGACATTGTGGCAGAGCTCCTGCAATACTAAGGTCAGATGTAGTGACTGCGGGCTATAAAACAATGACCAAATTCTCAGTAATGTTGTAAATGCAGGGCCTTGTGGCAGAGCTCCTGCAGGATCAAGGTCATATGTAGTGAATGTATCTATTAAACAATGACAAATATTCAGTAAGATTCCGGGTGAGGGGCCCAGTGGCAGAGTTCCTGCATTACTGAGGTCAGATATAGTGACTGCGAGCTATAAAACAATGACAGAATTCTCAGTAATTGTGTAGGTTTAGGGCCTTGTGGCAGAGCTCCTGCAATACTGAGGTCAGATGTAGTCACTGCAGACTATAAAACAATGACCAAGTTCTCAGTAAAGTTGTAAATGCAGGGCATTGGGGAAGAGCTTCTGCAATATCTAGGTCATATGTAGTGAATGTGACTATTAAACAATGACAGAATTTTCAGTAAGCTTGATGGCAAAGGCCCTAGTGGCAGAGTTCCTGCATTACTGAGGTCAGATATAGTGACTGTGGGCTATAAAGCAATGACAGAATTCTCATTAATTGTATCTGTTTAGGGTCTTGTGGCAGAGCTCCTGCAATATTGAGGTCAGATGTAGTCACTGCAGACTATAAAACAATGAGAGAATTTTCAGTAGGCATATAGGTGTACAACTTTGTGGCAGAAATCCTGCATTACTGAGGTCAGATGTAGTGACTGCCAGCTATTAAACAGTGACTGATTTCAGAAAACATGTAGGTGTAGGGCCTTGTGCAGAGCCTGTGCATTATTGTGGTCAGCTGTACTGACTGCAGGCTATCAAAGACGAAATTCTTAGTAAGCATGTAGATGCAGGGTCTTGTGGCAGAG
The DNA here is from genome assembly GCF_019279795.1 of Protopterus annectens. Taxonomy (NCBI): domain Eukaryota; kingdom Metazoa; phylum Chordata; order Ceratodontiformes; family Protopteridae; genus Protopterus; species Protopterus annectens. The sequence goes on along the minus strand of NC_056744.1, from coordinate 1,464,173,749 downwards.
CTCTTGCAGTATCAAAGTCAGATGTAGTGACTTCGGGCTATTAAACAAGGACAGAAATCTCAACAAGCATGTAGGTTTAGGGCCCTGTCACAGAGCTCCTGCAAAATCAAGGTCAGTTGTAGTGACTGCAGGTTATTAAACAGTGATGAAAGTCTCAGTAAGCTTGCAGGTGCAGGGCCTTGTGGTAGAGCTCCTCCAATATCGAGGTCTGATGTACACACTGTGGACTATTAAATGACGACCTTCCGAGTTAAGTATAGGTGTGGGTCCTTAGGGCACAAGTCCTGCATTATCAAGGTCAGATATAGTGACTTTGGGCCATAAAACAATAACAGAATTGCCAGTAAGCTTGTAGGTGTAGGGCCCTATGGCAAAGGTCCTGCAATATTGAAGCCAGATCTAGTGACAGCAGGCTATTAAACAATGACAGAATTCTCAGTAAGCTTGTAGGTGTACGGCCTTGTAGAAAAGGTCCCAGGATATCAAGGTCAGATGTAGTGACTGTGGCCTGTTAAAGTAAGAGATGATTCTCAGTAAGCATGGAGATGTAGGGTCTTGTGGCAGAGCTCCAGCTATATCAAAAGATGTAGTGAGTACGAGCTATTAAAGAATGACAAAATTGTCAGTAAACATGTAGATGCCACAGCTCTCCTGCAATACAGAGGCAATATGTAGTGACTGAAGGTTGTTAGATAATGACAGAATCGTCAGTAAGTATATAGGTGTAGGGATTTGTGGCAGAGCTTCTACAATATCAAGGTCAGATGCAGTGACTGCTGGCTATAAAACAGTAGCAGAACTCTCAATAAGCTTGTAGGTGTACGGCCATATGGCAGAGCTCGTACAATATCAAGGTCAGATGCAGTGACTGAGGGCCATAAAACAATGACAGAATTCATATTAAGCTTGTAGGTGTAGGGTCTTAAGGCAGTGCTTCAATATCGAAGTCAGACGTACTGACTGAAGGGTATTAAACAGTGACAGAATTCTGAGTAAGTGAGTAGGTGTCGGCCCTTGTGAGAAAACCCCTGGACTATCAAAGATAGATGCAGTGACTGCAGGCCTTTAAACAAAGATGAGATTCTCAGAAAGCATTTAGGTGTAGGGCCTTCTGGCAGAGCTCTTGCAATATCAAAGTCACATGGATTGACTACGGGCATTTAAACAAAGACAAAATTCTCAGTAAGCATGAAGGTGAAAGGATTTGTTGCTGGGGTCCTGCAAAATCGAGGTCAGATACAGTGACTTTGGGCTATAAAACAATAACAGAATTCCCAGTAAGCTTGTAGGTGTAGGGCCTTATGACAAAGGTCCTACAATACTGAAATCAGATCTAGTGACTGCAGGCTATTAAACAATCACAGAATTGTCAGTAAGAGTGTACATGTAGAGCCTTGTGGCAGTGGTGCTGCAGTATCAAGGTCAGATGTAGTTACTGCTGGGAATAAAACAATGACAGAAATCTCAGTTTGTAGGTTTAGGGCCTTGTGCCAGATCTCATGCAATATTGTCTGATGTAGTGACTATGAACCATAAACCTATGATAGAATTCCCAGTAAGCTTGTAGGTGTAGGGCCATGTGGCAAAACTCCTTCATTATCAAGGTCTGATGTATTGAATGTGGGCATTAAACAATGACAGAATTTTCAGTAAGCCTGTAGGTGTAGGGCCTTGCAGAAAAGGTCCTGGAATATCAAGGTCAGATGTAGTGACAGAGACATGTTAAAGAATGCGGTGATTCTCAGTAAGCATGGAGATGTAGGGCCTTGTGGCACAGCTCCAGCTATATCAAAATCAGATGTAGCAAGTGTGAGGTGTTAAAGAATGACAGAATTGTCAGTAAGCTTGTAGGTGAAGGGCCTTCAAACAGACCTCCTGCAATATTGCGGTCATATCTAGTGAATGAAGGTTCTTAAATAATGAAAAAATTGTTAGTAAGTGTGTAGGTGTAGGGCTTTGTGGCCGACCTCCTGCAATATCAAGGTCAGATGCAGTGACTGCTGGCTATAAAACAGTAGTAGAACTCTCAGTAAGCTTGTAGGTGTAGGGTCATATGGCAGAGCTTGTATAATATCAAGATCAAATGTAGTGACTGAGGGCCATAAAACAATGACAGAATTCACATTAAGCTAGGTGTACATTCTTGTGGCACAGCTGCTACAATAACGAGGTCAGACGTAGTGACTGTGGGCTATAAAACAATGACAGAATTCTCAGCAATCATGTAGCTTTAGGGCCTTGTGGCAGAGCTCCTGCAATACTGAGGTCAGATCTAGTGACTGAGCGCTATTAAAGAATGACAGAAGTCTCAATAAGCGTGTAGATGAACGGCCTTATGGGAGAGCTGCTGAAAAATCAAGGTCAGTTGTCATGGCAACAGGCTATTAAACAGTGACAAAATTCTCAGTAAACTTGCAGGTGGAGGTCCTTGTTGCAGAGCTCCTACAAACAAAAGTCAGATGTAGTGACTGCAGGTTACTAAACAATGACAGAATTGTCAGTAAGCTTGTAGGTGTAGTGTCTTGTGGCAGAGCTCCTGCAGTAATGATGTCAGACGTAGTGACTGCGGGCTATAAAACAATGACCAAATTCTCAGTAAACTTGTAATTGCAGGGCCTTGTGGCAGGGGTCCTGCAATATTGAGGTCAGATGTAGTGACTGCAGGATATTAAACAATGAGATAATTCTCAGTAAACGAGTAGTTGTAGGCCCTTGTGACACAGCTCCTGCAATATCGTGGACAGATATAGTGGCTGCGAGCTATAAAACAATGACAGAATTCCCAGTAAGCTTGTAGGTGCAGGGCCTTGTGGCAGAGGTCCTGAAATACTGAGGCCAAATGTAGTGACTGTAGGGCATTAAACAATGACTGAATTCTCAGTAAACAAGTAGTTGTAGGCCCTTGTGATAAACCTCCTGCAATATCGAGGTCAGATGTAATAACTGCAGGCCTTTAAACAATGACAGAATTCCCAGAAACCTTGTATGTGTAGGGCCTTGTGGCAGAACTCCTACAATATCGTGGTCAGATGTAGTGACTGCGGTCCATAAATCAATGGCATAATTCTCAGTAAGCTTGTAGGTTTAGGACCTTGTGGCAAAACTGCTGCAATATCAAGATCAGATGTAGGGATTGTGGGCTATTAAACAGTGACTGAATTCTTTTTAAGCTTTTATTTGTATGACCTTTTGGCAGAGGTCTTGCAGTACTGAGGTCAGATGTAGTGACCGACGGGTATAAAATAATGGAATTCTCATTAAGCCTGTAGGTGTATGGCCTTTTGGCAGAGGTCTTGCAGTATTGAGGTCAGATGTAGTGACTGACGGGTATAAAACAATAATGGAATTCTCATTAAGCCTGTAGGTGTAGGGCATTGTGGCAGAGCTCCTGCAATATTGATGTCAGATGTACCAACTGCGAGCAACAAAACAATGACAGAATTCTCAGTAAGCTTGAACGTGTACAGCCTTATGGCAGAGCTCCTACAATAATGAGGTCAGATGTAGTGACTCCGGACTATAAAACAATGACCAAATTCTCAGTAAGGTTGTAAATGCAGGGCCTTGTGGCAGAGCTCCTGCAATATCAAGGTCATATGTAGTGAATGTGGCTATTAAACAATGACAGAATTTTTAGGAAGCTTCTAGGTGAAGGGCACAATGGCAGAGTTCCTGTATTATTGAGGTCAGATATAGTGATGGCAGGCTATAAAACAATGACAGAATTCTCAGTAATCAAGTAGTTGTAGGCCCTTGTGATAAACCTCCTGGAATATCAAGGTCAGATGTAGTGACTGCAGCCTGTTAAAGAATGAGGTGATTCTCAGTAACCATGGTGATGTAGGGCCTTGTGGCACAGTTCCAGCTATATCAAAATCAGATGTAGCGACTGTGAGCTGTTAAAGAATGACAGAATTGTCAGTAAGCTTGTAGGTGTAGGGCCTTCCCACAGACCGCCTGCAATATCTAGGTCATATGTAGTGACTGAAGGCTTTTAAATAATGACAGAATTGTCAGTAAGTGTGTAGGTGTAGGGCTTTGTGGAAGAGCTCCTGCAATATCGAGGTCATATGCAGTGACTGCTGGCTATAAAACAATAGCAGAACTCTCAGTAAGCTTGTATGTGTATGGCCATATGGCAGAGCTTGTATAATATCAAGATCAGATGTAGTGACAGAGGGGCATAAAACAATGACAGAATTCATATTAAGCTTGTAGGTGTAGGGTATTGTGGTACAGTGCCTACGATAACAAGGTCAGAAGAAATGACTGCAGGCAATAAAACAATGACAGAATTCTCAATAATCATGTAGATTTAGGGCCTTGTGGCAGAGCTCCTGCAATACTGAGGTCAGATTTAGTGACTTATCGTTATTAAAGAATGCAAATAAAACATAAAATAAAAAACACCACCAACACTGAATAATTCCACACACGAAAAGGAAGGAACTATTTAATAAACGATTAAGTGTTTTCACCCTGTGACCTTAGGGCATCATCAGAGTAACTTAACATAATAAAAAACTTCATTTATACTACAAGAAAATGCAACACGCCCACCAAGCCAATAATTCAATAAATACTTAATTGGACAGACAACGTGTTTAGTAATAAAGTTAAAAACACTCTAAAAACATTATGCAAAAAATATATGTGCAATATATATATATATATATATATATATATATATATATATAAACTCATTACCTCTGCTATAATATAATAAAATGAAATAATAGCAGTATTAATAAATGCTAACATTTCTAAAAACATTTCTACAAAAATATGCCTAAAAAACATTCTCCACCTATCTTTTACTAATAAATACATATCTATAGTCAATAGTAATATAGTCAAATCTGTAATGCTCTTAGTTTCAAGACGGAACTCAATGACACATTCTCATTAATACCTGGGGGTGTCGTGGCATTAGTTCTCAATTGCCATTCCAACTCCATTTTCTCTAAATGTAAATTCAAGTCACCTTCTCTACCTTGGTCAAATACTCTATCAATAACAAAGAGAAGAAATTTATTAAACCACCCACATTTCACAGAATGGTTGTAAGGTGCACTTTCTTTCTTTTTCTTTTTAATGTCCCTAGCGTGCTCTAATATTCTTTCTTTCAATTTTCTTGTTATTTTACTCACATAAAACGCTGAACAGGACAAGCAAGTAGCTACATTCACTGCCATTTTAGTGTTACAGTTGCAGTGCCCAGGACTTGGACTCGTACGATGATAACCTTCAACCATAACATATGGGCCTGTGTTAATAAATTTACATGCCTTACACATATTGCACTTTGACATACTAGAAACCATCCTTTTCTTAACTGCTTTTTCAAATACATTTTTAAGGTTTGCACCTCTAGAGAAAGTCATTTTGGGGGCCAAACCTAGCAGGTTTTTAATGTCAGGGCTTAAAACAAGGTTCCAAGTGTTATTAACAATAGAACGTATGAACTAATGCCATGGCACCCACAGGTATTAATGAGAACGTGTCACTGAGTTCCGTCCTGAAACTAAGAGCATTACAGATTTGACTACATTACTATTGACTATGGATATGTATTTATTAGTAAAAGATAGGTGGAGAATGTTTTTAGGCATGTTTTTGTAGGAATGTTTTTAGAAATGTTAGTATTTATTAATACTGCTATTATTTCATTTTATTACATTATGACAGAGATAATGAGTTTTTATATATTTATATATATATATTTTTTCACATATATTTTTTGCATAATGTTTTTAGAGTGTTTTTAACTTTATTACTAAACACATTGGCTATCCAGTTAAGTATTTATTGAATAATTGGCTTGGTGGGTGTGTTGCATTTTCATGTAGTATAAATGAAGTTTTTTATTATGTTTAAGTTACTCTGATGATGCCCTGAGGTCACAGGGTGAAAGTGCTTAGTCATTTATTAAATAGTTCCTTCATTTTCGTGTGTGGAATTATTTATCGTTGGTGGTGTTTTTTATTTTTTGTTTTATTTGCATTTCAAGTTTGTGCTCTCTTGAGCAAGTTCATTTTACGCTATTAAAGAATGACAGACTCCTCAAAAAGCATGTAGATGTACGGCCTTATTGGAGAGCTGCTGCAAAATCTAGATCAGTTGTCATGACAACATGCTATTAAACAGTGGTGAAATTCTTAGTAAACTTGTAGGTAGAGGTCCTTGTTGCAGAGCTCCTACAACACAAAAGTCAGATGTAGTGACTGTAGGCTATTGGACATCGACAGAATTGTCAGTAAGTGTGTAAGTGTAGGGTTTTGTGGCAGAGCTCCTGCAATATTGAGGTCAGATGTAGTGACTGCAGACTATTAAAATGACAGAATTCTCAGTATGCTTTTAGGTGTAGGGCCTTGTGGCCAAGATCTGGCAATATCAAGGTCAGATGTAGTGGCTGCAGGCTATTAAAGAATGGCAGAATTCTCAGAAACAAAAAAAAAAAGAAGTACAGGAGTCAGGATTTGTTGCTGCAACATAAAACCCAGCTAGTAGTTTTTGAGGATAAAATGCGACAACTGAAAGTCTTGCAATGACAGCAACTTAGTTTTAATGTTTACCTACAGTAGGAAATCATTCCAAGAGGCTTACATGTTGTTAAGATGCCTACATACTGTAGTAAATATCCTGAGTTACTTAAACATTGACAGCTTATTAATTTAAGTTGCTCGCTACTGTACATGGAGTTGATGAATACTTTTTTCAGCTCACTGAATGTTCGTTGAAGCAGGAAATTGACCAACTTGATACTAATTTAATTGCTAATATTGAGTTGAATGTATATTCAACATTATTATATGATGTTTTGGATAGAATTATAGCATTTGCACAGCGTTTGACAGAAACAAAAAAATGGAAATTAAGTGATTTTAATGATTTTAGAACTGGTGCGGTCTTTCTTTGGGCTAATGAGAAGAGGGATGGAGACCCATGGGAGCAGAGCACTAAGCCAAATGAGGCATAGGAAAGTCCTTTAGCATGAGCTAAAGGACTGAATCAACTTTTAGTCCTGCTAATGAGTTAAATATAGCACAGATTTTAATTGAATTTAAGTATTTTGTAAGATCATTAAACCTAAGACTGTTCTATGGAGGAAATAATGAATACCTTACTGATGTATGCAAAAGAAATGCTTTTATACCACCATGGATTCCAATGATAGCTGCTTTTGAAAAACCCTTTGAAAATTATATTTATGCTGTATATCGATTTAAATGTGTTAAGGGTTATTATAATTTAACATCTGAACAAATGAAACCCTAGACAGCTTAGCTAAGAACCCATATATTGTTACTTAAAGTGCTGACAAGGCAGGTTGCATCGTTGTAATGGATACAAAATATTATGTTCAACAGATGTTAAATATGCTTGGCATAGATGATTATTGTAAGATAACCAGGAGACGGGCTGTAGACATCATAAAGAAAGTCAAAATATGTTTACAAGACATGCATTATGAAGCACATATTGATATGCGCTTATTGCAATATTTACTCCATCACCATCTTTTCCATTTATATATGGTATACCTAAGTTGCACAAATCTATAACACACCCACCATTGTGTCCAATTGTATCGGCTTGCAGGTGAGAACCTATTTCAAAATATTTAGATTCACTGCTAAAAATATGTTTGTTTGACTTAGGAACTATAGTATAGGATACCATGGATTTTGTATATCAGTTATATGCACTGTCTTTAATAATGATTTGATTGACTTCTATTTTTGTAACACTTGATGTAGCCTCTCTTTTAATGTCAATGCCCAATGAGGACGGTATTGAGACCATTAGGGATTATCTGCTGGTTGATGCACACCTTAATAATTAACAAACAAATTTAATGTGTGCATTATTGGAGGTGGTGTTAAAACTAACAATTTTTTTTATTACAAGATTGTCTATACAAGCAAAGTGAGGGACTTGTAATGGGTACTCCTGTTACGAATACGTGTGCAAATATTGTTATGCTTCTTTGGGAAAGACAATGTATTTTATCAGAAAATATGAATGCATATCATAAACAGATTTGTTTTTATAAAAAAAATTGTAGACGATTTGTTTCTGGTATGGAAAGTAGACTTACTGATGTTTGATGAATTTATAAGTTATATCCACGAAACAATGGATTTTTTTAAGAAAACCGTACATATTGATTTTTTAGATATAACTCTTACCAAGGATGAACATGGTAAATTATATACAGTATATAAAGAGGATGTCAAGCACAACACATATCTGCACAGATCTACCATGCCCCCTCCTTTCATATCTAATAATGGGTTAGAAATCAAATGGTGCATACTGCAAGATTAAATGCACTTGATGCTGATATGTATACACAGATGGATTGTCTAGTTAGAGATTTTGTGCAAAGGGGCTATGATCGACGGAATGTCAACTCTATAAAGCAGGCAGAACACCAATACCACTAAGAATATTATTAGAAAATACTTGCCACTAGTATCCCAGATACCAAAATTCAAGGATAGACTGAGTGATACTCCATTTGTTGGATACAAGAGGTGCTATAATTTCAAGGACAAATCGTGTATAAAGAACAACCAAAATATTAGATAATCTGCTTAGTACTAGAGTTGGCACCTATAACTGTAATAAATGTAAATTTTGTTCTTACATTTATACGGACAAATTTATTCAACATCCAGTATTTCGTAATAACTTTAATTTGAATGCGTATGGCACTTGTGATGCTAAGAACAAATGCTTCCCATTCTTTTAAATTTACGATTCTTCAGGTAGTACATGAACACCTAAGAGGTGGTGATTTAACCAATATGACTGAGAATATAGAATTAAGGTAGATTTTGTTTTAAAGCTCATGCATTTACAGGTTTAAATGGAACTGTTACAATAAAACCTGTGTTATATAGTAAAGTGAGTTGCTGAATCCCCAAAAGTTCTGAGGAGCTTCTCCTTCGGGTCCAAAACCCTAGGGGAAGCTCAACCCTGGAAGCCACCCATCTCAGATCTGAAGCAGTAGCCAGAGCCAAACAATGAAGCACCAAGGTCCCTAAGTGAAGGAAAGGATCCTCGGATCGAAACCCAACCTGTCAGAGTCGATGACAATGTTACAGCTCCGACGTGGACAGAGAATTGACCAGAGTCGAGGAAACATGAAGTCTCAGATCCAATGTAGGTCAACCTTGGCTAAGGTACTATCCAGGGGTTCTGATTCAGAGGATCAGATCGGACAAGGAGCCATAACTGAGCGGTGGCAGGAAGAAATATCTCTACAGGATCCAACAGTGGCTGAAGGAGGTAGCACCCCAACTGAATCTTGGTCCATAAGAAATGCTGCCTCATTCTATCCACATCTGCTTCTATAAGACTCCTGGAGGATGTTACTGACTGGAGATGAACCTGATGAAGGAGGTCTGGAATAAGGAAGATGTTCCTGTAAGATGGGAGACCTAAGCTTAGAAGATACTGGTTCTGGGGAGAAGCGAGGAGGAGCCACAGGGCCTACCACAATAGGATTCAAAGGAGGCATAGATAAACTATGAAATAAGAGAAATCAGCAGAAATTTGGAGGTGGGGAAGAAAATATTCCTGCAATAAAAATTTTAAACAGAGATATAACAGGTTGAAAGTCTTAGATTTCGATAAACTGCAAAGACCACTCCTGAGCTTCACAGCACCCATCAGCTCCAGAAAGTGGCAAACAAGATTCAAGGTAGCTCCTTCTGCACATGGAGATCATGGGTAAGGGCAGGAGCCTTAGCAATGTATCGTAAGCTTCGAAATGTCTGAGGATGGATCTGACGTTGAATCAGACCCCACAAGTAGAGAAATAGATGGAAAATACATCAGGTCATTTATTCATTTATTTATTTTCAATTTGTTTACAGGGTAAGTGGCTGGTTTACTGACCCCTTTCAGCCACAACCAAAAAAAAAAAAAAAAAGAGTACGAAGTGACTCCATATGTAGAGTCATTATATAGTCAATTTACCATGACTATAACAGTTGCATAGTTGTAGAAATATTCAGGTGTTAAGTAACAAGCATAAGCACTTTTTAGTTTGTATATTATACTTAGAACATATGCCATATACAAATAAATTAATGTAAACTTCATCTTATATGTATAACAGATATGCTATGAATAAACTATACATGTTAAGTTTATAAACTTCCATGAGATATAAATGCATACAAAACACATACTATATACTAGATAAGTTTGCTTAATATTTCAGTTCAAAACTTTGTCTTAGCCTGTGTCATGAAAGTATAAACATTTGGCTTCCTTAAATTTTTTTTTTTTAAATTTCCTTCAATGATTTTTTTAAAAGTATCCAAAGTGAGGCTGTTTTTTTTTTTTTTACTTCATTTGGTAGATTGGTTGTTCCAAAGTGCTGAATCCATTGTAGAGAAGGCTCACAAAATTCTGTTCTGATTTGTGTATTTTAGAACAATTTATTTTTGTTCTTTAGTCCCTTAGAATATGCTGTATGTAAAGGGTCTGTATTGGAACATCGAATATTTAACAGTTAGAATCACTAAAGGTTGACCCTTAGTGATCGAACTGTTAAAACATCGAACGTTCCAAAAAAAAAAATAAAACCAAAAAAAACTAAATGGTGTAGGCAGGGGGGCAAGCCCCCCCACACTCCCCGCTACTTAAATATACCAACTCCGAGACCGCACTACATTGAAGTAAATGGAAATCTCCCCTTACGGAGATTTCCATTTACCTCTTCGATGTTCTGCGGTTTCACTATTCACATGTCGACAATGTCAGATTCGACATAGTTGGCTTTCGCGGATTCAATATAGACCGTATGTAAATAGTTACTACTAAAGATCATCAGTAAGGTTATTTAATTGTGTTTCTACTGTCAGCATTAAACTTGGATCATTGCAACTGCCTCAGTTAATGAGAAGAATCTGCACAATATCCAGCCATTGGGTCTTAGTGCAATTCTGGCAGACAATATATCTCTATCTGGGCTTCCTTCCAATCCCCATCTCCCATAAGAATTCTCTTAACTGGTCTAGTCACATGTCTATTAAGAGAAAAGGAGGGGATATTTCCACATCTCCTTCCTGCCAGAAACCCCAGAATGTACTCATTATAACAGTACATTTTTGTGAGACAAGAGCCTCCAACATGTTCAAGGGTAACACTGTTCGCACTTTGCAGCTCTATGGGGATACTCTTGACACTTGTCCTATATAAATACATCTTTACCAGCACTATATTCAGTATTTTCTAGTGATAACTAGTAAGAAATATGCACAATCACTAGTAACTGCAACAGTGTAAGCACAGGATGGGTCTATATTAGAACATCGAAGTTTCAAAACTTCAAATGTTCTAATATCAAACCCTATTCAGCAAAAGCTGAAAATATCGAAGCAACAGAAAACCAAATTTTTTCCTAGGGAAAGAATCTGGTTGTCTGTTTCTGTTGCTTTGGTATTTTCAGCGCTGTGGTGGAAAGTTACGGGTCGGGTTCAGGTAAGTGTGCGATTGAGTGCGGGTTAGGTTAGTTAGGGTTAGGGTGTGGGTTAGGTATGTGTGCGATTGTGTGGATGTGAGAGTTAGGGTGGGTTAGGTGAGTTAGGGTTAGGGCGCGGGTTAGGTATGTGTGCGATTGTGTGGACATGAGGGTTAGAGCGAGTTAGGTGAGATAGGGTTAGGGCATGGGTCAGGTAAGTGTGCGATTGTGTGGACGTGAGGGTTAGGGCGGGGTAGGTGAGTTAGGGTTAGGGCACGGGTGAGGTGAGTGTGTGATAGTGATGGACCTTAGGGTTAGGGTTTGGGTTAATGTAAGTGGATAGTTAGTGGTGTGTATATAGTTTAGTGTAGGGTTAGGTGTAAGATTTTAGGTGTATGTGTGTGGATTGCTGTTTGGTGTGCTTGTGTTGTGTGTATGTGTTTTGGAACAGCAAATTTTTTTCCCTAGGAAAAAATTTGCTGTTCTGTATGTTCGATGTTTTCGGCTTTCACTGAATAGGGTTCCATATTAGAACATTCAAATCTAACATGCTAGCAGTAATAACAAGGACTTGGATTCAAAGACGATATTCAAAAAGGGGAGTCATGACAGGGTATCCATACAAGTAAACATCTCTCACCCTAGAAGAGGAAAAGCCTCTTTGTTTGATGTAATCCACTAATGTATTAATGCATTATTTTCAAGGCAGACAACTAACCAGAGTAAAATGTACACACTCTCAAAATCAAGCAATGAAAAATGAAAGTTATGTACTCACAATAGCAACAAATCACTGTTGTCCGACTCTATCTGGTTCAACCTGTGTGAATTCGGATCCAACACCAACAAATTCAAAAGTCGTTAGCCAGCTAGGCTCCTCCTCCCTTACCCATAACTCCCCACTCCTCCATCAATCCCCAGATCGAGTTTGCCCCATGATATAAGCACAATGATATAACATATACAACTGAAAGTATATCTCCCATCACTTGGGATAAGACAACCAAAGGGAAGGGAAGGCAAGACGCCAAAGGGTGAAAAAACAACCCTCAATGTCTGATCATCACAAAAGGAAGACTTGCTATGTTAGCATAAAGACATGGGGCAGGAGGGTGGGGAGGCTTGTCAACTGTACAGATTTTCTCAAAATGTCCAGATTTTTGCGTCATGTTTTTGGTGTGTTCCTCCTAAAATCTGTACTTTTCTGGCAAATAACTGAGGATTGAAGTCATTAAATAATGACAAACATTTGAGTTTAAGACTCCACATCCTTCAGAAAATTCATGCTAATGAAAAACGTAGTATTCTATCAACTTTCTAAGTTTGTAAGAGTAATATTTAAAATCTGTCCCTATTTGTCCTCCCATCATTTTAGGCTTTTTCCAGATTTTTTGCTCTAAGAGGTTGAGAGGTATGCTGGATATAGATGAGATGTCTAGCTTATAATGTGACAAATGCTGTGTTGACCCAGCCAAGTAGCAGCAGTACAAATATAGCATGTGGAAACTCTAGAAAGGAAAGCCATAGAAGTAGCTACAGCCCTTGTTGAATGACCTTTAGGCTTGTGTAGAATGGTCTTACCTTCCAAGGAATATGCAAACAAAATATATTCTGACAGCCATTTATATAAAGTCACTTTAGGCACAGGGGAACTCTGTCTGGATTTAAAAAAAAGGCAAACAGCTGACTTGATTTTCTGAAGGAATTAATACGATCAAGACAGAATCTCAATTGCTTATGTACACCCAGACAAGGTAAAAGATGTTCTTTATTCTATGTTGGAAATACATTTCGTAAATTTAAAGAAAGTATATATGAACACACTGCAGACATAAAGAACAAAAAGAGCACAAATGCTTTGTATAGGCACCATGAGTTGAATCCTACCCACACTTTTGGCTTTTGCATTATTCAGCAAGTGAAAAAGGATATTTGTGGTGAAATAACTGATGCACACTTGAATGATAAAGAATTAAGGTGGCAGATTAGGTTGGATGCACTATCACCACCAGGCTTAAATGATGGCTGTTCGATTACATCAGTTTTGAAATTAAAAATTACAAAACATGATTTTATATTGGTTGTTAAATCTTGTGATACAAAAGGGTTAATGTTTTGTCTTTGTTCTTTAGTATACATGTGACAATTACAAGAAGTTGATTGCTTAATGTTTTATATAAAAGACGTGTTTTTAATTAACAAAATGTTCTGATGAAGTTCCTTAATTTGGAATGAAGGCACTAAACAACTTGTTGTGAATAAAGAGTTTTCCCGAGCATTTGGAAGTTCCACTGTCATTTCCTTTGTTTGGATTTGGAGTTTGCCTACAGTAACAGCTTTTTTGTGGAACACCAATTGAGGGGGTGAAGAATCAAGAGCTTGCAACTCTGAAAACCTTCCTGTGGAAGTAACTACTACTAAAAACAAAGTCTTCCAAGACAAAATCATCAAGTAAGAAGTAGCTGAAGGTTCAAAAGGGAGAACAACTAGAACCTGGAGAATGAAGAGGATATCCCATGTAGGGACTGGATCCCATACTGGAGGACAAAGGAGAAAGGGACCTTTGAAAAAAACCTTGAAAATCCTGAGGGAAGTCAAAGGCATACTTTCCCTACCAATGTGAAAATTAGAAATGGTTGCTAACTGTACTTTGATAGTAGAAAATCTAGACACTGAACTAAATAACTGCTATAAAATCCAAGATGGTCTCCAAAAAAGCAGAAAAATGGTCAAGTCCCCAAGCCTCCACCAACAAATCAAACCTCTTGCACTTACTGGCATATATTTTTCTTGTAGATACCTTTTGAGAAGAAGACAATAAGAACAAATGCCTGAGAAAGCCTGAGATTCCTGGTCATCAAGGGAACTGGAATGACTATGTGGTCAACTGAAGACACTGAAGATTGGGGGATCCAAACCTGCTGGATGAGAAATGAAATACAGAATGGGGTATTTCAGAAGAGGCCAAAGTAAGGGAAACCACACCTGGCAAGGCTTAAAGGGGACAATGAGGATAACTGTGGCTCTGCAGTGGGCTGCTTTCTGTAGAATCTTTACCATCAAAGGAATTGGGAGATAAGTGTAAAGTCCCGGGGGCCAAGAAAGCACCAGAGCATCCCTGGGTGACTGATCTGAAGGTGGAAGGATGGCGTAATAACTGTTGCACTTAGTGTTGGACATGGAGGAAAACAGGTCACAACATTGAAAAATCTGAGCTGCCACTCCCCACTAACCCAGGAGGGAGGCATCTGTGGTGAATGTGGCCAAAGAAGAAGGAATTGCAAATGGTCTCCCTTCAGTTACCATGTAGGACTGCAACCAACACTGAATTTGTGACACTCTTGTATTAACCATATAAGGAAATCCAAGGGATGAGTCAGGATGGACCACTGAACAGCCATATTCCACTGTAGGACCCTCATGTGATATCTAGCTAGGAGAACCAGTCCAATGGACACTGCCATATGAAGAAGAAGTTTCATAAGTATGAGCCAGTGGTTTTAGAGTTGCAAACCCAGACAGGTTTCGAGCTTGAAGACTGAGAACTCTGGAGCATGAGAGCCTGGCAATGTGATGGATCATGTCTAAATAACATCCTATGAACTCTAGAACTTGTACATGCTGAAGACTCAGTTCTGGACACTTGACTATAATTCCTAAGTCATAGCACAGTTGGCCTGGCCAAGATCAAGGATGCCTTTGTGGGGGCACTGAATTTATAAAGGCAGGGGAAAGACTAGAAAACCCTGCAGCCAAAGCTAGGCTGCGACCACTGCCATGTACTTGGCAAACACCCTGGAGGCTGTGGTGAGACCAAATGGCAGGGCATTGAATTGGTAATGTGTGGCTCCCAGCTGGAAGCAAAGAAACCTCTGGGAACACCGATCTATCTTTATATGACTGTAAGCACATCCAATCATCCTTCCTCAGAAGAAGTAAGATGGACTGCACCATGACCATCTAGAACTTGGTCTTCTTGACAAACTGGTTTAGCTTGCTCATATCCAAAACTGGTCTGAGGTCCTGTGGGTTTTTTAGAACTAAAAAGAACCTGGAATAGACTCTGGATCCTATCTGGTCTGGTAGGAACTCCTGAATTACTCAATTTAAGAGCAGCTTTTGAATTTCTGCCATTGCATAAAGTCTGTGATGAGGTGGAACATCTGGGAGATGTTTTTAGTGATAGTTTGGGACTTCTAAAAAGGGAATGCAATAACTTCTGCATAGAACTACATCTAGGTGTCTGAGGTGAGGGTTTCCCAAGCTTTTGGGTGGAGCACTAGATGACACCAGACTGGGTCTAGAGAAAAGTAGCTGGGCAACTCTTCAGGATTGCTGGAAAGGCCCGTCAGAAAAAGCCCCACTGAAGTTTAGATTCTGTCGATCACCTCTTACCCATGGGGGTAGTAAAGTGTACTCAGATGGCAGACAGACTCTTCACATTTCTTCGCTCCTCATCAGAGTGTCCTTAACCTTGGGCCAAACAAGCAGGACCCATCAAAAGGGGCAGTAATGAAGGATGCTTTGAACCAATCCGAAAAATTACACAATCACATCCAGGCATGGCTCCACAATGCAATCCCGGAGCCTGCCACTCAAGATGCTCTGTCAGCTGCATTTGAGATGAGTCTCATTGAAGGGTCTATATTATAACAGCAAATGCTTAAAATAGCAAACGCTGTATAATCAACCCTTAAAAATCAAAATGGCAAAATGCCGAACACACAGAACAGTGAATTTTTTTCCCCAGGGAAAAAAATCGTTGCACTGCCAAAAAAAAAAACACAAAATAAAGTGGGGGGCTTTGCTTCCCACACCCCACTACTTAAATATACCAACTCCGACATCACACCACAGTGGAGGAAATGGCAAAGTCCCGAAAATGACCCAGTGATTTTTTTTTCTTGGGAAACAAATCACTGTTCTGTGTGTTTGGGATTTTGCGGTTTTGATTTAAAATGGCTGATCAAACAGCATTCACTATTTTAAGCGTTTGTTGATATAATACGGAACCTCATTGAAACTCTGGTGATGGAAACCAAGGTGGTCATCTGAGTATCCATTTTTTTCTGGTTATCTGGAGACTGCTGTATCTTGAGGGTACTTGACACTTCAGGCACAAGGTCCTGCTGAAATCTTATCATGTGAGATAAGTAGTAAAGTGCTCTTAATGTGAAAGTGGATGAGGCACAGGCAAGCTTCCCTAATCAATCCAATGTTTCTGACTCCCTGTTCGGGTGGTTTGGAGAGGTCTCCTCAGAACTCTCCTTCTTGGTGGCCGCCATCACCACAATGGCATCAACAGCAGGACTCTTACTCCAATTAGGCTTGTTTTTGGGAGGGGTGAAAACTCTATCTGGCTTTCTAGGAATGGGTTACACTGTGTCCAGCTCGTTTCATACCCTTTAGGATACCAGGACTATAAGGGCATCTGTAGGAGAACCACCAAAGGCAAGGATGGGTCTATGCCAAAGTACTCCAGAAAACTGACTCTTCTGTAAAGGGAGCTTCTGGTACAGCCTCCACACTGGTGAAGTAGCTCCAATAAGCCACTAAATCAGGTGTCATCATGTGGGGACTTAGGGAAACCCTCTCCTTCCTTGGGGTCAGTATCCTCGGTGAGAGACTCCTCTGGGGAGTCCAAGTGCTTCTTCTTGCTTTTTTCATTCCCTGAAACCTCCCATTCTAAAAAGTTCAGGAATGAGAGGGAAGAGTCAGGAAGCTCCATCATGGGGCAGACCAGAAGCTGATTGATATAGGCCATCCTGCAGCAGACTGATGAATGGCCAGAGGAGCAGATGAAAACTGTAAAGGGGTGCCACCTGGAGAAATCTGACCCTTACCTCTAGAAGGGAATATCTTCTCAGTAATGTCAGAGGCTGAGCTGGAGGTGGGCCTCTTGGATCCAAGGATCCCAGAACCTGAGGGTACCAAAGACAGAACTGAACCCAAGGGAGCCATGCCTAGATTCAACATTGAGAAGGGAGCCAAACTGTCCAAAGCTGTAGCTCTGAGAGGAAGTGATCATCCCAAAACAGGAACTGTTGACCCTGACCCAGAAACCCCAGCTTTGATGCCACAGTTCTGAGGTGCTGACAGCCCTAAACAAGTCAGGGTTGAAGCCACCAAGGAACAGGATGGAGCCAAAGATAGCCAAACCAACAGATCCATTCTAGAGGATGGGAACTCATCTGGCCCCAGAAGACCTCAGATCCAATTGGACCTAGGGAAGAAGCCAGAAGGCTGGAGCTGAAGGTCCCAGCACAGGATCTGGACCCAAGGGGATAAGGCCTAATTTCATCTCTGCCTGTAAAATGGACCTCACCAGCTGCTCTAGTTTTGATGCGGCCCACCAACCTCAATGGCCAGGCAGAAGAAGACATCTAGGATGGTTTGAAGGGTCTATGCGATGATGATCCTACATGATGGATCCGATCTAGAGAAGGTCAGAACCAGGGTGGAGACAGGGAGTGTTGCGGGGGAAGGGAAAAGCACCATATCTGAAGGTGCACCTTGAGAACACTAGGAGACAGAGAGACATTCTTGTCTGATTTGGGTGCTGAATGTGATTGGCTCTAAGACATTGGAGCCAATATCTGCACTGGGGAAACCAAATGTCAGGGGACCTTTGGGTCTGGCAAACCGAACAGAGCAGGTCCAGTGGCAGATGCCGAAGAAGACCACTAATTCTCTGGTTTAGGCTGCTTGGAGTCTCGCAACCAGGACATCTTGGACCCAGTCTTGGGAGCTGGGGGAAAAGCCGCTCTAGAGGAGCCACACACAGGAACCAGAGGGTGGAAGCCCTTTCAAAAGAAAATTGACCCTAAACTCTTTAATGGTTCAAGATCCAAAGCTCTCATAGATGGAGCACCCCAAATCCAGATGCCCTGGATCCATAAAATAAATGCCTTTTAGGTGCATGTCCTGGGAAGGTAACTTGTGCCTACAGGACACACACTTTTTGACACCCTTGTCCATCTAAACAACTCCCAACTAACACTACAGTACAAAAATACACAGAAACACTACAATATGACAAATGGGAAAAAGGGTGGGAAAAGGATGACAAACTACACTACCTACCAAGCACTGCTAGGACAACACTAATTGCTTAGAAGGGTAATGGAAGAAAACATTTTACCAAGAGATACTGTGATAACTTTACAGTAATGAAAAAGTAGAGTAGAGCCAAAGACAGAGCTGCAGACACGAATAGCAGCAAACTAGATCTGGGAATTGATGGAGGAATGGGGAGTTATGGATAAGGGAGGTGGAGCCAAGTGGGCTTCAAACTTCTGAACTGTCTGATGTGAAATCCAAGTCAGATCTGAAGTCCCACAGGTTGCAGGTTGCCGTTAGATTGAGCACTCAACATAGGATCATGAAGCACTCATTCTTTGAGCCTTAAGTTGTCTGGACTACATCACAGGTCCAAAGGTGTGTACTAGGCTAATGACCATAAGGGCCTTTTTAAGTTTAGCCATATAGCCCACATCTCTGACAAGTTCTGGTACCCTTGAAAAGTGTAAGCAAGGGCCTGGGAGATAGACCCATTTACTGACTGTGTCCATTAGAAACATAGGTGCCAAACCACATCAGCAGCAATTTTGCAGAGAATACTAAAGGAGATATTCACACTGACTAAGGGAAATTTCCTCATGGCCTGAGGAAAGTAAAGTTGCATAAATAAAGTTAAAAGCTTCAAGGCACCTTTCATGTACCCCAAAGCCATATAAAAATAGCAGGCTGGGTGCCAAAAGCTTCAGCATTTTCTAGATTTAAGAAGGGATGCTATAGCTCTGAAATGAAAAACACTAGAAAGAAAATCCACTATGACACTTAACTACATTCATGATGGCATATATAGCCAACACCTTGGCAGTATATCAAAAACAAAACAAGGTGGATGGATGGAGGAGACATCTACTGCAATGGTGATCTATTAGAACATCTACGGCTGTAACAAGTTTACTTACACAACTGCTCTGTGTTCAACATTAGATCACTGTTGCAATAGCTTAAGTTATTTGAGTAGATTACTGCAACTTAGAAGCATAGAGCAGGAATGCATTCAAGAATCCAGGAACCCCAGAAGAATGCTTCTATCATAACTTATTCTAAACCTGGAAAAGGAGTCCAGTTTGTAAGGCTTTGCAAAAGTATGTACCAGAGGACCAAGCTTCTGTCTCTAGAACACTTAAAGTCCACCTCTTTTCCAAAAGCCACAGAAGAAGCCAAAGCCCTGGAAAGGAGAACCAACCATGCCTGGAAGTGACCTGTTATGGTGACAGTAGCAGAAAGAAACAGCATGAGACAACCACTTGGAAATTGTCTGTTTTGACACTGGTTATCCTATCTTTCTACCTTCACAGGGAGCAAAGCAAATAGCCGATTAGCCTTGCTGAATATTTAGTTATGTTCATATCTTGTCTGCCTGTGGACATCCAATGTACACAAGATTCTCTGTCCTTTGGTTTTAGTTTCTAGAAAGAATACAGGAAGATTAATAATACTGGCTCAAGATAATCTCTGAAAAAAAAAGTTTAATCATAAAATAAGGATTTGTTCTCAAACAGACCCTGTTCTAGTCAAAATGAGATAGGTTTGGCTCAGCATAAGAGCTTGTAACTTAAAGGTACCCTTGCAGTAGTCAGAGCAATAAGTAACACAGTTTTTATGTTAAATCTTCAATCAACTTAAAAATGTCCTGGTTCTTACTATGGTACCAACTAGAAAAATATTTTCCACTTATACATACATGGCTTCCTAGTATTAGTTTTGTAACCTCTTTTAGTATCTGCTGCACGTTCTCAGAAAATAGGTGCCTAAAGGCTATTAAAACTATCATCCAAGCAGTCAGCTTGTGTTTACAGTTAAAGTATATCTAACAAACCCTGTCTTGTTAGTAAATCTTGGCTGTGAGAAAGCCTGTGGTAATTGTCCTTGACCTTTGTCCAAAGAAAGGAGAACCACTATTGCCTATGCCAAAAGGAGTCACAACCACCATCTCTGGGGAATCCTCTTTGATCTTTTGATGAACCCTGGACATCAATGAAAAGGATGGAACAGCATAGAGGATCATTCTTGCCCATGGGAATGAGAAGTTATCTATCTTTCAGGCCTGTATTGTAGGAGTGCTGGGGCAGAACTTCTGCAAATGTTGGTTTTGAAAACAGTCAAACAGATCTATTTGAGGCATTTTCTTCAGTTCAATCATTTCCTGGAAGAATCGCCAGTGCAATTTCCATTTATGAGAGTCTGTACTGGTTCTGTCCAGCTTGTCTGCTATAATGTTTTGATCTGATGGAATGTATGAATTATGTAGAGTCAAACTGAGCTGAGTTGCTACCTCCCAAACTGCCATGGCAAGTCAGTGGTATTGTCTGTGACTACTTGCAGAGTTCCTGGATACCAGACATGATTTAAAGTCTTTTAAAGCATTCATTGCTACCACCATCTCCTTGACACCCACATGCTTTTGTCTGTCCTGCTTGTTTCATAGACCTTGCACTTTCACCCTTTTTGACACCCCACCCCCTGCAAAGCCAGATGTATCTGTTGTGACAGACCGTAAAGGAGGCAGAAACAAGAAGGGAAGACATGGGCTGAATGATAACGGGTTGGTTCACCCCCCCATGTAAATTCTTTCTCACAAACCCAAATAATGGAATCTGAAAAGTTAAAGGGGGTTGATGTAGGGACCAGTCTAACCTGAGGTACCACTGAATTTTTCTCATGTTAAGTCTGGTCAAACTTTATAAATATCATAGAGGTCATGAAATCCAAAATCCTGAAAAATTCTCTGTCAGACAGAGATTAATGTGAAAAGGTGAGGAAGTTCTCAGTACATTTGTAAGTTGTCCTGAGGAAGAAAGCCCCCTCCTAAGGAAGTATTCAGAAGACTTCCTGGAAAAAAAAAATATTCTGCGAAATATGGGTAAGAATTGATTTCTGCAGCTGAAACTCTAGAGTGAGAAAGAGTTTCTTGATACATCTCAGAAGTTCTAGACAATTGGAAAAAGTTTGCAAATATAAGACAATTGTCCACAAATGGAAATATGTGCATTCATTGAAGTTTACAGTAAGCAATTACTCGAAACAAAAATACCCTTGGTGCAGTCGACAGACTACAGGGTAAGACAGAAAACTGATATTGTGGGTCACATTTAGAAAATCTTAAAATCTAAATCCTTTACTAATAGGAACATGGTGGTAAGCATCTTTTAAGTCTAATGTTACCATAAAATTGGGGGGGGGGGGGTTGAAAAGTAAAAAGGTTTGAAGGAATGGCATTTTGAACTCTGAGATCTCAATATCCCTGGCTGTGTACTTCATGAACTACAAAGTGAACTGCACCACACCTGTGTGCCCTGTTCAATCACAGCCTCACTTCAGGCTTTGTCCCTACAAAATGGCGCACTGCTACAGTCATCCCTCTCCATAAAGGGGGAGCGACTACAGACCCTGGGAATTATTGCCCCATTAGCCTGACAAGTCTGATATGTAAGACTATGGAGCGCATCATCATGGACCTAATTAACAAGGATATAGGGAATCTTCAAACTCTGGATCCCACTCAATTTGGTTTTGTGAAGGGTAGACCATGCCTGCTCAACCAGGTTGACTTCTTTGAGTCAGTCACCAGAGCTGTGGATGAGGACAAAGCAGTTCATACAGCCTACCTTGATCTAGCCAAGGCCTTTGATACCATTCCCCACTCAGGAATTATTGATAGACTTACCAAACTAGACATCAACCGCTATATCACTAGGTGGGTTGCAAATTGGTTCACAGACAGAACCCACAGTGTGAAAGTAGCAGACTCCAAGTCAGACTGCCGACCAGTCAAGAGTGGAGTCTCACAGGGATCAGTCCTGGATCTTCTCCTGTTTGGCATCTACTTCTCAAAAGTCCAGGCCAACACGGAGGGGCTCTGGCTGACCAAGTTCGCCGATGATTGCAAGTTGGGAGCCATTATTAACTCCCCAAGTGATGTAGACATCCTACAGAAAGGCCTCACTGAGACAAATGACTGGTGTTGAAACCATGGCCTTAAGCTCTTAATGCCAAAAAATGCGTTGTCATTCCCTTTGGGAAAAATTAAATTCCTACTAATTACCACATTGATGGTAGCCCACTGAACACTGAAGGTGTTATAAGAGATCTGGGGACACAGGTTGACAGCAACCTCTCCTTCGACCACCACATTGCTGCTGTGATCAGAAACTGCTTCTATGTGGCACATCTCATTACCAAGGAATTTGCATCCAGGAAGAAAGAGGTCATCATCTCTCGCTACTCTTCCCTTATTAGACCAATCATTGAGTATAATGCCCCATTTGGCATGTACCTCACTAAACACCTGCAACAGCTGGAAAGGCCACAAAAGTACCTCACAAAGAGGATCCAAGGCCTTAAACACATGTCCTACATGGACAGACTCAGAAAACTCCAGCTTTTCTCTGTCTCATTTCATCTATTAAGAGGCAATCTCTGCTTGACTTACAAAGCCATGTCTGATCCATCCCTGTTAGAAATTTTACACCAAATGAAATCCCAATCCCTCCGCACCACACGCTCCAGGGAACTCAACCTCATTACCACAATCAACAGAACATGCTGGAGGGACAGGTTTATAACCCAGAGACTGTCCATGCTCTGGAATAGACATCCCATACATGTCAAGCAGAGCACCTCATTGGCCCTTTTCAAGAGAAATCTTGATGAGTGGATGAGAAATAGAAAGTTCACCCCGGGGATCACTCCAGTGGCTCTACTTGATAAAGGCACCGGGAACTAACGGCGGCATGATGCCAGGGCACTTCTATGGGCTAGGCTTGTAAAGGCTCCAGGGCTATTGACCTAGTACACACCTATGAATCTATATACAGATTGGGAAAGGAGAGGCCCAGAAATGATCTCAAGTTCCTTATTTCTTTAGCACCAGAAGGATCCTTGAATAAAAAAAACATTGTCCATCTCATCGGAAGGTACTACTTTTATGATCCATGAGGCACAACATGTGATCCAAAACTGGAGGGAAAATGGGCTGTTTGGTTCACAGGATAAGGAAGAATCCTCTAAAAAGGAGAGAAGGGCTCCAACTGTTATCTGTACCCCAGATGGATGAGTCACAGAACCAATCTGTCTGAGACAATCTGATGCCACTGGGAAAGATGAAGCTCTGGACTGACTGACAGTTTGCTAGCATGGGAAGGAGAAGTCTGAAGAATGCCAATAATGTTCACTTCCGAATACAGTCCTTTTTACATGAAAGGAGTTACAGTCCAAGAAAAGTATGTCCTAATTTACTAACTCTGTAAAAACCTGAACAGCAGAAGAAAAGAAAATAGGTAAAACGTTTACAAATGACATACAACCAGAAGACAGTCCTTCAAATGTGACACACTGCTCAAGTCAATGTCAAATGACAATGTGAAAAGGATTGGACTAGGGAAGTCAGTAAGTACATCAGACTTA
Organism: Protopterus annectens; assembly: GCF_019279795.1. Lineage (NCBI taxonomy): Eukaryota > Metazoa > Chordata > Ceratodontiformes > Protopteridae > Protopterus > Protopterus annectens. Next base: position 1,464,149,787 of record NC_056744.1, on the reverse strand, counting down.
GTTAAGAGCAATGGTTAATGAATCATCAGAAGGCTGTCTAAAATGGCAGACTAAGGGAGTGGAATGAATATGCCACAGTTAAAGAAACAAGGAAGGCAATCTTATTTTTTTTTTCTTTTCTTTTCTAGGGAGACTTCCTGAACAACGACCAACTAATGGTAGGAGCACTATCCTGAAAATCAGGCACCCTAGCCCAGTTATGTGGTAAACCTTCACCCACTCCTTCTCCTGAAACAAGAAAGAGTGGTTCTCCCTTACAGAGAGATGATAACCCTACAGCTGCAGAAAACTTGTTTAACTCACAGTTCTTACTGACTTCCTGAGAAATTACACCAGAGTGACTGAGAGACACTGATAAGCAGTCCAAGAAACACATTCCAACCACAGCAGAGTAAGCCATCAGCGGATGAGGCATTGAGGGAGCCATCCTGACACCCAAAGACTCTTAAGAAATGTTCTTTCTGTTGCAGATGGGGAAAAAGAACAACAGAGGAGACTAGTACATTTTCAATGGTTTAGTCAAGAAAGAAGCCTGAAAGATAGGTAGCATAGCCTGCATGAGTTAGTAAATCTCGTGACAGGCAAGGAAGTATTTTCAGGTAAAAAATGAAATACAAAACCACAAATGCACGATGCCTTGCCCCTAACACACAAATATGTAGAAAATAAGATTTTATAAATTTTTTTAACAGATTAAAATCCTCTCATAAATCATGACAGTTTATAAAATGTAACCTTCCTAGCATAAAAATTATAGATTCACACAGAAAAAAGAAAGAAAGACAAATTTTTCTCAGAAAAATGAAAACATGGAAGATGGTATTCTTCAGCAATGTACGTATTTGCTCACTGTTCCAAGATCACTAGCCGACTATCAGTTCCACAAAGTCTACAGAGGAAGTGCACTTAGATGGCAAGAAACCTCTGAAGCATTGGTGCCCAAACTGCTCCATCTATGTGGCTCTGCATGAGACCCCAACAGTTAGAGTGTATGGAAGGTACGCTAAAGATTTGAAAGCTGGTCATTGGTCTTATCTTTGGCAGTATAGAACCTCAGCAGCTTAGGCTACTGCAAAAGTGATCTAATGTTCAACATCTTCCCCTGCTCTTTTTGATAACTGGTATAGGATCTTTTAAATCTACCTAAACTACCACCATCTCAGGCAGATGGGACCTTAGCTTAACATCTCTCCAAAAGATGGCACATTGAAGAGTGCAGCCCATCCCATGCAACATTCTAATGTCACTATTACAAAATTAATCTAACCACACAGTGATGGTATAGAACACACATATTTCTTATATTTGAGCACAAAAGGCAAGCAAGTATTCCTATTGTATTAATCAACCTATAAAAGAACCTTACTTGATGGGTCCTTGGCTTAGTTCATCATCTCCTTTTCCTGCAAGGGTAATAACAGCTTCAAACATCAGTCTCTAGAACTTTTGTGGCATGAAGTAATTCAAAAGCCTGAAGTCTCAGATATGGTAAAGATTAGCAGTCATCTTAGGAACCAGAAGAAACTGGAGTAGAATCCCTGCCTCCAACTAAGAGAGAAATTGGTGGGCTACAGTCCCGTGATTAACAAGGAGAAGATATATAGAGATAGTTAGGCACATTAACAGTGTCTCTGGAATAACTAATAACAAAGTCATATAGGGATCAGGGAGAAGTCAAGATTAGCTGCAGTTTGAGCAATCAAGGAGGTAAAAGATATCACTCCATATTTCTGCGGAAGACACAGACCAGCCAAGCGGAAGGCTTCCTTAGCAATCTAAATAGCCACAGAGACACCAGCCAGCAAACTTTACGGGAGCAATGGGTCTATATGGCAGAAGCCAGGACATGAGGTGGAATTATCCAGATAAAAACATTGGTTATCTGGTACACGCACTGCTGGAATTGTTTAAGGTACTGATTAGGATTAGTATGTGATACCTTATTTGCTTAGATAAAGTACAGCTGTGTAAGTCCTACTTCTCTGTGACAATAGATGTTCATAGAACACACTGGCATATGGGTAGTAGCACCGTGATACCCTCCTCTGGCAGAGTATTAAGCACAGAGTCCCTCCCACTGCCTATCTGTGGGTGTGATGGACCAATCACCTGGCAATACAGGGACTGCCTTGCAAACATACAGACAGGATCATTTCAGTTTTCTAGGGTACAGCAGGAAGATGGAAAATAAAAGTTATGTATTCACCATAACTATGCATTTGTGTTGTCTATTTTCATTCTTCCTCAACTGAGAGGTCTCAGATCAGACCTCAGACCTTGCTCGGCCACATTTACTTAAGACTCTCAAATCTGACTCTCAGGGTCCTCCTCCACCCATAATGCCCCAGAACCCTGTAATACCTTAGACTGTGTTTTCTGCCTCAAAAGCAAAAATGACTAACTACAAGCCAGTATAAAAGGAAAGCCAATAAGAAAGAAAGGGGCTCAAACATGGAATAGCGGTTACTTATTCACTATCAGGTCACTTGCAGAGGAAAAGCGAAGGGGGAAAGTTGAGGAAGAATGAAAATGGACAACACAGATACATATTTATGTTGAGTACATAACTTTTATATCTGATGTTGTCATTTTCATTCATTCTTCAATTGCTGGGACAGAGTAACTAGCTAGGTGGATCTGGGTGGCCCTTATGGAAGGATATTCCAAAGTACTGCAGAATCAAAAGCAGCCCTGTTTCTGGAGATTAAATCCAATTTATAATGGGCAATAAAGGTATAAGCATTGGTCTAAGTGACTGCATCACAAATATCATCAATGGACGCTCTGGACCAAAAGGCAAAAGTAGCTATGATTTTGGCAGAGTGAGCTTTAGGAGGTCTAGGCAAAGAAAGACCTTGTCTGCTGTAAACAAATTATATGTAATCTGTTAACCACTTTCCTATGGTAATTTTGGAAAATGGTTTTCCCAATCTGTTGGAGGCAAAGGAGATAAACAACTGATCTGTTTTCCTGAAGTTTTTTTGTCCTATGGAGATAAAACTGGAGCTGTCTGTGTAAATCTAAAAGATGAAGCATGTATTCTCCCTTGCTGGGGAAGAAGAACAGGTAAAATGATGGCCTGGTTGATTGCCTCTGAGACTACATTGGGCAGGAAAGAAGGATTAGTTCATATGGAAACCCTATCTTTATGGAAAACCAAATAAGGGAATTTTGAAGAGAGTCTTGCTGAGGTAATAGCAACTACAAAGACCATTTTCCAGGAAAGAAACCTGAGGTCAGATTTGCCCGATGGCTCAAAGGGGCTCTGAGTTAAACTCTGCAGTAGCAGCATTAGATCCCAGGGTGGAGTACAGTCTAACTGGAGGCCTAAGCAGAAAAGTACCTTTAAGGAAAGCTTTACATAATTTGGATGAAGCTTGAGGAGAAGCTTTGTCCCCTGTATGATAATTCAAGATCGCTGATAAGTTTTTCTACCATCAAAGTTCAGTTATCTCCCTCTTGAAAAATAGATGCTAGGAAATCCAGGACAGCAGGAATAGGGGCAGTAAGGGGATCCACATTTCTATGTTGGGCCCAACAGCTAAACCTTTTCCATTTACTTTATATATTCCTGGTAGAGGATTTCTGGGATGATAGTAATATATTGTGGACTAGGGAGGAAAATCTGGGCTGTCTAATCACTAGAGGAATTGGATAAACCATGCGGTTAATTTTAGGCCTGCAATGTCCGTGTGCACCATCCCAATGGAATGACAGCTCAAATGTGGATTGGGGTCCAATGTCTAAGGTGGACATCAGAGATGAGACCAAAGGAAGTGATAATAACCTGCTGAGTCTGTCTGCTAGCACATTGGATTTCCACAGTTAGAAAGCAGCTGGAGATCAGCCACAGCCACACGCTCACTGTTTCTCGACAAAGGGGATACGATGGATTCCCCCATTTGTTGATGTACTAAATCACAGACATGTTGTCTGTTTGGATAGCAATCATCCCCAGAAGGAGAGATTCCTGAAAGGCATGCAATGCTAGGAGGACTACCCTCATCTCCAGGAAATTGATATGTAGATTGGTCTCTTCTGGGGACCATGTGCCTTGGAATGTATGTCCCAAAAAATCCCCCCACCCTAAATGGGAGGAATCTGTGGTCACTGTGGCTAAAGGGGGTTGAAACACAAAGTGGCGTCTGTGACAAACGTAATTGGACTGTACCCATCAAAACAGATAATTTCTGCAAAACTGAGAGCTGTATTGGTGACAACACTGGAATTGAAGAATCAACCATGGAACAGCTAAGAGTCCATTGAAAAATGCGCATATAGAATTGAGCTATATGGATCAAGGTTAAAACAGCCACTACAGACCTTAAAGCCTGAAGGACCAGTCTAGTTGGGTGAGAGTGGTGTAAAAGAATCTGCCTCACTTAACATCTTATAGACTGTACTCTGCTTGAATGAAGAAACGCTGGCTCACTGGTGATGTCCAGCTGAGTGCCTACAAATTCCATGACTTTGACAGCAAGTAAGACTTTGTAAAGTTGATTGTAATGCCTAAAGAATGACATAGTTGGAGCAGGTAGTCCCTGACATTTTTGAGGAGATGCTTGGTTGGGATGGTGATGAGCCAGTTGTCTAGGTATGGAGTCATTCTGACTCTGAGCAGTCTTAGATGAGCTGCCATCACTGCCATACACTTGTTGAATTCTCAGGGGGCTGTGGTGAACTGATAGTGACTGCCCCCCAGCCAGAGGTACCGATATCTTTGGGAGCATCTGTTCATTTTGATGGGATAATATATGCCTGAAGATTGACAGAGCATATCCAGTCATCCTTTAGTAGAAATGGCAGAATGGACTGAAGAATGACCATCTGGAACTTGGACTTCTTTACAAACTGATTCAGACTGCTGAGATCCAGAGTGGGTCTTGGGTCCCCTGTCTTCTTTGGCACTAAAAAGAACCATGAGTAAGTCCTAAATCCTCTCTGGTCTGGTGGAACTTCTTGGATCACTCTTTTGTCCAGCAGCATTTGAATTCTGATGCTAACTTCCACTGACTGAGTAGAATGTCAGGCAGTCTTTTCCTTTTGGTTGTTGGAATTTGCAAAAAGGGAATGAAATAGCCTTTGGATATAATTTTTAGCACCCAAGTGTTGTTTGTGATTGATGCCTGGACTTCTGGGTGCAGAGACAAGCACTCCCAACTGCCTTCAGAGAAGAGTTATAAACCCCTTGGTTTTGCAGGCCTCCTCTGCTGCAAAAGTGGTGTCTTCCATGGGAACTTCCCCCTCTGCTTCTGGGTGAAGTTTCTCGCCATGAGTCCTGGAAAGGACTTTGCGACTTATGGAACCACATTTTTTTACCTCTGCTCTGATTCCTGGAAAAGGATGTCTGAGAGGTAAAAAAAAATATTCCCATGGCAGACAAGGTATTCTCATCTTACTCATTGAGGGAGAGCATTTCTTTAACTGTTGGGTCAAATAAGGAAGATCCATCGAAGGCAGCACTGATGAATGAAGACCTGAAGGTCTCTGCAAAATCACATAAGCGCATCCAGGCATGTCTCTGAATGGCTATGCCTGAAACTGCCACCCATGAGACACCTTCAGCTGAGTGGGAGATCAACCTCTTTAATGTGTTAGAGATAGACTGGAGGGTAGCCAGTTATGAAGATAGCTGTTTGTGCTCCTCCACAGACATGGACCCAGGAAGAGACTTGGAAATTCTTTAATCAAGTCTCTTCAGTCTAGTGAAATGTACCAAATAATTCAGTGACTGAACAGCAAATGCTGCTGAAGCATAAATGCACTTTTCAAATGTGTCCAACACCCTGGACTCCCTGTTGCAGGATGGACAGAAGATCTCTTTCAGGTGGCTCTTTCTTAGTGGCCACCACCACAACCATGGTATTTACTGGCATTCCCTTACTCCAGTAAGGCCTGTCTTTAGGAGGGGTGAGAAATGTATTGAGATGACGAGGAATGGGCTCCATGGTATTTGGTTCCTTCCATGCCTGACAAGACACCAGATATATAAGATCATCAGCTGGGGGGGGGGGTAATCCAGGACATAGGTGGACTGGACCCGAAGGCTTCCAGAAACACCAAGTTCTCCTGGGAAGGGGGTTCAGAAGACTATCCACCCTAGGGGGACTGGCGCAGAATGAGTCAGTGACATATTCTGAGATGAAGACCTAATTTTCTTTGGATCTGACACATTGACTCTTGGAATTCTCAGACCCAAGGGCTGTAAAACTAGATATATTGGAGAAGGAGCAATAAGTGGATGAGAAGTAGGTCAGAGGCTTACAGATCCAATGGGAGACAGAGTCGATAATACCCCCATTTGAATCTAAGCCCTGAGAAACTTCTTCATCATCCTATCCACATCTGCTTTGGATAGGCTCCAGGAGGACCTGATAGAGGACAAGGTACATGGAAGACATACAAAAGTTCAGGACCATACTCTAGTAAATCAAAGTCCACAGCAACAAAACTGTATCCAAAATAAAAAAAAAAAAACACGCCAGACTTCAAAAATGCTAATTTATTAAGACAACAACGCTTTCAGGATTACAATTCCCTTCTTCAATGTTTGTTAACACAATCATTATACATTAATTAAATACCAAACTGAAGTAGATCACAAGATACAAACCTCCCCAATCACAACACTTCTCCAATAAAACACTCATTAGTACAGAGACATTTAATATTAAGAATAAAACAATATCTGTAAGAAATATATATTTAATATAAAATATATATGTAATACATATAAAATGCAAGAAAAGAACAATATCTACAAAAATATGTAAAAAATTTCATAGACCACTTATATTTTATTTTAAATTAATTTGCTTTGCCCTTAGTACTGGTTTAATGCTAACCATCGCATTAAGACCTGGTAAATGATCAGTCTGTAAACGTAAAATCCACTCATATCCCTTCACCTCAAGTCTATTATTATGGTCACCACCTCTGATATTTTATGCATACATTGTATTACCCTAAGCTTAGTTATGGGCCATACCATAATCAATTATAGTAGTTGATCTTAACCTTTTCAA
>NC_056744.1:1464080809-1464142262 GCF_019279795.1 Protopterus annectens | reverse complement strand
AAGAATGTGCCCTTGTCTAAAATCCATTACATCCCTAGTTAACTTTTTTTATTTTCTGTTCTTTCAATTTTGACTCATACACATTTAAATTAAACTGAAACGTTTCAGTTTGCTAATTTGGGAAGGGGCCAAGTCAAACATTTCCAATTCAGCTTGTTTCATTTGAATCTGATTCGCAATACTCTCCTCCTCCAGTTTAAAATAGTCTATGAGCAGCTTCATGTAACGGAAGCTAGTCTCCAGGTTTATGGCTTGCCATCTGGCTAGTAACTATGGATATTAGTTCCCATAACTTGGCATACACTTCACTCTCATCCATCTAGGGATGACCTTATTGTTCATATTAGCTTCCAGATGAAATTGTTGCCAGGTTAACCTTTTAAGGAGATAGGCTGTTGCTTCAACTTCGGCTGTAATCTGTCAAAGTACAGCAGTCATCTACTCCAGACTTGTCAAATTAAAGCTGGGTTGTATTAAGTTTACAATACCTTCATAACCAAGTTTCAAATTACTGTTTCCTCTCATAAAATCCATGGGAAAATGGCCTTTCCCAACATGTTGTTTTCCTGTGCTCTCAGCCATGTGCAGTGGTACAATATAAAAGGTAAACAACAAGTAAAAAGATATACTTCCCACTGCTAAGGTCGTTGTAAGCAAAAATACACTCCATGGCCTTGCAGATGAGGCTCGTCAGACTGATGGGATGGTAGTTTCTGGGATCCGCTGTGATCCCCTGTGGAGTGGGATAACTGTAGCTCTGCACCACCTAAAGTGGGCACCGAAACCTGAGGTGAGGGCTATGATTAAACATGACACTTTTGTGGGGTGAGTGCCAGTTCATATTGTAGTTCATATAGTACACAGCCTGGGATGTCATCTGGTCCCATGGATGCTGTATTCTTAGCTTTGAGAGTGCATTTTTACCTGGTGTGCCATTATTACCAGAATTCTCTGGGCAAGGTAATCTTCCGGTATTGAGATGGGCCATTTAGGGGTGAGAGGGGGGTGAAGTTGGCACTGAATCGATCTGCCAGGATATTGGCAATATCCTTGGATCCAGTGTACTGGCACAATGCCATTCTGTTTTAGCTCAGAGCAGATCTGAACATTGCCATTTAGATTCCTGACATAGTTATAGAGCCTTGTGGTTGTCCTTGGAATCTTTGGCAATTTTATTTTTGTAACTAGCTTTGGAGGATTTTATGAGGGATCTCAGGTTCTTACTGAGGCTGGTAAGGGAGTTTTTTGCATCCTGGGATTTTCATCTTTTCTGCAACAGTTTCTTCCTTTTGTTGTAAAGTTTGTTTATGGCAGGGGAACACCAGATTGGCTTCTTTTTTTTTTTGATGAGAGCATCTTGGTTCTATTTGGGATGGCACTATTCATGCATGAGTGAATGAGCTAGTACAGTGCCTTAATGTAGTATTCAGCAGTTGAACTTTCAATTCCTGTCTGTATGGCTGTTATGAAGTTTGTCACTTCTGACTTGAGTAGCATGAAGTTGGCTTTGGAGAAGTTTTTTTATGGAGGTTTCCTTACTGGGAAGTGGCGGTTGAATGTGGATGTTAAGGGTGATTAGCTTATGGTCAGACCTGACTAACAAGGTGGTGACCATATGTGTGGAGTATCGATTTCCCATGTTGGTAATGACCAGGTCTATGATATTGGAGTCCCTGGTGGGACTATGGATTAGTTGATCCAGGACGTTGGAATTTATTAATTCCAAGAACCGTTGGGCAAAGGTGTTGGTACACAAGTAGTTTTCCCAGTTAATGGCAGGGTAGTTAAAATCACCCAGTATTAAGGTGTTTGGTTCTATCTTAATATTTTCCAGTATACTTAGAAGGGTGTAGTGAGAATCTTGGGGCATGGTGGGGGATCTGTAGCAAGCTACAATTTGGATTGCAGTCTTACCTAATGTTAATTTCATCTGGAGAACCTCTTTCATTAAAAAAAGCTAACAGCCAATGAAAACATGTTAAAGGGACAACTCCCCTTGGTTCCATTCATAATACTAGCACCAATCAAGTGACGCAATCACAAACACGCCTTTTTTGCTATCCAATCGTTGGTCTCCCTGCCTTCAATACAGGTTTCAGGGGGATTATCACTTTCAGACCTGGAAGGCGATCTGCCCGCAAGTTAATCATCTATTTAATCTCACCAAGCTTAGTTTTATTAGAAACATCCCCCTGTTTCATTCCCATATAGATTCTTTCCATGACTTTAAAAACAAAAGAATGAGTGAGGAAGATTTTTACATGCGAAGCAAGGGCATTATACAGATCTCCATCACATATGTCTCTCAAATGCCTTAAAATTCTCTTTTTAAATACTTGGTTGGTTTTCCCAACACAGAAGGCAAGACATAATGTGCAGGTAGATAAATATACTGTGTATTTCAGGTGTATGTGCTGGGTCATGTCATAGGTGATCTGTGATGATGTCACAGCACACTGATTCCATGTGATAGGCCTGGAGGAAAATAAGACAGTGCATACTGCTTATTGTGATCTGCCCTATGGTTTTGACACAATCATACATGCAGGTATTATTGAGAAAAGGTTTAATCTCCAGCTTGGGGGTTATGTCAGGTGATGGGTAAGCAACTGGCTCACTGACAGAACACATCACGTGGCAGTTGGTGAATCAACCTGTACCAGTAGGGCTGTCACCACTCGCAAACCCCAGGGATCTGTGCTTGGCCCTTCACTGTATGAACTATTTTTTTCTGACAGTCCAGGCTAAAGTATATGGCCTTTGCCTTACCAAGTTTGCTAATTCTTGCATATTGTTTGGAATCATTTATGCCACCAATGGTGATAACATAGTACTGGAGGAGTTAGCACAACTGAATGGTGACAAAGGCACATGGATCTACTAATAAATGCAAAAAGGTGTGTTTGTAATGTTGCCTGTCTGAAAAGTGGAGTTTTACAGCATTAACAGTCCTGCTAAGCAGAAACCCAGCGATGCAAACACTGGAAACACATTTAGATAAAAATCTAAACTTTGACCTCCAAGTGGTCCATGCTGCTGTTGAAAGCCTGTGTTTTGCTCCTAAGTCATACCATCATATTAACATCTTAGGACTGTATGACAACACTGTAGTCAAACCTCATTATAGCAGTAACAGTATAATCATCTTTTTACATGTACCTCACCAGACACATGTAGCAGCTGGAGAGACCACAGGGCTTTCTCAGCAAAATAACACAGGGCCTACACATTATGCCATGATGTATGTGGACAGATTAAAAGCCATATCACTGTAAACTTTATTGTATAGGATAACGTGACTTCTCCATGGTCCCTGGGCCAGTTTCTGACTCTGCCCTGGCTGGAGTACTGTATATCCAAAAATATAATATAGCTGATGACATCAGCAGTTTCTGTTGAGATAAAGATGACAGTGTCCAACCTTCTGGTGTAAAATGCTCTTTAATGTCAAGCAACAACCCTCACTCCCCCAGTTGACTGCAGTGAGAATAGACCCCCTACCTTTCTAACTGCACAGACAGGACACTGTACTTAATGCAAGTGCCACAGCTCAAGTGTGACTGTGTGTGTCAGACACCACTTTATAGCTGATAACATAAACAGTGTCTGGTGAGGAGAAAGTGGTAAGAACAGTGTCCAACAAACTGGTGTAAAAGGCTTTCTGCAATGTCAAGCAAGAGTACACACACACACACACACACACACACACACACACACACACACACACACACACACACACACACACACTTGACTGCAATGGGAAGAGAACCCCTTTCTATCTAAGTTCAGACTACAGGACACAGTACTTAATGAAAGCCCCACACCTCAAGTCTTATTTAAACAGGATTGCAGGTGAACTCATAATAGATGACATCAGCAGACCATGTGGGACACAAGAGGTTGGGAGACCTCTATGAAATAGATTCATAGGAATCAGCAGGTACCAAGTACTGGCAATCCATGTAATTGGATAAGTAACTGTAGGATACATACATCTGCTGTGCTGTCAAGACACACACATAGTCAGCTGCAATGAGAACAGAACCCTTTACCTATCTAAGTATACAGACTACAGAGCACAGTATGTTACACAAGCACCACGGCATAAGTCTGATTTGTACAAGAGTGTAGGTGTACTTATAGTAGATGACATCAGCAGATCATGTGCTTACAGCACACAGAGGCCTGCATAGGCAACACAGCTTCATAGGTCCATATGAGGCTACTAGCCTAATAGCATTAGGTCTTTAGCTTCCAGCTGTATAAAAGCACAAGTACCATTATTCAGCATAGTCGGATGGTCATTTTGAGCAGAGCATGTTTGTGAGCAGCACCAAATGGCCCTGTCCATGAGGGACAGGTGCCAGCCCATAGGTGAATTTAAAATCACCCAGCCAGGAGGCAAGGTTGTGCTTGAACATGGTCATTGAGGAGCACTGCTTCTCATGCAGTGGGAGCCTATTATAGGTTCATAGGTTCATAGGTTCATACTAGGCTATCTGCCCGAGGGCATTTATAAGCCTAGCCCATAGTTTTGTGGCTTATGCCACCCCTTTGGTTTGGAGAAACTATGCCCATTATTTTGCTGTGCCTCTGTCGAGCAGTGACACTAGAGGTAACCCCTGGGGTATACCTAAGCATCTCCCATCCATTGGTCAAGATTCTCTTCTGAACAAGGCCAGCGAGGTGCTCTTGCCTCTCACATAAACCGGATTTTGTTCCACAGCATTAGGGAGTCTTTAAGTGATGAATCTATCCCTCCAGCATTTGTCCATATTAATAACCGCGGTTGAGGTTTAAGTCTCCTGCCCCTTGTGGCTCTGAGGGATCTAGATTTTTGAGATGAAGACATGTTCATCAAATCTGGGCTTGACATGGCCTTGTATGTCGTAAGTATAGGTCACCTCTGAGCAAAGCTGTAAGCAACTGAATATAGCTGAAAGTTCTTTCTCAGTCGGGCAGCATATAGACAGATTTTTGGAGACCCTTTATCCTTTTGTGAGGAACTTTGTGGCCTCCAGCTGCTGCAAGTGTCGGGTCAGATGGGATATCTTAATGGGGCATTGTACTCACCATTGGTCTGATGAGTGATGAGTATAGGGAGACTATGACTTCCCTTTGACTAGATGTGAATCCCTTCATAATAAGGTGGGCAATGTAGAAGGTCTTCCTAACTACTTTAGCAATATGAGTGTCGAATGAAAGGGCTACTGTCAACCTGGGTTCCCAGGTCCCTAATAACTTCTTCTGTGTTCAGGGATTGCCACCTATATGGTAGCTAGGGTACCTTTATTTTTCCCAAGGGTATGACTATGCATTTCTTGGCATTTAACTTCAGGCCATGGCTCTGGCACCAGTTATCCGTTTCTGTGAGACCCTTCTGAAGGATATCTGTGTCGGATGTGTTTTCAACTATGGCTTTCCAGTTGCAGTCATCTGCAACTTTTGTCAGCCATAACCCTCCTGTTTTTGCCAGGTAAAAAGCCTACTCACAAAACGAAGCCCGATCATGTATGAACTCCAAGAAGAGCTAAACCCAAACATAAAACTACTGTTCAAATTAGCCTTACTACAGGATATGTACCCAAAGAGTGGCGTACAGCAACAGTGGTCCCTCTCCACAAAGGTGGTGCCTCACCAGATCCTGGAAACTATCGCCTATAAGCCTGACTAGCTTGGTCTGCAAAGCGATGGAAAGGATCATCATGGACCTCATAAATAAAGATATTGGGGACCTACATACACTGGATCCTACCCAGTTCAGCTTTTGCTAAGGGCAGACCTGCCTCAAACCCGGTTGGATTTCTTTGAAAACAGTCACCAAGGCCATTGATCAGGGAAGGTGGTCCACACAGCCTACCTGGACCCTCAAGAAAAAGCCTTCGACACAATAATTCCCACTCGGCATTATAGATAAGCTCACCAGCTTAAATATAAACCCTATGTCACTAGATGGATTGCAAACTGGCTCTGCTGACAGAACCTACATGGTTAGGGAATTGCTGGAGCTTGGCAACAGACTCCAAACCAGTTACAAGTGGTGTCCTACAAGGTCAGTCCTGGGACCTCTCTGTCTGCATATACTTCTCTGAGGCAGGCCAACACGGAAGGACTGTGAAGGACTAAGTTCGCGAGATGACTGCAAACTGGGCTCTACACCCACTCTCCAGCCTACACAAGCATCCTCCAAAAAGGGCCTCATAGAAACAGACAACTGGTGCCAGAGCCATGGCTCAAGCTAAACGCCAAAAAGTGTATAGTCATCCCCTTTGGCAAAAACAGTGCTCCTGGCCAAATTCACCACATAGGTGGTAATCCATTAAGTACATATAAGTCATTAGGGACCTGGGGACCCAAGTTGATAGCAATCTCTCATTTGACAACCACATTGGCCAAAGTGGTTAGGAAAAACATTTTATATAGCCCACCTAATCATGAAGGAGATTCACATCTAGATCAGGGAGGTCATCGCTCTTTACCCTTCCATCCCTCATCAGGCCCATAATTGAGTACAATGCCCCTTTGGATGTAATTTCAACTGTGACACCTGCAGCAACTGAAAGACCTCCCAAAAGTACCTCACCAAGAGGATCAAAGGGCTCAAACAGATGCCATATGCTGCCCGGTTAAAAGAAACTCCAGCTCTACTCCAGTGGTGCCATACCGCCTGCTCAGAGCGCGCATCTGTGCCTGATCGAGCATGTGGCCATGTCCAACCCAGAATTAATGGACATGCTGCACCTTGTGAAAATCCAAAATCCCCATCGAGCTACGCCGAGAGACTTGAACTCTCAGCACTGAAATAAATAGGACATGCTGAGGGACAGATTCATAACCCAGAGGCTCCCTTCACTCTGGAATAAAATCCCAGTCCAGGTTAGCAGCAGAGTCCCACATTGACCTCTCTTCGAACCCGAGGAATCTTGATGAGTGGATGGAGATCTAGGTTTACTCCCCGGTATCACTCTGTGTCACTGTTAGACAGAGGCACAGTATACTAACCTCAAAAAACGCATAGCAAAATTAATTTAAAATGGGTGGCAAAAGCCAAACACACTCTGGCTAGGCTTATAAATGCCCTAGGGCAGATAGCCTAGTATGAACCTATGAACCTATGAACCTATGAACAAGAGTGTAGGTGTACTTATAGTAGATGACATCAGCAGATCATGTGGTTGACAACAGGTTGTGAGGCCTGCATAGGCAACACAGCTTCATAGGTTCATATGAGGCTACTAGCCTAATAGCATTAGGGTCTTTAGAAGCCTAGCTGTATAAAAGCACAAGTACCATTATTCAGCATAGTCGGATGGTCATTTTGAGCAGAGCATGTTTGTGAGCAGCACCAAATGGCCCTGTCCATGAGGGACAGGTGCCAGCCCATAGGTGAATTTAAAATCACCCAGCCAGGAGGCAAGGTTGTGCTTGAACATGGTCATTGAGGAGCACTGCTTCTCATGCAGTGGGAGCCTATTATAGGGGAGTGTGTATCATTGTGGGATATATTTGTCTCCCCAACATGCTTTGTTTATGTCACAGGCAAGGTTGAGAACCCTGGGGCAAATTATAGTTGTCCCATTTGAATTACAGATGTCCATCATTTCCAGAAGGCCAGGGTCTGAGACTGCTCTGCAGGCCAGCCATAGGTCACCTCTCATCAGCCTACAAGATACCGAGTACATTGACAAGCATGTCAATCTTTCCATGTATGTCATGTTTGGAGGCCTGGGAGTCTCCCAGGCATAACCCACTGTTCTCTGTAATTGTTGTAGGTGTCTGGTGACATACAGAGAGATGTGAGCACTGTACTGTATTACTAGTGTGATAAGGATATTGCTGTGATGTATATATGTATGAAGTGTGCAATGCAGATTGTGTATGTCACCATTATGGGCGCAGAGTGATGAAAGTGTAGATTGCTATCATCCTGTGTTCCCAAGTCTCACTACATTGGGTTTGAGTTTTGGGGTGGTATGTATATTATAATTAGCAGGGGTACTTCGTTGAAAAATGTGACAAAGTCATTGTATGCTTTAAGTTCAGTCCTTGAATTTGTCGCCAATGATCAGTCTGTGTAAGCCCCTTCTGTAATGTGTTACCATCACTGGGGACTCTTAACTGGACACACTTTTATGATCTGCGAACTTTGCTAAACCACAGGCCATCTACTGTTGCCTGTGCTTCAGGAAAGTATTTCCTAAACATCTGAGGACCCAACACACATCCTTGTGGTACTTCACTGGTGAGTGGGCTAGTGGTGGAGGTGCAGTCCCCAACTTTGAGAGTGTGTGCTCTGTCATTGAACCAGTTGGCTATCCATCTAGTACTTCAGTCGACCTATGTTGTGTTTGTTAAGGATGGATCGTGCCCATTGAACCTTGTAGACTTCAGTATTGACCCCAAAGACCTGGATGACAGATAATAGGGCATACCATCTATGTTCAGTTATCCAAGGCCTTTGACAATATCCCCCATTCATGTCTCATAGTGAAAATGTCCCACCTCAGAATTAAGCCATGTTGTAGTAGCTAGATAGCCAACTGGCTCACCAGCAGAACACATACACTTAAAATTGAGACTGCACCCCCCCCCCCACTAGCCACTTAAATGGAATACCCCAAAGATCTCTGCTGAGCCATCAACTTTGTGGAAACTACTTCCTTGAGGCACAGGCAACAGTAGGTGGCATGTGCTTTACCATGTTTGCAGATTGGACACACTCATGGAACCCACCAAGGCTGGTAACATATTATAGAAGGGACTGAGAGACAAATGATTGGTACCAAACTCAGAAACTGAATCTTATAGCAAACAATGTCTCATTGTCCCCTTTGGCAATGAAGTACCCTGCCAAGATATACATAACACCCCTCTCAGCTCACACTGTTGTGAGACTTTTTAACACATGTTTATAGCAATCTACACTTTCATCACTATGTGTCCATAGTGGTGAGACGCGCATTCTGCACTGCACATAGCATACATATGGACATCACAGCTAAGACCAGGGAAGTCATAGCTCTGTTGTACTCAGCCCTTATCAGGCCACTAATTGAGTACAAGGCTCCCTTCATGCTGTACCTCACCAGACAAATGCAGCAATTGAAGAAAACAATAGAGGTATGTGACTGGGAGAATGCAGGCCCTCCAAACATCACATAAATAGAAAGACTACAAGACCTGTCGCTGTACTTAGTTTCCTACAATCTGCTAAGAAGTGACCTATGCCTGATCTACAGAGAAGTCTCATACACTGCCCTACTGGAAATGCTGGACATCTGCAAATTAAATGAGACCAGAATTACTTGGGTCAGGGTTCTCAACCTAGCCTGCAACAAACTGAACATGCAGGGGAGACAGATATCCCCCAGTGATTCACACTCCTCTGTAATAGGCTCCCACTGCATCAGAAGCAATATTCCTCAATGACCCTATTCGAGCTCAACCTTCACTACTGGTTGGGTGATTGTAAAGTCACTTCTGTACTGGCACCTATGTCCCTCAGAGACAGGCCCAGCTGTTGCTGCTCACAAAACACTAACAATGACCATCTAAATATGCTTAATAAGGGTAGTTGTGTTTTTATAAACTTAGGCTTCCATTGCCTCATGTATACTGACAACCATTTACTTGTAACTTACAAATACAGTATGTGAGAGATGGAACTATACAATGAACCTAGAATAAATGCTCTCTGTCTCTCTCTCAGGTAACAACAAATCAGATGTCAAACAGGTTGTCAACACACACTTCACCTCCTCGACAGACCAAGTGCACAACACACAACCCCACATATGCAAAGGTAGTCATTATAAGCTTACCAAAAGAGCAGAGATCTCACAAATCCAAATCTTCTACACACATTACAGTCCCAATGTAACCCACTACACATAAAAAAACATATCACTGTGTCATCCATTAAGTCCTTAAGGCAAAACACTTGAAAACCAATGTCTTGGTCATAGGCGAATCCATAGTGAGACACACACAGGTCGCCCTCACCAGACTGTACAAGGAGAAACTCATGATCAGCTGTCTGTCAGGTGCCAGGATCTGCAAAGTCACGCACCCACTCACGTCTTTCAATCACCACCACAGTTACACCTCTATCATATTCCATGTTGGAGTTAATCACTTGAGATGTACCTCACGAGTATATGAAGAGAGATGAGTGGCCTCTCAGATTGTGTCCCAGACAGGTATGTCCATAGCCTTAAGCAGCATTCTACCTTCACCCAGGATGATGCCTCAATACAAAGACTTATCAACATTAATTGGCTTAGCTATTGGTGTCATTCCAGGGGGATCCAGTAGTGGTCGGGCTAGGATATGGTTCATAGACCATGCTGCTTTGCCTGGGATTGGCTTTGTCTGTCACCCCTTGCCTTTTGGTTACTGGCCAAAGTACTTGCCTCCCCCATAGTGACTTTTTTAGGCAATGTCATAAGAACAAATTTCCTGACATAAAAATATCCTCAAAAGACAAACTTAAGGTTATGCTGCTTAATGCTAAAAGTCTAAATCAGAAATTACACTGAGTGGAGGCATGTCTTACTCGGGAAGATGTCGATCTTTGTGCAGTCAGAGAAATGGTTTAGGACCACAGAGAGTACTCCAGCCATAAAAGGCTATAACACCATCCATATGTTCAGGCTGCAAAATGAACATGAAAGAGCCAAAGGAGGATGGGGTTTATCCATCTTCATAAAAGACAAGTACACCTGAAGACTGGTTAAGCAGTACAGCCATACTCCAAGTCCAACTTACTGTAGGAACCCCATCCCAACATCATTGTTAGCTACAGGTCCACCAACATGAACCAGGAAAACCACACAGTGCCTTCCTGGACCTACTTGTGTCACTCATACTACAGCTAAACACCTTATGCATGGATAACTAACTATCCTTCCATCAATTGGGATGCATGTGAGCTCAAACATGCTTGCCGTAAGTTTTCTGCTCTTTGTAAACACGAATGCTGTGGAACAGGTTGTCTGCACCCCCACAAGGGGCTTGAATGTCATTGACCCAGTAATCACTGACATGAGAGATCATTGCCCCACCCCATGTGTAAGACCCTCCCTAATAAGCTCTATAAATTAGTCACATTCATCCCCCCATCCAAAAGATGGGAAAAATCTCCTCAAAGTAAAGTATAGCATCCTTAGCGATGGCATATACAGTGGATGTAAAAAGTTTACACAGAAGACTGAATACTGTAATTTAAGCAAAAGGTGCTTCAACAAAGTATTAGTTTAAGGGTGTGCACATACAACAAAGTATTAGTTTAAGGGCGTGCACACTTTGCAACCAACTTATTGTACGTTTCTTATTTTTTATACTTTTCCCCTATTTGTTTGTTTTTCAATTGAATTGTACAGGATATAGGTCACATTAAAGGTGGAAAAAGTTTTGAAATGATTTATTGTGGTCTCCGTTTTTTATATCACAAAAAACTGGCATTTTAACAAGGGTGTGTAAACTTTTTATATCCACTGTATGGTTTCAAACCTGCTGCTACCACTGACAGTAAAGATCCTATACAGAGGTGTACACAAATGCCCTGTATAAACACCTTTAGAAGTGTATCAACTTACTTGTACCAGAATGGACCAAAATATGCTCACAAAAAAGCCACCCTGGTGGACATCTAGCATAAAGAGATTATACAACAAGAAAAAAAATGATGTATGCGAATAAGAGGGAACAGTCTCAGAACACCATCCATAGCTTGAACAAACTAATTAGACATCTTTTAAAATCCTGTAAAGCTAACTACAAAACTATATAGCAAAGGCTATTTACAAGGCATTCTTTGGCTATGTCTGTAACATAAAAGGGAAGGCCCGCCTTTGCACCAAATTCAGAGTGGATGGTATCACTCATACTGAACCTGAGGACATACCCTATGTGTTAGCACTCAGGTTTGGCAGCGATTTCACACTCCTGTCTCTGCCAGTCATACCCCGCAGCATACCTGTCAACAGTTCTCTAACTATTATCTCCCAATAACAGGTCATAACTGCACTCGTCAATGCCAAAAACACAGCCTCTATGGGACCTAATAACTTCCCATTCTGCTTACTAAAAAGTCTAAAGCAAGAGTTAGCACAACCACTGGGGACTCCCTTCAACCACAGTCTTAAGTACTGGCTTTGTCCCAGTAGAGGGGAACACAGCAATCGTAATACCCCTGCACACAGGAGGTCCCTCAACTAACCCAGGGAACTCTACACACATAATGAATCAAAGAAAAAGCTAGCAAGTACGGCTGGTGCAAGGCAACCAAGCTAGTCAGACCAAACAAAAAAAATGCCAGCACCAGAAATGACCTGAGAGAACTGTAAAAACTTTATTAAGCTGAAATATTAGACCGGTTTCAGCACATGGCTTTCATCAGTAGAATAACACATAGTAAAAGAGAAGCCCAACATTAAATACCTCTATCCATGAGGTAGTATGACATCATTTCCTGTCTAGAAAAATATAATTAATAAATCTATACATTCAAAAAGCATGTGTATGAAATAACTTTATCAAATAGTAATAAGTCTGGCACAAACATATATTTTGATACAACAATTATTTATAGTTTGTCATTGAGTCCAGGGGAAAACAAACCCCCAAGTTTCACTATCCATTTCCTTTCTTTGTTATTAAGAATTCCATGCCATCCAGTTTTAAAGGCCCGATTGCCTATAATGTTGTCTATAATAGTAAATGAAAACTTAGCAGTGGTATGATTCAATGTATGTCTGTATAGGGCATTGGTAACACTGGCATTCCTGATATCACCCAGATGTTCAGGTATTCTTATTCTGAACTGTCTAGATGTCTGACCAATGTAGAAAGCTTGACAAGTGCATGTTGCAAGATAGGCAATCCAATCTGTACTACAATTACCAAAGCAACGGATATTGTATAAATGTCCAGTGTTCTTACTAGTGAATGTTTTAGTTTTAAATATGTAACTGCAGAAACTACAGTGACTACAGGGATAGGATCCAACTAGTTTTTCACCCGTGAGGGTCCTCTGATGTGGAGTACCATTCCTTGATGTTATTTTCTTATAATGAGAGAAGTGAGATCCCAGTGTCCTACCTTTTCTATATGAAAATGAACACCTATCCCCCAAGTAGTCCTCTAATAAGGTGTGTGACTTCAATATATTCCAATGTTTATCTACAATGTCCAAAAGATGCATAGTGTTTCTACCATATGTAGTGACAAATCTCAAGGTCTCCTGATTAGTCTGCCTATGATGTTGTCTATATTCCAATAGTGTATCCCTGCTCTGACTTTTACTCCATTGCATGTCCGAACAGACAGTGTGTCTAGAATATCCCCTTGTGAGAAACCTATTGGCAAGATCTTCATGATGTTGTCTCAAGTCTTGTTCAGAGGAACAAATCCTTTTAGCCCACAAAAACTGGGATTTGGGGATGTTATTAATAGTGTGCTTGGGATGTAGACTGTTGGCATGTAGCAAGGTATTATATTCTGGAAATTTACGATATACAGAAGTTTTAAGGGTGTTATCTGGTTGGCGCTGTAAAAAAAACATCTAAGAAGTGTACTTCATTATGATGGAAATCAACCGTAAACTCTGCACCCCATATATTACCATTAAGGTGTTCAACAAATTCCTGTAGATAGTCACTTCCCCCTTTCCAAATCAGCCAACAGTCATCCAAGTACCTTCTCCAGATGTCAATTTCAGGTATGTATATATTGTGCAGCTCATCATAAATTATATGTTCCTCAACATACCCCATGTAAAGGTCAGCATAAATAGGTGCAAATGAAGCACCCATAGCTGTACCCTGTATCTGCCAATAGCAATCCTCCTTGAAATAAAAGACATTTTTGGTGAGGATATGTTCGGCCAAGCAAATCAATAATGTATTGAATCCAGGGGGATAAATGCCTGCTTTGTTCAGCCAAAAATCCAAAGCTGCTAATCCAGCCCAGTGTGGAATGCTGGTGTAAAGAGATTTGACATCAAGAGTACACATTAGCCAATGCGGCTCTAATTGTGAATCTGAAACTATTTATAAGAATTCTGTAGTGTCCTGGAGTCTGGCTCTAATCAATGGCAAAAGGGGTTTAAGTTTATCCGTGAGGAAAACAGACAGGGGTTCAGTAAGTGATCCAATCCCTGAAACAATAGGTCTACCCGGCGGTTGATGAAGAGATTTATGAATTTTGGGTAATAGATATAGATACTGTTTCGCAGGATCCATAACCATTAAATGTGACTTGATCTAATCAGAAATAATACCAGCCTCCACTGCCTCCTGTAAAAAGTCATCAATTTCTCTTTTGAAATTGGGTGTGGGGTCAGTAGTCATTCTCATGTAATGATGAGGGTTAGATAACTGTCTATTTCCCTCATCCCAATAATAATCGGCATCCATGACTACAACCGCACCACCCTTGTCAGCAGAAAGAATCATTATATTGGTATTATTCCTAAGGTGTGTTAAGGCTGATTGTTCAGCTCTTGATAAATTGTGTTTAGTGGTATTATCTGATCCCAGATGGAAATGTAAATCTTTGATAACCGCCTGCTGAAAAATGGCCACATGTTTATCCATTGGAGGGTTAAAGGTGGACCAATGAAATCTAAATTCAGATGATCTTTGAGAAGGATCTGATTGATCCTGTTGTCTGAAAAACAAGTTAAGGTTAACTTTTCTACAAAATGCAATAATGTCTGAGACAAAAGAACTTTCATCAACAAAAAAGCCAAGAATGAATCCAAGACCTTTATTTAAGAATGCATGTTCTTCTGATGATAAAACATATTTAGAAATGTTATGTACATTAGTACACTGAGTGTCTATTTCACTACTGACAAAAAGAGGTCTTCTAAACTTTTTACCCTTGTGTTTTCTGCCTCCCCTGTGTTTCCTACCCCTAAAGGGTCTTCTGATGTGCATCCCCTTTTAGAGTTTTGTGAATCACCAGTGCCCATGGATTCCATGTCTGTAGTGGAGGACTCCTCCCTGGAGGTGGTATTGGTAAAATCAGCCTTTTTGAGTATAGATCTTGGTCTCTTCTTGCGAACATATGTAGGGTTCTTAGTGCCTTGAGCAAACCTTACCCCCTTGTGCGACTCAAACTGCCTTCCTCTATCATAATCCTCCCTGTCCCTTGAAAATTTATGTAACTTCTTAGTTTTAAGATTATTCTCCAGAACCAAAAGTTCCTTAGACAACTTGCTCAGGTTGACTTTGAAACTGGTATGTTCTTCAAACTTTTTCAAGTCATTACAAATCTTTTCAACTTCCAAAATATTTGTCTGAACTGTTCTGTCATAGAAAGATGCCAGTATATTTACAAATAGCATAGATGCTTGTTGCTGGGCTATCTGCCAGTCTTTGAGTAAAATATCATCAGGTGCGCCAACCAATGGTTGAACCTTCGACCTGAGCCCTCTTGGGGATATTTTTTGATTTTGATAAGCCTTAAAAAATTTTAAGTGCCAAATGTCTGTCCTTAATATTTTGATTTTCTTACCCAACTGGCTAAACAAGAGAAAGCAGCCATCAACTAGATCTAATGTTTGACCATCAGCAGGGTCCACTGGCGAAGAACCAATGCCAAAAACCTGAGTATCATCTTTATCCGCACACAAGCCAGAAAGTAACTTTTGTAGATCCATGACAATAAGTTGCCTAAAAACTTATAAGTTTCAAATGACTAGAACAAATCAATAGTGCAACCTGGGCAAAAATATATAGGAACACTGTGAAATATCCCAAAAAAAAAAAAATATATATATATATATATATATATATATATATATATATATATATATATAATTCAGTTTGAGCCAGACAGGGATGTAAGTATAAAGCCCGTGATCCAAAAAATTGGATTATATCTTTGTCCCTGATGAGTGTAAAGATATAAAAGTGTGAGTCCACAAATAAGCAGTCAACCAAAATAACACAGAACCCTTATTGTTATAATAGTTCACATATAATCCAGAGTTCAGTTATAGGCACACCAAATTGGTGTTTCCTTAATCCCTTCCTGCATAATAATACTCATGCTGAATTGTGCCATAATGCTAATCAATGCTGAATAATAATGTAATAATAATATAATGCTGAAGTACTTAAAATAATATATTTGGGGTCAAATAGTCTGGGGTTGAACTCTCCACTAAAAAATCACACATATATATATATATATATATATATATATATATATATATATATATATATATATATGGGTTCCATAAACTAGATCGAATTTTCACTAATTGAAATAGTGCATGGAGATACTCACTGCAGCAAAGTGCACTTAATCGAAAGTGCACTTACGCGAAGTTCAGTACAACGAACGGGTGTTGTACTGAACTGTGCAGTACTCACGGACCTTAGGGTTAGGGCATGAGTCATAGTAAGGGGATAGCCCGTAGCTAGACCCGTGCCCTAACCCTAAGGTCCATGATGACTGCAGCGCAGTGAAGGACATAGCAATGTCCTCCACTAAGGTGCGATAGTCACAAACTTTAGGGTTAGGGCATGGGTTAGGGTAAGGGGATAGCTTTACTAACTATCCCCTTACCCTAACCAGTGCCCTAACCCTAAGGTCCGTGACTATCGCACCATAGTGGAGGACATAGTTTATTTTTCATGTCCTCCACTGTGCTGCGGTGTTTTTGGTGAAATGCACTTACACAAAAGTTCACTTTCATTAAAGTGAACTTTCGCAGAAGTGAGGCTTCCTATTACAAGTTCGAAGTAGTGAACTTTCGTTGTTGTAATAGGAATCCATATATATATATATATATATATATATATATATATATATATATATATATATATATATATATATATATATATATATATATATATATATATATATATATATATATATATATATATATATATATACATATACATGAAATTGTATAGAAATTGGGGTCAAACCATCCGGGGGTGAGCAGTCCAGGGTCTAACTTTCCGGAGTCGAATAGTCCTGCTTCCTGGCTGACTGTAGCAAATCTTTCACACAATCCATCCACCTCTTTGCTGGACATCCTCGCTTCCTCTTACCTTCTTCCTGTCTGTCCCAAATCTTCCTCACCAGATTGTCTTCTGCTTTTCTACACATGTGCCCAAACCACCGTAATCTGTTCTCTTTGATCTTTCCTGTAATTAGAGCTACTTTGGCTTCTGCTCATATCTGCATTTCTTCATCTGTCCCACAGTGTGCATCCTACCACCTTTCTCAGGAACTTCATTTCCATCAGCTCTAGCTTCTTCAACTGTTCTGCCTTTACTGCCCAAGTTTCTGTACCATACAGTAGTACTGATTGCACCACTGTCTTGTGCACCTTACTTTTCAGCTTCTTTGGCATTCTTCTGTCATAGACTACACCGTATACTTTAGCCAGTTGGCTGCAACCCTTCTGATTCTAGCTCTGACCTCTTCATTCAGATTACTCTTCTACTCAACTACCCCGCCCAGATACTTGAAGCTGTTTTACCTGTTCCACTATTTTCCCTTCTATCTTTATTCTCAGCTTCTTTGGATTTCCCTAATTTGCAGTCATTACCACCATCTTATCTGTGCTTAGTTTCATCCCAGCTGCCTTCAGATTTGCATTCCATTCTCCTATCCTTTGCTGAAGTTCTAGCTGAGAGTCTGCCTGTACTGCCACATCATCTGCATACAGCAGCTTTGTTGATCCATCCCCTCCAACCTGTTTGCTAATGTAGTCCATCACCAGTATGAACAGCAGTGGGCTCAGAGCTGAACCCTGATGTACACCCACTCCCACTGGGAACCCCTCTATGAGGCAGAACTCTGTTTGTACTTGAGTCATTGTGGCATTGTACAAAGCCTGCACTAATTCTACCAATGTTTCTGGGACTTCAAACCAACATAGTACTTCCCAGATCATCTTTATTGGGACCATGTCATATGCTTTCTCCAAGTCTAGGAATGCCCAGATGGACTCTTCTCCTCATCTTTAGCTTCTTCTCAAGTATCTGTCTCAATGCAAACATCGGGTCATTAGTGCTGCATCCTGATCTCAATGCAAACTGCTCATCTCCCATCTTACATTCTAGAAACCTCCTATGAACCTAGGGCCATTATGGTAGTTACCTCATATGAACATATGCGGGCCTGTAAACATCTTGTCTCACACATGTTCTGTTGATGTAATGTACTGTAAGTTCAGCTGCAGTCTTACAAATGTCAGACTTGTGCCATGGGTCTTGCATTAATTACAGTGTTCTGTAGTCTGTGTATTTAGATATGTAGGGGTTCTATTCTCACTGCAATCAACTGTGTGTGTTGTTGCTTGACATTAGAGGGCCTTTTACCACAGCATGTGGGACACTTATTACCATATTCTCAAGAAACACTGCTAATGTCATCATCTATATCAGATTTTTGGATATGCAGTCATCCCAAAACAGCATGGTCAGACACTGACCTGGAGGCCAGGCAGACATCCCCTCATCCGAGAGATGACAGTGAGATGGCTTATAATCTAGCCACATACATCATGGCATGGTTTGTAGGCCCTGTGTTATCTTCCTGAGAATTTCCTGGTCTCTCCAGCTACTGTATGTGTTTGTAAAGATACATACAAGAGAGCATTATACTGTATTACTGTTCTGATGAGGTTTGACTACAGTGCTGTCATACATACCAAACATCTGAATATGATGGGGTGACTTATAATGTTCATCATATGTTTGTCCTGGAAGATCATTAAAGAGAGAAGTTAGAAGGAAATGATATACATTGTAGTTTTTGATCTCAACACCCATACAAGAACATTCACTACACATCACAGGTACTGCTCATTCCATGACCGACACCCCCTGGTCCATCACATACATCCCTCGTTCCATGCCATTCATCCGATCCAGTGAATTGGCAACACAGTGGATGCAGTCATGCATGTCAGACTGTGCCACATCCACAACCCTGACCATTGGTCTGGAGCTCCTATGGGAACATGCCTCTGCCTCCATGATGGCCCTAAACATACGTTGAGTGGCACAGGAATTGACACCTGCAACAGATGGAGGAGGGACAGTAGGCCCCCTCCAAGCACCTCTATCAATCCTCCTGTGAAGCACCAAGCCCACATTTTGGCTATGGACAGATTCAACAGCCACTGAACCCACAGTAGCTGCACTTCCCTGATCAATGTCCTCACCCTCCACCTGTTCAGTATCTGTAAACTCAGTGGACTGGGTAGGTGTAGGTTTAGTAGCTGTGTCTGATGGAAATGTAGGGGATGGCTGTATGGCAACCTCTAAGTCAGACTCACCCTCTGCACCCCCAACTGTGCCTCAGTTTGGCCAACATCAGAGTCTGTGGATGCACTGTCATCAGGTGGCACAGGGCCCACACTCCCACTCTCATGATCACCTGTGATAAAAAGCAAGAAACACAGAAATACATTAATATCTACACTACTACAGTGAAATATATGCTAACAAACTAACAGTACTGCCATTATTACAGACAGTACAGTAGTACATACAACAGGCCAGAGATCAATAGCACAAACTACACTATTTCTTTAAATTGCTCAGCCATACTGACATAAAAATATTTGTCTTAACATCAGCAGAAGACATACGGCACTGTACTCCAGATGGTCCTGGAAGAAGTTAAGCAAGAGGTTAGGGCAATATCATCACAATTAACAGTAACATGGGGGTAATAAAGTTATCCCTGCATGTGTGCAATAATGGTGCTTTGAACAAGAACATGGCTGACAACTCTAAACTAAGCTGATAACTGTAATAATCTCCATCCCCCAAAAAAAGACATATGATACAGAATTAACTTATTTCAATTGTTTTACTATACAACAGTATGCAGTTGTTTAGAGATCAAAGCTTACCTGGAAGCTCCTCCTGGAATGTGCTTGCTGTCTCCGAAGATGTTGCACCCACATTCAGGACATGCTGTTCCTTGGAACTGTCTGAATCTCTCAGATTGGCAATGAACTCTTCAATCGGGGTTAATGGTGGTTCACTATCAGGCCCTCCCCCAGTAATTATTTGGTCACAGTCCACTGCAGATGCTCATCTCCTTGCTGATGTCATCATGGCAGTGGCCCTGTGATGCATCTGTTTGTATGTTCTGCCATGGCCACCCTTGGCAATGACATCAAGAACAACCTGCTGCTACATTCACATCCTATAGGCCATATCTGCCCTCCCCTTTCCAGGAGAAAAGCACCGTGTTGCTGAAACCTGTCAAGAATTATTTGATTTCTTGCATCCAAGAAAGGGGGGGTTACTGTGGATTGACACCCGAGTGGCATACTTGTAGGCATCCTAAAAGACAACAGAACTAAAATACACATAAGTATCACATAACTACAAAATAACTGTTTTCTGATAAAACAGAAAAAGTAGCCAGTCAGTATTATCCACTGGTGAAACAAAACAGTCTAGAGACGTGAAATACTAACAGGCAGGATGCAAAACAAGGAGAGTAACAAAAACAACATATCCTTCTTTGTGTCATAACAGTAAGTCACCCCACAAAAACAGCCCAGTCTTGTCTGTGCCACAAGAATAACTCACCTTTGCTCCCCCGCAAAAGATCAGTCTATGCTTGTATGTGCCATAATAGTAACTCAGCTTTGTTTCCCCTTCAGCAGAAAAGTTATACCCTTGTATGAGTCATAGCAGTAGCTCACCTTTGCTCACCCCCCAAAAGAGCAGCCTATGCTTGTTTGTGCCATCCAACCTGCCCTTCAGATGTTGGCAAATGCATATCATTATTGCCAGTTAATATCCTCTCACATTTTAAGGCCTATGATATAGCACGGGTCAAAAAATAGGTACAGATTTTAAATATTGCTCTTATTAACTTAGAAAATTGCTAACATAACAGGGCTTGTGTTAAGAACAGAAATGCAGCTTTGCTGCCCCACCCCCAAATGAGCAGTACAGTAGTGCAGGCCATATCTCTCAACCTCTTAGGGCAAGACATCTTGGCAAACCCATAAATAATGGGGGAAAGGGCCAGAAATAGGGACACTTAAATATTGCTCTTACAAACTTCGAAAATTGATAGAACAGGTTTTCAGGCAGCAGCAGCAGTTAGCAGCTTTGCATACCTCTTGACCTCTTACAGATATATCTCAGCCTCTTAGCACAAGAAATCTGGCTGTATTAAGGACACATTTTAAATATTGTTGTTATTAATTTAGAAAGTTGCTAGAATAACTGGATTTGTGTTAACATGTATTTTCTGAAGGTTATGAAGTCTGAAACTGAAATGCCATTGAAACTGAAAGTTGCTACAATAACAGGATTTGGGTTAGCATGCATTTTCTGAAAGTTATGAAGTCTGAAACTGAAATGCCATGTCATTATTTAGCAACTTTAATCTTTAGAGTATCCCAGTGATTTATCAAAAAACCGAGGAGCAGACCAAAAATATGAGAAAAAACTGGACATTCTGCAAAAATCTGTTCAGTTGAGAAGTATACTAGATCAAGGTATCTGGATAACTTTAAAATAAACAACAGAGGACAAATGCTCAAAATAGGTACATTTTTAAATGTAATAACCTCCCTTCTGTGTTCAACATTCAGCCTCCCTTCAGTTTCCCCAGCTACACAGTTGCGAATGGTATAGGTTCAGGGCTATTAGCATGATGAATATGCAGCTGAGGTCTGAACTCATTAAAATTGCTGAATCCCAAAAAAACTGGTTCTGTGTAAGGATGTTCACATCATGTAGGCATTCCCTCAGTGCTTGTTTTTATGGGATGGCAACTGTGATTGAAAGTGTAAACTGACACACCCACCTGATGTACACAAAGTGTTACATGTATGTCTGTCACGGTTTGAAATTCAAGTAATCAGTGCACAGTTCACAGGTTATGATTCATTAACATCCAACCTCCTCTTCATTTGTTGATAAATGTTTTTTCTGTCAGGTTTTTAGTATGTAGTATAAAAGAAAAAAGCAAGAAACAGTTGAAATAAGTGAAACCAATCTACGGCATACACAGCAGGAACTTTTATGACACATGAGATATGTCTACATAGGTCAGGATTTCAACTCTCATTCCAGTGCACTTTCAGAAAATATGATGGGAAGCTTATCCCTCTTTGCCGCACAAACAGCTTTGCAGGAACAAAAAGTCATTCTTCACACAACCAACTGCAATAGACTGTACATTGATATCAAACCATAAACTGTTATTTTCACATTTATTATTATATTTGGACATAATGCACTTAAAGGAAAACGTCTTATGTTTCTGTGTTTCCTGGTTATTCATCAATTATCTGACCAGTATTCTGAGACATGCAGTCTGTAAGCCATGCTATCATTGGTCTTAAAATGTGTGAGGATATTAAATGGCAATAATGCAGTATGCATTTGCTAACAACTGAAGGGAAGGTTGGATGGCACAGACAAGCACAAACTGTTCTTTTGAGAAGGGGGAAAAAGGTGACTTATTCTTATGGCACAGACAACAATGGAATGCTCTTTTGTGGGGAAGCAAATGTGAGTTACCGTTATAGCACTTACAAGGTTATAATTGTTCTGCTAAGGGGGAAACAAAGCTGAAAATATGTTATGGCACAAACAAGCAGAGACTGTTCTTTTAGGGGGATCAAACTGAGTTACTGTTATGGCATAAACAAGACTAGACTGTTTTTTTCGAAGTCGGCAACAAAGGTGACTTACTGTTATAGAAGAAAGAATGATATGGTGCTAGTTACTTTCCTTGTTTTGCATCCTGCTTGACAGGATTTCACATCTCTAGACTGTTTTATGTTTCACCAATCGGTAATACTGACTACCTTTTCTGTTTTATCTGGAAAGTTATTTTTTAGTTATGCGATACTTGTGTATTATACTTCTGTTGTCTTTTAGGACACCTACAAGTATGTTACTCAGACATGTCAGTTCACGGAGACCCCCTTCATTGATGCACAAATTCAAATCATACTTGATGGGTTTCAGCAACATGGTGCCTTTTCTCTAGGATGCAAATATGGTAGCAGATTGTTCATGATGTCAGTGCAGTTGGCGGCCATGGCAGAACATATGAACAGGTGCACCACAGGGCCACTGCCATGATAACATCTGCAAGGAGGCAAACAGTTATAGTGGGTTATGACCAAATGGTTATGAGGGGAGGGCCTTCTAGGGAATCACCACTAGCCCCCATTGAAGAGTTCCTGACCAATCTGAGAGATCCAGACAGCTCCCAGGAGAGTGCAGTAGAGCAAGTCCTGGATCTAGGTGCAACACCTTCTGAGATAGCAAACGTGTCCCAGGAGGAGCTTCCACATAAACTTTGATATCTGAACAATTGAATACTGTTGTATAGTAAAACAACTGAAATTAATAATTCTGTATCATATTTTTTGAGGGGGATAGAAGATTGTTACAGTTATATGCTTAGTTTAGAGTTGTTAACCATGTTCTTGTTCAAAGTACCATTAATGCACATATACAGGGGTAACTGTATTAACCCCTGTGTTACTGTTAATTGTGATGATGTTACCCTTACCTCCTGCTTAAATTCTTCCAGGACCATCTGGAGTACAGTGCAGTATGTCTTCTGCTGATGTTAAGACAAATATGTTTATGTAAGTACTTCTGAGCAATTTAAATACTGTAGCTTGTGATATTGATCTCCAGCCTGTTGTGTGTACTGCTGTACTGTCTGTAATAGTGGCAGCACTGTTATTTATTAACATATATTGCACTATAGTAGTGCAGTTATTAATGTATTCCTGTGGTTCTTGCTTTTTATTACAGATGATCATGAGAGTGGGACTGCGGGCCCTGTGCCACCTGATACCAGTGTAACTATGGACTCTGATGATGATGGTGGCCAAACTAAGGC
The DNA here is from genome assembly GCF_019279795.1 of Protopterus annectens. Taxonomy (NCBI): domain Eukaryota; kingdom Metazoa; phylum Chordata; order Ceratodontiformes; family Protopteridae; genus Protopterus; species Protopterus annectens. Next base: position 1,464,118,379 of record NC_056744.1, on the reverse strand, counting down.
AGTCATGGGTGCAGAGGGTGAATCCAACACACAGGTTGACATCCAGCCATTCCCTGCATTTCTGGACACAGCCACTAGACCTATGCCTACCCAGTCCACTGAGCCCACAGATAGTGGACAGGTGGAGGGTGAGACATTCATCAGGGAAGTGTGGCTACTGCAGCATCAGTGGAGTGTTGCATCTGCCCTTAGCCAAAGTGTGGGCAAGGTGCCACACATGAAGGATTGATAAGGATGCTCAGAGGTGGGCCTGCTGTTTCTGCTCCCCATGGTGTAGGTGTCACTTCTCATGCCACTCAATGTATGTTTAGGGTCATCATGGAGGCACCGGCACATTCCCATAGGTGCTCCAGACAAATGCTCAAGGTTGTGGATGTGGCACAGTCTGATATGCATGACTGCCTGACTGCCTCTACTGTGCTGCCGATTCACTGGATCAGATGAATGGCACATTGGAATGAGGAGAGTCTGTCATGGAACAGGTAATGTCTGTGATGGAACATCTGCTGGGAGGGGATCGGCATCCTCGTGGGCATGGGTCAGCCACATAATCTGCTGTCAGCCAATGTGGCCATGACCGACCACACTCCCTTAGTGACAGTAGTTCCACTGCTCTGTCAGTGAGTCTGCTGTCCACACCCAGATGAGGCAGGCCATGGGGTCATGGTCCTGGGCATTCCCGTAAGAAGCTCTTCCAACATACAGTCACATTCAGGTAGCAGCACTGCATCTGACTTTGGGTGTGGACATGTCAGTACAACTCCTAGCAGAGCCAATTCTCATGGTTGGGGACAGCAATGATGAACTGCCACCTCTACTATGCACTGCTCACACCTGGCCGGCCCAAGACAGAGGTAGTACAGAGCTTGGCTGTGTTCATGCAGACACACACACACACACACATACATGCACACACACCACTTTGCGCACACACACACACACACGCACACCACGCACACACACGCACACACCACGCACACACACGCACACACACACACACACACACACACACACACAAACACACACACACACGCACATACTGTTATTATCAAATGCCATGCACACACACACACACACACACACACACACACACACACACACACACACACACACACCAATTTCACCTGTAGGACCTCTACAGACACACACACACACACACACACACACACACACACACACACACACACACACACACACACACACACACACACACACACACACACACACACACACTCACCATTACTCAGTTTGTTTCACTGGCCATTTGTTGTTGGCTCCCACTGTCTGCCCTCTCCTTCCTACTTGCATACAGTCACCGACCCTCTGTGTCAGCCTAGCCTTCCTAACCCCCCCCACCACACCCCCCGCCAGTCTTATCTGTGCCATATCCCTGTTCTCTACCTTTTGGATTCAGGGATACAAAAGCTGTATCTGATGTTCAGGGTGCATAGCTAACTTAGTGCTTAGTATAACTGCATTTGTGTTGTTGAACTGGTCATTGTACCTTTGACTTATATTGGCCTTGGAAAGTTAGACACTTGATAGCATCAAAATTTCACAACAATGCAGCGAATGCTCTTGTATGGATGTTGAGGTCAGAAACTGCAATATGAATTACTTTAACTTCTTTCTTTAATGCCCTTCCAGGACAAATGTATGGTGTACAGCATAAGTTACAACATCATATTCAAATCTTAGGATTGCGTGGTACCACTTTAGTCAAATCTCAATAGAAAAGTAATACAGTATAGTGTTCTCTCTTGCATGTACCTCTACAGACACATGCAGCACCTGGAGAGACCACAGGGGATTCCCAGGAAGATCACACCAGGCCTACAAACCATGCCATAATGTATGTGGATAGATTAAAAGCCATGTCACTGTCATCTGTCTAGTATAGGATTAGGTGATGTATGCCTGGACTGCAAGCCAGTGCCTGACCATGCCCTGTGTGATGACTGCATATCCAGATCTCTGAGAGAGCTCATGAAATCAGCAGTGTCTGTTAGTATATGGTAATAACAGTGTTCCACATGTTGAGGTGTGCAAAAGGATCTCTCTAATGTCAAGCAACACCATTATTACAGACAGTACAGTAGTACATACAACAGGCCAGAGATCAATAGCACAAACTACACTATTTCTTTAAATTGCTCAGCCATACTGACATAAAAATATTTGTCTTAACATCAGCAGAAGACATACTGCACTGTACTCCAGATGGTCCTGGAAGAAGTTAAGCAAGAGGTAAGGGCAATATCATCACAATTAACAGTAACACGGGGGTAATAAAGTTACCCCTGTATATGTGTATTAATGGTGCTTTGAAGAAGAACGTGGCTGACAACTCTAAACTAAGCTGATAACTGTAATAATCTCCATCCCCCAAAAAAAGACATATGATACAGAATTAACTTATTTCAATTGTTTTACTATACAACAGTATGCAGTTGTTTAGAGATCAAAGCTTACCTGGACGATCCTCCTGGAATGTGCTTGCTGTCTCCAAAGATGCTGCACCCACATTCAGGACATGCTGTTCCTTGGAACTGTCTGAATCTCTCAGATTGGCAATGAACTCTTCATTGGGGATTAATGGTGGTTCACTATCAGGCCCTCCCCCAGTAATTATTTGGTCACAATCCACTGCAGATGCTCATCTCCTTGCTGATGTCATCATGGCAGTGGCCCTGTGATGCATCTGTTTGCATGTTCTGCCATGGCCACCCTTGGCAATGACATCAAGAACAACCTGCTGCTACATTCACATCCTATGGGCCATATCTGCCCTCCCCTTTCCAGGAGAAAAGCACCGTGTTGCTGAAACATGTCAAGAATTATTTGATTTCTTGCATCCAAGAAAGGGGGGGTTACTGTGGGTTGACACCCGAGTGGCATACTTGTAGGCATCCTAAAAGACAACAGAACTGGAATACACATAAGTATCACATAACTACAAAATAACTGTTTTCCGATAAAACAGAAAAAGTAGCCAGTCAGTATTATCCACTGGTGAAACAAAACAGTCTAGAGATGTGAAATACTAACAGGCAGGATGCAAAACAAGGAGAGTAACAAAAACAACATATCCTTCTTTGTGTCATAACAGTAAGTCACCTTTGCACCCCACAAAAACAGCCCAGTCTTGTTTGTGCCACAAGAATAACTCACCTTTGCTCCCCCGCAAAAGATCAGTCTATGCTTGTATGTGCCATAATAGTAACTCAGCTTTGTTTCCCCCTCAACAGAAAAGTTATACCCTTGTATAAGTCATAGCAGTAGTTCACCTTTGCTCACCCCCCAAAAGAGCAGCCTATGCTTGTTTGTGCCATCCAACCTGCCCTTCAGATGTTGGCAAATGCATATCATTATTGCCAGTTAATATCCTCTCACATTTTAAGGCCTATGATATAGGACGGATCCAAAAATAGGTACAGATTTTAAATATTGCTCTTATTAACTTAGAAAATTGCTAACGTAACAGGGCTTGTGTTAAGAACAGAAATGCAGCTTTGTTTCCCCACCCCCAAATGAGCAGTACAGTAGTGCAGGCCATATCTCTCAACCTCTTAGGGCAAGACATCTTGGCAAACCCATAAGTAATGAGGAAAAGGGCCAGAAATAGGGACACTTAAATATTGCTCTTACAAACTTAGAAAATTGATAGAACAGGTTTTCAGGCAGCAGCAGCAGTTAGCAGCTTTGCATACGTCTTGACCTCTTGCAGATACATCTCAGCCTCTTAGCACAAGAAATCTGGATGAATTAAGGACACATTTTAAATATTGCTGTTATTAATTTAGAAAGTTGCTAGAATAACTGGATTTGTGTTAACATGTATTTTCTGAAGGTTATGAAGTCTGAAACTGAAATGCCATTGAAACTGAAAGTTGCTAGAATAACAGGATTTGGGTTAGCATGCATTTTCTGAAAGTTATGAAGTCTGAAACTGAAATGCCACGTCATTATTTAGCAACTTTAATCTTTAGAGTATCCCAGTGATTTATCAAAAAACCGAGGAGCAGACCAAAAATATGAGATAAAACTGGACATTCTGCAAAAATCTGTAAAGTTGAGAAGTATACTAGATCAAGGTATCTGGATAACTTTAAAATAAACAACAGAGGACAAATGCTCAAAATAGGTACATTTTTAAATGTAATAACCTCTCTTCTGTGTTCAACATTCAGCCTCCCTTCAGTTTCCCCAGCTACACAGTTGCTAATGGTATAGGTTCAGGGGCTAGTAGCATGATGAATATGCAACTGAGGTCTGAACTCATTAAAATTGCTGAATCCCAAAAAACTGGTTCTGTATAAGGATGTTCACATCATGTAGGCATTCCCTCAGTGCTTGTTTTTATGGGATGGCAACTGTGATTGAAAGTGTAAACTGACACACCCACCTGATGTACACAAAGTGTTACATGTATATCTGTCAAGGTTTGAAATACAAGTAATCAGTGCACAGTTCACAGGTTCTGTTTCATTAACATCCAACCTCCTCTTCATTTGTTGGTAAATGTTTTCTCTGTCAGGTTTTTAGTATGTAGTATAAAAGAAAAAAGCAAGAAACAGTTGAAATAAGTGAAACCAATCTACGACATACACAGCAGGAACTTTTAGGACACATGAGATATGTCTACATAGGTCAGGATTTCAACTCTCATTCCAGTGCACTTTCAGAAAATACGATGGGAAGCTTATCCCTCTTTGCCGCACAAACAGCTTTGCAGCAACAAAAAGTCATTCTTCACACAACCAACTGCAATAGACTGTACATTGATATCAAACCATAAACTGTTATTTTCACATTTTTTATTATATTTGGACATAATGCACTTAAAGGAAAACGTCTTATGTTTCTGTGTTTCCTGGTCATTCATCAATTATCTGACCAGTATTCTGAGACATGCAGTCTGTAAGCCATGCTATCATTGGTCTTAAAATGTGTGAGGATATTGAATGGCAATAATACAGTATGCATTTGCTAACAACTGAAGGGAAGGTTGGATGGCACAGACAAGCACAAACTGTTCTTTTGAGAAGGGGGAAAAGGTGACTTATTCTTATGGCACAGACAACAATGGAATGCTCTTTTGTGGGGAAGCAAATGTGAGTTACCGTTATAGCACTTACAAGGTTATAATTGTTCTGCTAAGGGGGAAACAAAGCTGAAAATATGTTATGGCACAAACAAGCAGAGACTGTTCTTTTAGGGGGATCAAACTGAGTTACTGTTATGGCATAAACAAGACTAGACTGTTTTTTTCGGGGGGGGGGCAACAAAGGTGACTTACTGTTATAGCACAAAGAAGGATATGGTGCTAGTTACTTTCCTTGTTTTGCATCCTGCCTGACAGGATTTCACATCTCTAGACTGTTTTATGTTTCACCAATCGGTAATACTGACTACCTTTTCTGTTTTATCTGGAAAGTTATTTTTTAGTTATGCGATACTTGTGTATTATACTTCTGTTGTCTTTTAGGACACCTACAAGTATGTTACTCAGACATGTCAGTTCACGGAGACCCCCTTCATTGATGCACAAATTCAAATCATACTTGATGGGTTTCAGCAACATGGTGCCTTTTCTCTAGAATGCAAATATGGTAGCAGATTGTTCATGATGTCAGTGCAGTTGGTGGCCATGGCAGAACATATGAACAGTTGCACCACAGGGCCACTGTCATGATAACATCTGCAAGGAGGCAAACAGTTATAGTGGGCTATGACCAAATGGTTATGAGGGGAGGGCCTTCTAGGGAATTACCACTAGCCCCCATTGAAGAGTTCCAGCCCAATCTGAGAGATCCAGACAGCTCCCAGGAGAGTGCAGTAGAGCAAGTCCTGGATTTAGGTGCAACACCTTCTGAGATAGCAAACGTGTCCCAGGAGGAACTTCCACATAAGCTTTGATATCTGAACAATTGAATACTGTTGTATAGTAAAACAACTGAAATTAATAATTCTGTATCATATTTTTTGAGGGAGATAGAAGATTGTTACAGTTATATGCTTAGTTTAGAGTTGTTAGCCATGTTCTTGTTCAAAGTACCATTAATGCACATATACAGGGGTAACTGTATTATCCCCTGTGTTACTGTTAATTGTGATGATGTTAACCTTACCTCCTGCTTAAATTCTTCCAGGACCATCTGGAGTACAGTGCAGTATGTCTTCTGCTGATGTTAAGACAAATATTTTTATGTAAGTACTTCTGAGCAATTTAAATACTGTAGCTTGTGATATTGATCTCCAGCCTGTTGTGTGTACTGCTGTACTGTCTGTAATAGTGGCAGCACTGTTATTTATTAGCATATATTGCACTATAGTAGTGCAGTTACTAATGTATTCCTGTGGTTCTTGCTTTTTATTACAGGTGATCATGAGAGTGGGACTGTGGGCCCTGTGCCACCTGATACCAGTGTATCTACAGACTCTGATGATGATGGTGGCCAAACTAAGGCAGTCATGGGTGCAGAGGGTGAATCCAACACACAGGTTGACATCCAGCCATTCCCTGCATTTATGGACACAGCCACTAGGCCTATGCCTACCCAGTCCACTGAGCCCACAGATAGTGGACAGGTGGAGGGTGAGACATTCATCAGGGAAGTGTGGTTACTGCAGCCTCAGTGGAGTGTTGCATCTACCCTTAGCCAAAGTTTGGGCAAGGTGCCACACATGAAGGATTTATAAGGGTGCTCAGAGGGGGGCCTACTGTTTCTGCTCCCCATGGTGCAGGTGTCACTTCTCATGCCACTCAATGTATGTTTAGGGTCATCATGGAGGCACAGGCACATTCCCATAGGTGCTCCAGACAAATGCTCAAGGTTGTGGATGTGGCACAGTCTGATATGCATGACTGCCTCTACTGTGCTGCCGATTCACTGGATCAGATGAATGGCACATTGGAATGAGGAGAGTCTGTCACGGAACAGGTAATGTCTGTGATGGAACATCTGCTGGGAGGGGATCGGCATCCTTGTGGACATGGGTCAGCCACATCATCTGCTGTCAGCCACTGTGGCCATGACCGACCACACTCCCTTAGTGACAGTAGTTCCACTGCTCTGTCAGTGAGTCTGCTGTCCACACCCAGATGAGGCAGGCCATGGGGTCATGGTCCTGGGTATTCCCATAAGAAGCTCTTCCAACATACAGTCACATTCAGGTAGCAGCACTGCATCTGACTTTGGGTGTGGACATGTCAGTACAACTCCTAGCAGAGCCAATTCTCATGGTTGGGGACAGCAATGATGAACTGCCACCTCTACTATGCACTGCTCACACCTGGCCGACTGACCAAGACAGAGAGGTAGTACAGAGCTTGGCTGTGTTCATGCAGACACACACACACACACACACACACACACACACACACACACACACACACACACACACACACACACACACACCAATTTCACCTGTAGGACCTCTACAGACACACACACACACACACACACACACACACACACACACACACACACACACACACACACACACACACACACACACACACACACTCACCAGTTACTCAGTTTGTCTCACTGGCCATTTGTTGTTGGCTCCCACTGTCTGCCCTCTCCTTCCTACTTGCATACAGTCACCGACCCTCTGTGTCAGCCTAGCCTTCCTAACCCCCCCACAACACCCCCTGCAAGTGATATCTGTGCCATATCCCTGTTCTCTACCTTTTGGATTCAGGGATACAAAAGCTGTATCTGATGTTTAGGGTGCATAGCTAACTTAGTGCTTAATATATCTGCATTTGTGTTGTTGAACTGGTCATTGTACCTTTGACTTATATTGGCCTTGGAAAGTTAGACACTTGATAGCATCAAAATTTCACAACAATGCAGTGAATGCTCTTGTATGGATGTTGAGGTCAGAAACTGCAATGTGAATTACTTTAACTTCTTTCTTTAATGCCCTTCCAGGACAAATGTATGGTGTACAGCATAAGTTACACCATCATATTCAAATCTTAGGATTGTATGGCACCACTTTAGTCAAATCTCAATAGAAAAGTAATACAGTATAGTGTTCTCTCTTGCATGTACCTCTACAGACACATGCAGCACCTGGAGAGACAACAGGAGATTCCCAGGAAGATCACACCAGGCCTACAAACCATGCCATAATGTATGTGGATAGATTAAAAGCCATGTCACTGTCATCTGTCTAGTATAGGATTAGGTAATGTCTGCCTGGCATCCAAGCCAGTGCCTGACCATGCCCTGTGTGATGACTGCATATCCAGATATCTGATATAGCTGATGAAATCAGCAGTGTCTGTTGAGTATATGGTAATAACAGTGTTCCACACGTTGAGGTAAAAGGATCTCTCTAATGTCAAGCAACACACACACACACACACAGTTGACTGCAATGAGAATAGTACACCTACTTATCAAAGTACATAGACTACATAACACAGTAGTCAATGCAAGAGACATGGCACAAATCTGACTTTTGCATGACTGTAGCTGAATTTATAGTACATTACACTAGTAGGACACGTGTGAGACAAGATGTTTGCAGGCCTGCATAGGTTCAGAGCTTCATAGATTCATAGAAGGCTATTACCATAGTAGCCCTAAGTTCATTGGCAGTTAGGAGGCTATTGGCTATAGGGCCTTTTCAAGCCTAGCAAAGTTGTACCATTGTTCCCTTATACACCAAGATATGTAGTCCATATTTGCAAATCCATGATCATCACCGGTTGCCCCTGTCCAAGAGTAACATAGGTGAAACCATCAGGGTAATTTTACAATTTTCCATCCAATTCTCCAAGTTATGCTTAAATAGGGTGATTAAGGAGCTCAGTTTCATCTGAATTGGGAGTTTGTTCCATAGCAGTAGCAATCTCAGGGAGACTTATCTGTCTGTCCAGCATGGCTTGATTTTGCAGGCTAAGTTAAGGTCCCTACAGTGAGTGAGTCCTGTTCCATTTGATTTGCAGAGGTCCAGCATTTCCATTAAGGCAAGGTTCGAGAGTGCTCTGTAGGCCAGACACAAGTCACCTCTCAGCATTCTATATGATGCAGAGTACAGTGACAGGGACTTCAACACATGACCTATATGGACAGACTGAAGTCCACGGATTTTCTTGGTGAGAAACCTCTTAGGTCTCTGCAGCTGCTGCAGGTGTCTGGTGAGGTACATGCAGAAGGGAACATTGAATTCTATTATTGGTCTGATGAGAGATGAGTACAGTGGATTGATAACATCCTTATTCTTGGATGCTGTCCCTTTACTTATGATGTGTGCAACGTAAAGGACCTTCCTTACCAATGTGGACACATGATGATCAAAGCTGACGTTGCTAATAACCTGTATTCCCAATTGTCACCACTGGTTTGGAACTTACGGGGGGATATTAATAGTGTAATTTGCAATGCATGTTTTTTGGTTTAAGTTTAAGTGTGTGGCTTTGGCAACAATCATTTATCTATGTAAGCCCATTCTTTAGCTTAGTGACATTGTTTGCAGATTCAATGAATGCACACAGTTTGCAATCATCAGTGAACCTGGTGAGCCAGAGGCCATCTATCACCTGAACGTCTGAGAAACTGATTCTAAACAGTAGGAAGCCCAGCACAGTCCCTTGTAGAACACCACTGGTAATAGGTCTGCTGGTTGAAGTAGAATCCCCAACTATGACTTTGTGTGTTCTGCTGGTGAGCCACTTAGCTACCTGTCTAATGGCATATGGTTAATCCCCAGCTGGGTGAATTTATCACAGATGCCTGAGAGGGGAATTATGTCAAAACCCTCGGCCAAGTCAAGATAGGCATTATGGACTACTTGCCTTCATCCAGGGTTTTGGTGACACTCTTGAAGAATTCCACTAGGTTTAACAGGCATGATCTGCCCTTGAAGTCAAAATGGGTCAGGTCAAGAGTTTGAAGGTCAACAATGTCTTTATTGAAAAGGTCCAAGATGGTTCTCTCCATGGCCTTACAGACAAACGTGGTCAGGCTTATGGGTGTATAGTACCATGGGTCAGTTGAGTGACCCCCTTTGTGTAAAGGTATCATGGCTGTTGAGTTCCCTCTGCTAGGAAAAAGCCAGTACTTGAAGTGTTATTGTAGGGAGTCCCCAGTGTTTGTGCAACTCCTGCTTTAGACTATTTAGAAAGCAGACTGGGATGTTGTCTCATAGAAGCTGTGTTTTTAACACTGACGAGTGCAGTTATGACCAGTCATTTGGAGATAAGAGGTAGAAAACTGTTGACCGGTATGGTGTGGGGTATGCTTGGTGGAGACACGAATGTGAAATTGTTGCCAAGTGTGAAATTGTTAACAAACATGTCTACTAACAGGTTGGCTATGTCCTCAGGTTCAGTATGAGTGGTACCGTCCATTCTGAATTTGGTGCGAAGCTGGTAAAGGAGTTTATACACGGTATTTGTGTACACCTCTGCATAGGAGTCTTTACTGTCAGTGGTGGCAGTAGGTTTGAAACTACATATACCAACACTTAGGAGGCTATAGTTTGCTTTGTAGAGATTCTTCCACCTTTTGGATCGGGGGGGGGGGGTCAGGCACGATTGTTATATTGAAAATTGAAAGTGACTGATTTATGATCACAGCTTACCCAGGACTCACACATTGGGTGGTACAGCGACTTTCCATTTTGCTGAGTACTACATCAAGGACATTTGAGCCTCTTGTGGGGGTGCAGACTAACTGTTTTAGACCCTTCCTGTTTACAAAGTGCAGGAAACTTAGGGCGAGCATGTTTGAGCTCATGTATGTATCCCGACTGATGGAAGGATATTTAAAGTTATCCATGCCTAAGGTGTTTGGCTGTATTATAAATGACTCAAGATGGTCCAGGAAAGCACTGTGCGGTTTCATTGTTCATGTTGGTGGACCTGTAGCTAACCAGTGATGTGGGGGGAGGGGGTTCCTACAGTTAGTTGGACTTGGAGTAACTCTATGTAGTTGTACTGTTTAACCAGCCTTAAGGTGTACTTGTCTTTTATGAAGACAGATGCAACTCTTCCTCCTTTGTTTTATTCATGTTCATTTTGTGGCCTGAACATGTGGACATCATTATAGCCTTTCATGGCCAGAGTACTCTCTGTGGCCCAAAACAATGTCTCTGTGACTGCACAAACATAGACATCATCCCAAGTAAGAAGTGTCTCCAATGAGTGTAGTTTCTGATTAACATTCCTAACATTAAGCAACATAACCCTGAGTTTGTCTTTTGAGGATATTTTTATGCCAGGAACTTTGTTCTTATGACATTCCCTAAAATAGTCACTGTGGTGGAGGCAAATACCTTGGTCAGTAACTAAAATGCAAAGGTGAGAAATGACCATCTCTGGCAAAGCAGCATGGTTTGTTGACCACACCATCCCAGCCTGATAACTACTGGATCCCCTGGATTGACACCAGTAGCCAAGCCAATTGTTGAAGTCAATAATTCTTTTGTTTTATTGAGGCATCATTCTGGGTGAAGGCATAATGCTGCTTTGAGCTACTGACATACATGTCTAGGACAATGTGAGAGGTGACTCATATCCCTCTTCATATAGTCCAATGAGGTATGTCTCAAGTAATTTACTCCAACATGAAGAATGACAAAGAGGTGACTGCGGTTGTTGCTGAGACACTTTACTACGTGCATGAGTTTGTAGATCCTGGCACCTGAAAAGGCAGCTGATTGACTTTCTCCTTGTACAACCTGGTGAGAGGGACATCTGAGTGTCTCATTATGGATTCACCTATGTCCAAGACATTGGTTTTCAGATGTTTTGCCTCATGGGCTTAATGGGTGACACACTGATATATTTGTTTTTGTGTGTAGTGGATTCCATTGAGATTGTGATGTGTGCAGAAGGTTTAGATTTGTGAGGTCTCTGCTCTTTTGATAAGCTTCTAATGTTGTGCACTTGATCTGTTGAGGAGGTGAAGTGTATGAATGTGTGTGTGTGTGTGTGTGTGTGTGTGTGTGTGTGTGTGTGTGTGTGTGTGTGTGTGTGTGTGTGTGTGTTGACAACCTGTTTGCTGTCTGGTTTGTTGTTACCTGAGAGAGAGCATTTATTCTAAATTCATTGTATAGTTGCATCTCTCACATATTGAATTTGTGTGTTTTACAAGTACATGGTTATCATTATACATGAGGCAATAGAAGCCTAGCTTTGTAAAAATACAAGTACTCTTGTTAAGCATATTTAGATGGTCATTGTTAGAGTGTTTTGTGAGCAGCAAAAAGTGGGCCTGTCTCTCAGGGGCATAGGTGCCAGGCCAAAGGTGACTTTACAATCATCCAACCTGTAGTGAAGGCTGCGCTTGAACAGACTCATTGAGTAACACTGCTTCACACACACAGTAGGAGCCTATAACATAGGAGTGTGAGTTACTGGGGGATACTTCTCTCTCCCCTGCATATTCAGTTTATGCCACAGGCTAGGCTGAGAACCCTGGCCCAAGTCATTCCTGTCCCATTTGATTTGCAGATCTCCAACATTTCTAAGGCAGGGTCTGAGACTTCTCTGTAGGTCATACATAGGTCACCTTTCACCAGCTTGCAGGAAGCAGAGTACAGTGACAGGTCTTGTAGTCTTTCAATTTATGTGATGCTTGGAGAACCTGCATTCTCCCACTCCCAAACCTATTTTTTCCTTCAGTTGCTGCAGTTCTCTGGTGAGGTATAGGCATAAGGGAGCCTTGTACTCAATTAGGGGTCTGATAAGGGTGGAGTACAACAGAGCTATGAACTCCCTGGTCTTGGATGTAATGTCCATATGTATGAGGGCGCAATTTAGAATGTCTCAGCACTCTTGACATAGTGATGAAAGTGTAGATTGCTATGAACATTTGTTCCAAAGTCTCAAAACACAGTGTTTGAGCTGATTATCATGATTAGCAGACGTACATAATTGCCAAAGGGGACAATGAGACATTGCTTGCTGTAGGGTTTAGTCTGTGAGTTTGGCACCAGTTTTGTTTCTGTCAACCCCTTTTGTGATATGTTATCATCCTTGGTTGAATCTATAGCAGTGTGTCCAATTTACAGTCATCTGCAGATGTGGTAACCCACAGGCCAACTATTGCTGCCTGCACTTCAGGGAAGTAGTTTCCACAAAGTTGATAGCCCAGCACAGATCCTTGGGGTATTCCATTGGTAACTAACTAGTGGGAGTGCAGTCCCAAATTTGAGTGAGTGTTCTATTCATGAGCCAGTTGGCTGTCCAGGTAGTACTGTGTGGCTTATTTCCAGATGGGACATTTTCATTATGAGACATGAATAGGGGATATTGTCAAAAGTCTTGGCTAACTGAACGTAGGTGGTATGCCCTGTTATCTAGCATAAAAATATATCAATAACTCCTGCTCCAGTTCATACCAGGTCGACGAAGAAGATCGACTTCTTCCCCTGTTGTACACACTTGGGATGGGGAAAGGGCTATGGACCTCAGCTGACTTGGATCTACTATCCAATAAATGTGTTTTCCTACGAACCACTAAATCTTGTTTTAATGAAATACCATTGTTATTCAAGCTCAAATTACAATCAGGACTAACAAGAATGAATTTTAAATAATTTTATGCTATGGTTCCTCACATTTTTATTATTCTTTGACCATATTGTAAGTTTATTCATCTTCTTATGTTTATTTTTTACACATACTTATATTCTTTTATATTTTTTATGATGTGATTAATATGTTTGTTATTTTATTTATTTTAAAATGTATATTTATGTGACCATCATTATTGGGCTTCTAATACACATGTTTTTGATGTTAAAATTAATTTATTTGTGGTATACACCTTTAACAAAGTATCTGACTAGGAGCACTTATTAATTAATTCAATTTGTTTCATATATAAGGTGCATTAGATGAATGTAATGTTTTTAATGGTTTGAAAAAGCCACTTGATGAAAGCGCTTACCAATTTTATGTGAATAAAGGATCTATCGTTTTTCACCATTTTACGGGATTATCCTTTTTGTCTGAAAAGACTGCAAAAAGTGTATTTTTTATAAAGGCAGAGACTGTGTTTGTTTGAAAAGATTGGGCTTCACTCTGGATTCATAGCTTGTATTAACTGTTTTCATCAGCAATCCAGCAGGTGCTCTCGTGGTTGTTATACCAGCTTTTTGTCAATGTGAACCAGTCCGAATGGACCAAGGTCATTTTCTACTTGGATACAATATATATGGTATTATTTGTGCTTGGTATGAACTGGAGCAAGAGTTATTGATATATTTTTATGCTACGTTATTCTGTTTACCTGCTCAAGTTCACTTGTTTGCTTGTGGTACTATTTTTATTTTATCCCATGCCCTGTTATCTGTCATCCAGGATTTTAGGGTCAGTATCAAAGTAGTCCACAAGGTTCTACAGGCAAGATCTATCCTTGACAAAGACAACATGGGTCACCTCAAGTACTAGATGAATAGCCAATTGGCTCAATGACAGCACACACACTCAAAATTGGGGACCGCACTTCCACCACTAGCCCACTCACCAGTGGAATGCAACAAGGATCTATCTTGGGCCCTCAACTGTTTGCAAAATACTTCCATGAAGCACAGGCAGCAGTAGATGGCCTACAGTTTACCACAGTTTGCAGATGATTGTAAACTGGACACACTCATATAGAGTCTCCCAATGACAGCAACATATTACAGAAGTGGCTAACAGAGAAAGATGATTGTTGACAAACTCACAGACTGAACTTTAAGCATACAATGACACTGTCACCTTTTTTTCTAATTGAAGTACCCCTATTAATTATGATATACATATTACCCCCTAAGCTCAAACATAGTGTTGTGAGACTTGAGAACATGTCATACTTTCATCACTATGTGCCCATAGTGGTGACACACCCTATCTGCATTGCACACACCATATATATGGACATCACATCCAAGACAAGGGTAGTCATACTTTTGCTGTACTCTACACTTATCACACCGGTAATGGAGTACAGTGTTGGCCTTCTGGAAATGGACATCTGCAATTCAAATGGGACAACTATAATTTGCCCCAAGGTTCTCAACCTAGCTTGTGACATAAACAGAGCACGCTGAGACAGATACATCCAACAATTCACACTCCTCTGTAATAGGCTTGCACTGCATGAGAAGCAGTACGCCTCAATGACCTTGTTCAAGCACAACCTTAACTACTGATTAGCAAGGAGTATTCTAAGAACTAAACCAGCATAAGAATGGAGAAAGGAGATTCTGCTGATAAAGATGACTGTGGTTAGGGATACAGATAATTTGCAAGAGGGGGCTGAAATTTATTGGAGAAAACTGGCAAGGGAACCAAGGTACTGGGAGCAAATAAATAGAAAGAGAAAGATAACAGAATGGGAAGAGGCAAAGAATTTATTTGGACTGCAGATTAGAGATTGCCTTACTTGTCAAGGATTGATATCAGAGTATAGGCAAAGAGAAAGAAATAGGAGGGTCCTAAATGAAAGACCAGCACTGGTAGAGTTTTAATAGAATCTAGAACAGAAGCTGCTGTCATTAAAAAAGGGATAATTAGTAGAGCATATAAAATATTGCATGATAATTAAAAAAAACAGAGAACCTTACAAAGGATTGGGAAGAGACATTGGATAAGCAATTCACAAAGAGACAGTGGCAGGATATATGCATATCTCCCAAATATACAACAAAGTCTGGAAAATGTAGGATCTTTGCCTGGAATTGTTTACAACATAGGCATTTTTTGTACCCCAAAGTAGACTCCAAATAATTTTTCCTCAGGTAGATAGCAAATGTTGGAGGTGTGACAGGCAAGAAAGAGGTGGCTGGGAAAATTTTTTGGGAGTGTAATGAGCTGGCAGACTTTAGGGATTCTTTGCAAACAGCTCTGTCAGAGATGATGGGTGAGCAAATTGGATTGACTGGGGAGATGATTTTTTGAGCTATGATACAGAACCAGAATTGACTAGACATAGTAAAACCTTGCTGAGTCTAATTATGATGGCTGCCAAAAAAAGCAAATACTAGAAAATGAAAATCAAAGTCTAGACCAGTTTTATTAAAAATAGTGAATATGGTGACAGAGATAAAACAACTGGAATTGGGATCTTTAGAAAAGGGAATGATCAATCTACATAGAAGAAAATGGGAATTGTGGGAACAATATATGCAGAGAAGGAACAAGGTGAGGTTTAAGAGGCAAGATTTGAATGAACCATATAATGGTTAACTGACAATGACTGGATAGATTATAAGTAATGTATAATGTATGTGACTACAGTTGTTTCAATGGTGTCTGATGTATAATGTTTGCAACTAAAGTGGTGTCATTGTCTGTTTTTCATTTATGTAAATGTAACAGTATTAAATTATCATGTGTGACTTAGGCAAAGATGTTGATTGAAAAAAAAACCTTGACTACTGGTTGGGTGATTGTGCAATCAACTCTAGGCTTGCATCTATGTCTCTCATGGACAGGGCCAGATGGTGCTGCTCACAAACAGTCTGCTAAAAACAACCATCCAACTATGTTCAGTAATGGTACTTGTATTTACAGAACTAGGCTTCTAAAAACCCTAGTGCTACGAGGATAGTAGCCTCATATGGACCTATGTGCCTATACATGCCTCACAATCTGTTCTCAACCACATGTCCTGCTCCTTTCATCTACTATAAGTAGACCTGCACTCTTGTACAAATCAGACCTGTGCCATAGCATTTGGGTAACATACTGTGCTCTGTAGTCTGTGTACTTAGGTAGGGTTTCTGTTCTCACTGCAATAGACTGTATGTCTAGACAGCAGAACAGACATGTGTATCCTGTAGTTACTTCTCCAATTACATGGATTGCCAGTATTTGGTACTTGCTCATGCCTACACATACATTTAGTACAAGCCTCCCAATCTCTTGTCTACCACATGGCCTGCTGATGTTATTGACTGTAAGTTCACCTGCACTCCTGTATAAATCAGACTTGAGCTGTGGCTCTTGGGTTAAGTACTGTGTTCTGTAATCTGTGTATTTAGATAAGTAGGGTTTTATTCTCACTGTAGTCAATGGGGTGGGGGTGCTCTTGCTTGATATTGCAGAAATACATTTACATCAGCATGTGGAACATTTGTTACCATATTCTCCTCACCAGGCAATGCTGATGTAATCAACTATAAAGTGTTGTTTGACAAACTTCAAGTCAGACTTGAGCTGTGGCACTTGCATTAAATACTATGTTCTGTAGTCTGTGTACTTGGGTAGGTGTTCTATTCTCACTGTAGTAAACTGTGTGTGTGTGTGTGTGTGTGTGGTGTGTGTGTGCATGAGCAGTTGCTTGACATTAGACAGCATTTTACACCAGTATGTAGGACACTCAGTTTGTTCTCTATAGACACTGCTGATGGCATCAGCTATATTACAACTTTGGATATGCAGTATTTCCACCAGGGCAAGGTCAGAGACTGGCCTGGGGTTCAGGCAGAAGTCACGTCATCCTATACAATAAAGTTTACAGTGACATGGTTATTAATCTCTCCACGTACATCATGGCCTAGTGTGTAGGCACTGTGTTATCCTGCTGAGAAAGCCCTGTGGTCTTTCCAGCTGCTACATTTGTCTGGTGAAGTACATGTAAAAAATCATACTCTTTTAGTGCTGTGATGAGGTTTGACTACAGTGCTGTTATACAATGCTAAGATGTCAAAATGATGGCATGACTTATGATGTGCACAACGTAGGATTTCAATAGTAGTATGAACACTTGGTGGTCAAAGTTTCGATTGCTAGCTAAATGTGTTCCCAGTGCATGCATCACTGGGTTTCTCCATAACAGGGCTGCTGCCAATGCTGTGATTAACATGGAACTCCACTTTTCAGATGGACAACATTGCAAATACACATTTCTGCACTTATTTGTACATTGTGTGCCTTTGTCACAATTCAGTTGTGCATTAGCGCCTCCTGTACTATGTTATCACCATTAGTGGACTCAAAGATTGCACACAGTATGCAAGAATCAGAAAACTTGGTAAGCCAAAGACCATATACTTTGGCCTGAACTGTTAGGAAATACAGTTCAAACAGTGAAGGGCCAAGCACAGATCCCTGGGGTTTGCCAATGGTGACAGGTCTAGTGGTACAGGTTGAATCACCAACTGTCACATGTGTTCTGTTAGTGAGCCAATTGTTTACCCATCACCTGATGTAAGGTTTAATCCCCAGCTTGGGGGTTCTCAATGATACCTGCATGTGTAATTATGACAACACCCTAGACCAAATCACAATAGGCAGTATGCCTTCCTCCAGGCCTACCACACGCAATCATTGCCAATGGTGACATGTCTAGTGGTACAGGTTGAATCACCAACTGTCACATGTGCTCAGTCAGTGAGCCAATTGTTTACCCATCACCTGATGTAAGGTTTAATCCCCAGCTTGGGGGTTCTCAATGATACCTGCATGTGTAATTATGACAACACCCTAGACCAAATCACAATAGGCAGTATGCCTTCCTCCAGGCCTACCACACACAATCATTGCCAATGGTGACATGTCTAGTGGTACAGGTTGAATCACCAACTGTCACATGTGCTCTGTCAGTGAGCCAATTGTTTACCCATCACCTGATGTAAGGTTTAATCCCCAGCTTGGGGGTTCTCAATGATACCTGCATGTGTAATTATGACAACACCCTAGACCAAATCACAATAGGCAGTATGCCTTCCTCCAGGCCTACCACATGGAATCAGGGTGATGTGACACCATAACACATCACATATGGCACGACCCAGCACAAACACCTTCCTGATAAGGTGGATACACAGTTCAACACACCTTCATATGGTATATGCTCCCATTCAAGTGTGTACATCAACATGCATCCAGCTGCATTCAGAGGGCAGCACCTAACTCTTTGACTGTGAGGTAGACCAATATGTCATCATGGACCTGTTCTACATGTATACTAGTAATATTCTAGGTGCATGCAACAGGCCTGTGTGAGTTGTTACTGCTACATAAGGTCCGTTACATCTGATAAATATCCTCAAAGAAGTCATCAAGGGCATGCATGATGACAACAGTATCTTCTTGTGGAACTTGAACTGGTGAAGGCATATGACAAAAAGTCACTATGGTATTCAATCAGCTCTGTTACATGTGCTGGCTTGGCACAGTGTTTAAGGTGTTTGCCTTACAGGCACAAGGTTCCAGGTTTGATTCTCACTTGGGGTATTTAGCTGGGCTTGAAATGACCACAAGGACAGTTAGCTTGCTACTATTTTTGGGTGGGAGGTTGGCATAATGGTTAAAGTATTTACCTTACAAATACAATGTGCAGGGTTTGATTCTCATATGGGGTAATTTACTAGTCCTAAAATAGCCCATAAGGGCAGTTAGCCTAGTACTAATCTATGAATTTATGAACCTATGTGGCCATAAACACCTATATCACTAAATGGTTAGACCAGTGTATAGCATACATGGCATATCACTTTGTTGAGATGTGTGACATGACATACATCTCAGGTCCAGTGATCAGAGGAGTACACTATGGGTGTCTGTTAAGTTCTTGTCTGCCCCTTAGTTAAGTGATGGACATCACAGATGATATACACATGCTGTGTCCAAACAGCTGCCTGAAGGACTACAGCTTGTGGGCAGTCATAGACTCCAACTGTGATATTAGTATAATACACAGTATCATCACATACCAGAGACTGCTGTCACAGCCATGACACCTGCATTGACGAGACACATGGAGGGATGTGTTGGATCAACAAACAGACAACACCCAACTATAATGTGGACATCACATCCTATAATCAGGCCATTAGGTATGTGACTTGTGTCCTAGTGTAGAGGGTAAGTGGTACATCCACCAGCATGTGGTCAAACAGTGCTGACTACTTCTTTGACTGTGACAGAAATACTGGGTATGTGAAGGACATGCACATCAGAGGGCATAATAAGGTCATATTTTCCAGCCTTCATCACATCAATAACCAAGTACAATGCACCCTTTTCCATGTACCTCCCTACACATGTTCCAGTGATGTGTAACTGATGTGTACAAACTTTGTCACAGTGTACCATCATACAGGTTACTGTCCATAGCTAGGTATCCTTTCTGGGGAATATATATATGACTGACTGATGCTGCAGACCACCAATCAAGTTGTTACACCAAATGTATGTGTGCTACCTGTTCACCTTATTCACCTTATGCACACACTGCATATATAGGTGTTTGACAACATTAATGGCATGCATATCATTTGTGACAGTGTGAATTGTGCAACAGATATATGCCATACACACAAGGCAACTTGTCTGTAGTGCCATACTGTCACATACGGGTATAGTAGTGTCCCTAACACCTCCTCCAGATATTACAATACCAGGACAGTGTGAGTGGTTACCCTGAGAGTGTAGATGTATCATACTAGTTGTCCAGTGTGTGTGCAGGCTTATCTGTCATCACTCCACATCTCAAATGTTATGTAAGAGACATGGGATTAGTGGTGGTATTATTCAGATATTATCCATGATTGTGGTTGGTTCTTGTAATGTTTGCCATGATCCTTTACCTGTGGCCATCATGCTGGTGATCTCTGCTGAGAGTACACATATTCAGGTATCCAAATGCAAGGCAAGTCGTTAGCAGTAGAACAGGGTCCTTAGATAATAAAGAAAAATACAATTTCCACAAGAACATCTCATAGACCCCACAATGGCTGTATCTGTAGATATAAAATTTGCTGTAAGTTTCCACAGGAACTTTCAATGACCCACTCAGCAGGTAAAATCTGTAGAAAATGTATTTGGTGAGCGCTTTCGTGGCATAGATACACCACTTCATTAGACCTACTACTAATAAAGCATCTGGCAGGTGGATAGTAAGACTCAGGGAAGATAAAAGGAAGGGGTTTAAATGATAGGGTACCCCTTAAACCCCTGTTAAAGTCAAGACCATTGGCTAGAAAATAAAGTTGTGTAATCAGACATAACAGTTATATATATTGTAATGTATGCATTTTTGATATATATATTTTTTATAGAATGTCTTTTAACTGACAAGGATGTATAGCATATATTTTTAAATTGTTAGCTCTTAGTAATGATGTATCTGTCTTGGAGGAAGGTGTATTCAAGTTAATAATTGCTGACTGATGATTGGTTGTTTTTTAACTGACATGGATATATAAGTGCTAGATGTGTTATTAGTAGTAGGTCTGATGAAGTGGTGTATCTATGCCACGGAAGCGCTCACCAAATACATTTTCTACAGATTTTACCTACTGAATGGTTCATTGAAAGTTCCTGTGGAAACTTACAGCAAATTTTATATCTACAGATACAGCCATTGTGGGGACATATTCAGGTATATCACCTGCACAGCTTCCCATATGCACCCAACCTCAATTGTATGTCAGATCCCTGAAATATGTCCTCTGCATTATTCATGTAAGGATGCTTATCTCACACACAT
Organism: Protopterus annectens; assembly: GCF_019279795.1. NCBI lineage: Eukaryota > Metazoa > Chordata > Ceratodontiformes > Protopteridae > Protopterus > Protopterus annectens. Next base: position 1,464,096,924 of record NC_056744.1, on the reverse strand, counting down.
TCTCTACATTATGTCACTTGTGTGACAGTCACAGACAACACATTTTATCTGTACAGTTTGTACTGTACCATAAAGATATGTGCTTAGTGTTGGTGCTACAACCATCTTCCACTGACATGCCCTCCACTGCTCTACATGCGGGAGTTTCACAGATCATTACCCTGCACACAGTAATTGCATCCGGCTCCCCTGCACATAGCTCATAAGATATACCCTGCAGCTTTTAATTAATCTCTGCAAGGGGACAATATTTAGCTTAATATAGCCCATAAATTTGGTGTAAAACTAAACCAGTAAAATACAACCAAAAAGATACATTGGCATGAAATTAAACTAGTACAAAACAGCCAAAAAGATACATTTGGAAAAGAAACAACTAAGCCCAGGGATATAATTGGATTTAGTGTTAGCCTCATTGCGCTTGCCCTCGCTGCACTCGTGCTCACTCCACTTCCCTCCCTGCCCCCTATTCCTACCCACCCCCACTAGTGCTACATTTCAACTAAACCTAGCCACTCCCCTCATGTTAACCACCAATCACTGAATCTGCCCCACCCCTGTATCCATTTCCTTCTCTTTCACTATTCCACATCCTTGTAAAGCATAGTCTTCATCTAACTACCTTACAATCACAAACAACACCTCTCATCATCTGCCACACCCACCCCATCCTAAGCAGATCTCTCAGTCATGACCAAACCATGCCCAATCTAGCCAAACCCACATACATACACCTTTTACTATTGCTCCTAGGTGTATCCACCCTCCCACTGCTAACTTTTATCACCAACCACCAAAAACAACTTAATTGTATCCACATACCAAGAAAGACTACTTCCACTAACATTATTACAACACACCCTTTTACTCATCTAGCCCCACATCACTACCAAACTTTCTTTATTCACCACTATGCACACAGATTACAGCCATCACACTACCAGTCCCAAACAACTATAAAGAACTTTAAGACCCTAAACAAACTACTCATACTCTATTTTTACCTCAGAATGCAACTCATTAGCTGTGATGATATATACCCAAACCCAGGCCCACAAAATCTAGGAGCCCTAACCCTCAACCCGAATGATACCCTACTCCTCCACAGAGACAAATCCAGGCTCCTCATTTTAAATTTAAATGTCAGAAGTATACTAAACAAAGTCCATAACCCTCATGCACTACTCTCCTTTTATCAACCTGAGATAGTCATACTAACAGAGACTTGGCTTAAACCAGGCAACCACAACAATGAAATCACTCCACCAGGTTACAATATAATTCGTAGTGATAGAATACGTAAAAAAGGGGAGGTGCTGCTATAGTGTATAAATCTCACCTTATCCTTGAGAAAGTAAACATAACAATGCCAGACCTCAATAAAGTTGAACTCACTCTAACAAAACTAAAACTTAATGATAGTAAACACATCAACATCATAGGATGCTACATCCCTCCAGGCAACAATATCCCCATTACAGAAAAACTCCTAGAATGGATATCTAACTCCCTCCCTCAGGAAAGCATAGTATTAGGAGACCTTAATACTGACTGGCAAAACTGTTCCAGTCATAACCCACTCTCCCATATTAACCCACATGGCCTAACCCAACTCATTACTTCCCCCGCAAGAACAAGCAAGAGAACCAAACACCAATCCACTCTAGATTGGATACTCATATCCCACCCATCACTGATATTCCTCGCAGGGTGTCTACCACACACCCTGAGTGACCACCAAGCCATATTCTTACTCAGATCAAAATCACCACAACTGACCCAAATATCTACGTGCCTAATTAGAAACAAAAAACACTTTAACTGCTCCAACTTTATAGATGACCTAAAAATGTGCAACTGGACCCTCCCTTAAAACCTACCTCTTGATGAAGCTGTACTATATTTCAATACTACCTTCTTAAACACCCTTAAATATCATGCCCCCCTCCAGAACAACAAGAATTAAAACTAAATACACCCCCTGGTTAACCCCAGACACAAAATCCCTCCTCAAAAAAAGAAACAAGGCCTGGACCAACTACCTCAACAGTAAATCCCAATTGAACAAACAAATATATGTTGAACTATGTAACAAAGCCAAAAAACTCACCAAACAGACAAAACATCTTACTACCAAAAGTTACAGGATAAGCACAGTAACAACCCACACAAATTTTGGGCAACAATTAACTCTATTCTACAACCAGGTAAAACAACTACCCCAACCCCAAAAATAGATGATAACCAATAAGACATCCCCACTCAATTTAATAAATACTTTACAGACACCATCCAGACCCTTGAAAACAACCAACCCTATGACAACATCCCCATCCCTGCAAATCCACCCCCACCACAACTAACAATTGCCCCAGTTCAGCTTCCATGCAAAACCAACCAAATCCATTGAAAAACTACTCCGCAAGCTCAAACCAACGTCTCCAGCCTCAGATAAATTACCCGCTGAATATCTCCACTTGATTGCAGAAGCCATATCATATCATATCATATCATATCAAGTCTCTATCCTAATTAACAAATCCATCTCCGAGTGTATAGTACCCAAGCTATGGAAAATATCACATATCATCCCTCTACATAAAGGGAGAACCTCCCTGGAACTCAATAACTGCTGCCCTATAGCCTTTATCTAAATGTTTAGAGAGTCCTTAAGACTTGAAGAACTTGAACTTTATTGGCAAATTCATCTTAAAGCATACTACTACCCAGGTATTAATGACATGTGCTCAATTAGATGTCTACTTAAATTGAACAGTATAACTAGATGACAGAATCTCTTTTCTAGCTATATAACACAAAAATAATTTTTATATTAATATTATGAATAATATTCATCTCTAATAATAACTTATGTTAGTAAATGTGATACCAGAATATTCAGCCTCAATTCTCCTTAAAGGTAATAGTTAGACTGTGTATTTTTTAATATATATACTTTTTAAATTATTTTTATATAATGAATGCCATATTGTGGAATTAAATGAATGGCATAGCATAGTATGAATGCTACAGATTTAGTAATATGGTCATCATAGCTAGCTAAAATTATATACTAACATCAAGTTAATTTCTTGTATGGTAAATTTAGCCACTGTTAATGATGCCTAAATGTATTTCTCAAACTGCCAGCTGAGTTATTTCTCTGGGCTTGGCGATTAGCTATGAACCAGTATGAAATGTTGTAGTAACAAAGCTTGTAGTGCAAAAAAAGTTTGTATTGCAGAATTTCAGCAGTGTAATAGTAATTCCTTATAGGTAACCTTATTATTTCATATGTTTATTTGTTCTTGTTGTTTAAAGTATACCTATCAGCATACTTTACTTTTAAACCATAGCTTCACTCTTCCTTGTTCATGGTTGTCAGCATAGTTTTAGTATTAAACAGTATTTTTTCATAGTGTGTAGAACAGTAAGGGTTAACTATTGCTGCTGATGTCATCACAGCACATGAGCTGAAAGGCTCAAGCACTTCCTGGTATTTTATTTAACTGAAACTTTTACCTTGAATGTTTGCATCTGAAGAAGTTTGATTTTATTAAACGAAAAGTGCTTTATGCATTTTAAAACTATTGGTTGCTTTCTGAAGCCGTTTTTTTTTTTTTCTATTTTATGAATCAGAACAACAGCAATTCTGACTTGATGACGTTTGTTCTAAAAAGTAATTTTGAGGATAATTATTATAAACAGGTTAGATGAATAGTTATTGGGGCAGATGTGGCCTTGATTTTTGCTATTATTTGGTATTGGGAATCTCTATTAAAGCATTCTTTAGATTTCTTGATGACATCCTATTTTTATAGCAAGGTGATAAACTAGCACTTTAGGAACTATGCACATATAGATAAGGGAGATTTAAAATTCACTTTTAATAAGAATTCTATAAACTTTTTGGATATTAACTTAAAATTTAAAAAAGCAGGGATTTCAATCAAATATATATAGGAAGACATGTTCTGATGGCTATTTACATGTTAGTAGGGCACATCCATTTTGTCAATAAAAAGTTAAGGGAGAGTTTATAAGGTTATCAAGTGTGATATGAGATGATGATGAAACCTTGCAGGTTGAATAGGATAAGCTTATAGTGATGTTTCTTGACAGAGACTACCTTCTGACTTTGTTAGAAGTGGTTAAAGTAGTTCTACTTAAGAGATTGTTGGTTTTGCTCAATTTTACAGCAAAAGGTGGGTATTATGAAAAATCCACAAAAGAGCAAGCTTATAATGTGACAAAGGTTTTACCATTTAATAGGGAGGTAAAAATATATCTAAAAATTGGGCATGCGTTTTTAGTTCTTTTGGAATGATGGAAAACAGTTTACAGCCAAATTACATATATAGATGGGGTACAAATTTAGAAATGATTATGAAGAATAACGCCAATTCACCTTTTTATAAAACAGGCCAATATAGAATATTAAAATGTGGAGCCTTTCACAATGCCATTTTATATATAATGGAGATAGTGTAATAGTATTCTCACCCCAAGGTATTATACAGTAATGGAAAATTGAACTGTAACATAACTCAAGTAAGTCAATGTATGCCATAAAATTCATTTTATATTGGTAAACTGAGCACTCATTGAAAACATGCATTTATGAACTCAATCAATTAAAAAAGAAGATGAAAAATGACTTGTGTAGACAATCTGTTTCATGTTCTAGCTTTTTCTAGCGTAAGTTTTTATTTTTTTATTTTAGAAAAGGTTTGACAGACTGTTAGAGGGATTATGGGAAGCAAAACCTCAAGAATAAAGAGTTAGATTTACATAGATATTCAAATGCAGTCCAACTACCAGGTCTGGATGAGAAGTTAAGTAGAAATAATATATTGTCACTGAAAGCTGATAACATTGATTGACTTTATATAATCTATAAATTGATTGTAAAAGATTATTTATATGTATAATTTTTGTCTTATACACATTTATTCATTCTTCTAAGTTGATTTAACTATACTATATAATGAATATTTATTAGTGATGTCAAGTGGTGGCATCCTACAGGTTTAAGACATGATAACTTGATTTATTATTTAATTCCTGGGTAATAGTGTTTTTATTTATTCTGATAAAGTTCATAGCTATGCACTGAATGAAAGCACTTAACCACGTTTAAACATTAAGTGTTGTGTGGTGTGTATAAGCAAGAGTGGTCAGTTATCAGCTCTTGGATTAAAATTATAGTTTTGATACCTCAGGAAAAACATTGGAGAGGGTCTGTTAGCACTGTGACTAAAAATAAGATACCTTAAAACATGCAGTTTTTAACTTTTTTTAGCATTTATAACTAATATAAAAGAGGAAAGAGCTGGTTTGAGAACACAAGTCAGAGTAATTTGAGCAAAAAAAGTGAAAATTAAAATAGGTTCCAGAAGCTGTGCAAGATGCCTGCAACTTACACTACTGTCATTCTATTTACGTGACATAGAAGCAAAAACAATTTCCTTAAGTGTAGCATGACTCATAAAGGGTGCTTGAAGTGGATTCTGGGAAAAAAGTCCAAGATCACTTTACGGTGGCAGCTCTACTGAGATATAACAACCATACACACGCAATGATTCTGATGCATACAAGGATATAATATAATAACTGAGATATAGTGACAAACATAATGCATTTATTTCTTTGTACTTTTTATTGACTGGGTTAGTACATTAGCCTCTTCAGGGAAGACCCATGATGGTATACATACTGACTAGAGGAAATTTGACCAGAACACTGAGGAACTTCCACTACTCCTGGTAGTAGGGGAAGAGTTTGTATGTGAAAACTCACTTCCTGTTTCCTGTCCAAGCATGGAGGCAGCCTCAAGAAATGGGAAGAAAACATGGGAGCTGTAAGCCAGAGTGAAATGGTGGTGAAAAGTAAGAGAAATAGTAGAATAGGTACCAGAGATGTTCACAAGCAATTTGGGAGCAGGGGAAACCATTTTTGAATGGAGAGGAGATAGAGAAGGAAATGGAATTGAATGGAGAGCTGGAAATGGATTCAGAGCAAAATTTCCCCAAAAATCTGTCTGAATCGACAAATGGTGGAAAAATGTATTACTTCAACCCTCCAGTTGGGAGGGTTGCAGGATGTTTGTCTGGAGGAGATGATAAACCAGATTGAGCCAGAGAGTGGAGTAGCAATATCCTGGAGTGAAATTATAGGCAATAGAAGAAAATGTGAAAGAGAAGGTTCCAGAGAAAAGGTGTTATGCTGAAACAGTGGTAGAAGTGGCCAAATAGGAGATAGGAATAAAGGAAACAAAGGCAAAATTTGGTTTGTTTTTGGGTGAGCAATACAAAGGAAGAAAGTCTGGACAGATATGAGGTAATGGGCAGTGTTATAGTACCCTTGGGAGTTAAAGTGGAAGAGGTAAGAGCTTTCATTTTAATTAACAGACATTTTGTGACTTGATATTTGAAACAGGTCAGGCCATGGGAAATTTTGGGAGAGTTTGGGAAAAAAGACAAGACTTTCTATGGTTAGAATATGTTGTACAACCTTTTTAGACAAAACGGGTTTTCATTCTAAGGTGGAAGCAAAAGAATTGAAAGAACATTTACTGACAATATATATAAAGTGATGGACATGACTAATATATGATGAAAGAGGACTATGGGTAGGAGGGTGAGAATGTGGAGTAATTTTAAAAATGGAAAATGACAATGTTATGCATATACCTAGTATATTAATGTTCATGGCAACAGAGGTCAACCCAAAACTTGTTTTTTTGTAGAAAGAATGATTATTTAATTAATGAATGTGATAAAAATATGTTATATGGTCAGATAGGCCATAATGCAAAGAAATGCAAATTAAAGTGTAAAAATGTGGCACTGCAGGACATTCATAGTATGTGAGACAGAGACAAGAAAATGAAAATAAGAAACTGTAAATGAAATTATACAAAAAAGAAATAGAAGATGATGTACAGAAAGATGCATAACAGAAAGATGTACAAGTTGTTTTTAAAATTAAAAAGATAACAGATGAGACAAATGAAGAAACAGAGTGGCTAAAATTCAATAGGAAAAAGACTTAGAGAGAAAAAGTTCAAAAACGTACTGGTAAGAGAAAGTAAGAATTGTATGGGATAAAAATATTGTTTTATAACTGCTCTATAAAGATACTAAATAGAAATAGGGAGATTAACTGTAGTTGGTTTGAGATGAAAAAAAAAACATGTACACAGGTAATCTACTTTTAAATACCGAAATCTCAAAAGATCAAATACCAAAATACCAAGACTCGAAAACCAAAATCTTTACTGAAAGTGCAAAAGATTGAAGGTCAAAACACTGAAAGTTCAGAATGGGGAGTGTTAGAAGACAAAGTGTCCAAGTTGTAATACCAGTAATGGCACTGATAATGCCATAGGAAAGCTGTGGTTAGTGTTTGTAAATGTGGTATGTCCCTTTAAATTTATACAGGAAGTATATGACAGACATTTTGTACACTCCTGGCAGTAGTGGATGTGTGGAAGATAAGGTTAAAAAAATGTATATGCCCTTTTCTCCATTGTAGTGCAATCCTGGAGTTGGTATACATATAGTTTGGGGGTATGTGGGCACAGTCTCCCACTTAGATTGGTTTTTGATAGTCCAAATTGCTGAGGGAAGGTAGTTCTTGTTTGTGTTGTGAGGTATATAGTGTTTTTTACAGTATTGTTTTGGTGTAGTGGATTGTATGTGAGGTTTGCTTGTTCAAGTTCGGTATTTTGGGCAGCAGTGCTTTGCACTTTCAGTGTTTTAAGATTTTGGCTTTCTGGTCTCAGTATTTTGGTATTCAGTCTTTTGAGATTTTGGTATTTAAAAGTAGATTCATATAGGGTTATAGCCCTATATGCTTATGTGACAAAAAAGAGAGAGAAGCAATATTTAAAGTATACTTAATTATGTTTGTATGAATATGGATATACTAATGGCAGGTGATTTTAATTGTAGCCTAAGAAACAAAAAGATGGATTGTGATATTAAAATAGTTACAGATATTATGAGGAGTGGGCAGTTAAAAATATGGGGAAATAAACACTGGACCTATAAAAGGAATTAACTTAAGATGGAAATTGATTACTTTTTTAATATCAGAAAGTTTAAAAATTACTCAAAATGAATAAAATATACTGGAATTTCTGATCATGTAACTATTTTGATAAAAGTTCATGAAAATGTGGAATATATTAAAATAGGAAAAGGAATCAAAATAATTAGTGAAAAAGAATTAGATACAGGAGAAAGAATAGAGCTTGCAAAATTATGGAAGGAGCATATTAGTATGAGACCTTTACATGAAAATTGGACTATTTGTCAGATACAATTTAATGTGTAGAAATGGAAAAGAAAAATGGAATACAAAAAATAACTTTTTAATGGTTTAGTGAAAAAGACAAAATGCATTAAAGAGAAATATGTAAAAGAAAATTTGTTATATAAGCAAAAATCTTGCTTACAAGGGAAAAAGAGAAGCTGCACCATGTTTATATAAAAATATTAAGAAAAATAAGAGAATAAAAAAATTAAAGGAAACAAGAAGAATAACTAATTAAGCACTATGTAATAGATTTACATAGCAAAAGAGAGGTGCGCATAGAACACATTTATAACTGTTAGAGGTTTAATAAAGACAACCCTGAATATTTAGAGAAAAAAAGTATAAATGAGTTGAATGAGACTATGAAAGACATCAACATAAATTCATCTCCTGGAATAGATGGGATTGAATATAATATGTATAAAGAAATGAAAGACTGACAAAAAATGGTATCTATACAAGTTATAAATGAATGGATTGAAACAGGATTAAGTACAAGGAAATTTGTATGGGAGAAAGATGATAAAGATAAACGTATTGGAGGTCTATAACATTAAATACAGACTATAAAACTTTCATGAGAATAGCTATAATGTAAAATGGAAAGGTTATATGATCAAAATCTGTATGGAAGAAAAGGAAAAGGAGTAAGGAATTGTGTTTAATAACAGAAATAATTAACATTAATAAGTAAGCAGAACTAAAAGTTATGATAGGGAATGTGAGTAAGGCATATGATAATATCCAATATGAAGCATTATGGAGAATTTTGCAGGCATATAATGTGACAAAATATTACAAATTATTAAATTATTATATGAAAAATTTATGTAAAATTAAACAGAATGGGTGGATTGAGGAATATGAGAAAACAGTGTGGAATAAAACAAGGATATCCACCAGAAGTGTAATATTTTCATTAGTTATGTATATGGTAGTTATGGAAATAAATAAAATGACAAGTAATGGAGGATATAAAATGATGGAGGTACAAATACCAATAATGCATACTTATGCTGTTAATGGAAGCAATAAACTAATTTTAATATTAATTTTTCTTTTAAGTATAAGTGAAGAGAAATGTAAAGGATATGGTTATGAAGATATAATAGGAGGTGTAGAATATAATGAAAACTGTACAGATATATTGGAAAACAGATTTTCATATAGAAAGAAAGCACGTTTGATAAACATCATAACATTGGGGAAAAATAGCTTATGTGGCAAATATTTACATGATACCAGGGAAGTATAAAAAATAAATAATATTGTCCTTTTTATGGCGGTCGAGTTTGAACCCTGTAAAGAGCGGAATTTGATATATGAAAGAATAGGGGGAACTGGGCTTGATAAACCCAGTTGTATCTGCAGCATCTTTAAATATGTATAAAGTTTCAAAAGGAGTTATGACAGATAGCAAATATGTGGTAGAGGCAATATATGGTAAATACAAGGAACGTTGGGAAGAAATTGGAAAGAAAAGAAGTGTTACCAAGAAATGAAATAATTTCATAATAAAATTCTGTTATGGAAGCTAAATAATTTAATAGAAAAGAATTGCTGATCCATTGAAAGAATTTGAAATAAGAAAAAAAGCAATAATAAAGTATAAAAAAAATGAAAGAATGTAATGATTTTTTGTGGAGGCTGTCTATAGTTAAACTAACAGTAAAAGCAAGTATGACATACTAAAGTAAATAGGATAGAATATGTAAATGTAAATAATTTGAAACTGCAGAACATGTTTTTTTGAAATGTGAAAGAATTCAAGATTTAAAGAAAGTATATAAACATGATTTGGTTAAAAATGTTTTAAAATTTGAATGTTAAACATGGGCATGCTAGAATAGGTTATTATGGAACATCAAGAAAAGGTAAATAAAATGTACATTTATTTATATGGAATGAAAGACTTGATCAAATACAATGGAAAATGGATGTTAAAAATATTGGAGAAAATATGGTTTTGGTTGTGGGTTAAAGGATGGGGGTAATACTTAAAAAGGAATTGATGTACTGAGTGATATTATTCATGTTAATAATGTAAGGATGTAAATTATATGAAATGTATGAATATTTACAAATAAAAACCCCTACTGTTTGAAGGACTCTTTGTAAGATGATTACTAGGTGGCGCCAGAGAGCTGTTACTGGTGATCATGGAATCTAAGGTGGAGGCTGTAAGTGGAGATAAGCTGGAAAAAGAAAATAGAAAATGCAATTCAGAAGGTAAAAATATGCTTTGAAGATGAATATCATGGAATCATGGTGTCTGGGTGACTTTTAAAATATGATTGAAGAAGTAGAACCAGAAGAATTGGAGACAATGCAGTAGACTGTGGTAATGGACAAAATATTTGTCAGTGAGGAGATGACAAAAGACAGAAATATTCTGTAAATGATGCTATGGATACAGAAGGGGGCACCTCTGTTCAGTAGAGTAAGGCCATACTCTATGTTGGGATGCAGAAAGATGGAGCAGAGAGCAGTAATGAGACAGACTGACAGGAGTGTTTCCATAATAATGACTTATGCAGCAACAGTTACAGGTTCCAGTGAAAAACTGCAGAAAGAAAAAGATGTGCAGGTGGAGAAGACAGTCTGGAGCTATTAAGAGCTGAAGGGAAAGGTCTGTGAAGGGGGTGAAAAAGTATAAACAGCAAATAAACAGGTACTGTGTTTTAGAAAACGTTGTCATGCCCCTAGGATTTGATTTGCCTGATGTTAGGGATTTAATACATATAGGAACTGAATGTTTCTGTGAAATAATGTGAGACATTTAAATGCATTAGTAGAAAAAATGTTAACGAATGTGAAAGTAGTACTATATCTCCTTGTAAGTAATATGTTTATGACAATTTAAATGTATAGTTAAAAAGAAAACTGTTGTTACAAATTAGAACACCTGGGATTAAGAAAATGGATTAAAAATTGTTTACATCAGGATCATGCGAGTGATATTAAAAGAAGTTGTGGATGACATGAAAGTATGGACTGGGGTGGGAAGTTTATGCAACTTTAAAAACAGAAAACAAGCTGCAGCGTGCACCTAATATGATAGTTATAAGTGGCGTAAATATTGGGGACAGCCAAAAGCATTTTATTTCTGTGGGGTTAATCACTTTTAATCCTGGACTTTACGAAAAGGTATGGGAAATTTGGACATTCCAAAAACAAACTGTAAAACCATATTGTAGGAAATGTAAAAGTGAGCAACATTTTGATTTGATTGTCCTCCAAAAGATGAAAAAAAGGCAAACTGGAGGAAAATGAGGGGAAAAATGAGTTTTACACAAGAAAAGGTGGAAGAGAATAATGAAATGAAGGGGTGAGGGTGGGAGTGAGAACTACAGAGAAATAACATAAAAAGATGCATCAGATGAAGTCTAGAAAATAATAAATGAAAAACATTTACAGAGATGGAAGACAGGTTTGGGGTATTAGAAACAGGGAAGAAGTGGGGGCTATGAGCCTGAATCAGACAAAAAGGTAGAATGTTTTATCAGAGGAAGGGTGAGCAGGAGAAAAAGGAGGCTGAAAGATGAAGTGGAAAAAATGACAAAGGGGGAAGGTTAATAAAAGCAAATCATCACTAAATGTGAATAGCATGAAAAGTAATTTTTGAAGAATGACTGTGTTTGAATGGTGTGAAAAGATAGATGCAAATATTTTTACTTGTTATAAGATGTACAGATTAAAAACAAGGGTGGAATTTAAGATGGTATGGAAAAGAAAAGTGGTTGTGGACTATAGGGAGTGATACATGTTTAGGTATTGCAATATTATTGGTGGATGGTGTATAAATGTTTAAATAGCATAGTTATGACTAGAGAGAGAACAGAAGGGAAATGACATAAGCAACAAGAAATTTGTGAAAAATAGTGGAGAAAGGGGTAGTGGAAAGTCTTGAAGAAATTATATAAATATAATAATGAAAATGTAAAAATAATGATATTGACAAAAGTTATATTTGAAAGGGAGAAAAAAGTTTCCAAATTTTTAGGTAAGAAACTGAGAAATGAGAGAAAAATGAATGTGTTGAATGAAAAGGGACAGTTAAAATTCAAACACAAGGAAATTATGGGTACAGTTGAGAGGTATATGTAAAATATGTATGAGAAAAAGAATGCAACAGGGAGAGTAGGGAGAGTAAATAAATTGATAAGGGAGGTAGTGGAAGAAATGGAAAGAATAGAGAGAAAAAGCATTAGAGAACAGGGGGTGGTATAAAGGAAGGTAAAGAATAATCCACACCAGGTCTAGATAGATTAGGGTACAGTTTTTTTAAAGAGTCAGATAATGAAAAAGATATTTTTCTAGAAATTTTGAATAAATGTATGGAGGAATATAATAAAGAGATTTGTAAGGGGGTTATAGGATTTAAAATTGGGAAAGGGAAGAAATAAACTGGAGACCAAATATCTTAGGAAATACTGATTATAAAATATTTATGAAGATTATTCAGAAAATAATGATGGCTGTCGTGAAAGGAGAACTGGATGAAAGATTATATTTGATTAAAGGGAAAAGAGCAAATGAAATGCTGATGGTTGAAGTAGTTGAGTATATAGATTAGGAGAAGGAAAAGTAACAGTATGTGATGTGGTCAAGGCATTTGATAGTATTGGTCGGGTCTATATTATATCATTGAATGCTTAAAAAAGCGAACGCTGATTGATCGACCTAATTTAAGCAAAAGCTTACAATCTCGACTTGTCAGATCAGCAATTTTTTTCCCAGGGAAAAAGATTGCTGATCCAAAACACATACACACAACACAAGCACACCAAACAAACAGAAATCCACACACATACACCTAAAATCTGATGCCTAACCCTACACTAAACTATGCACACACCACTAACTACCCACTTACCATAACCCAAACCCTAACCCTAAGGTCCGTCACTATCTCACACTCACCTCACCCACTCCCTAACCCTAACTCACTTAAATCCGCCCTAACCCTCATGTCCACTCAATCGCACACACACCTAACCCAAGCCTTAACCCTAACTCACCTAAATCACCCTAACACTCACATCCACACAATCGCACACTTACGTGAATCCGACCGGTAACTTTCCACCATAACACTGAAAATACCGAAGCAACAGAAATGGACAACCGAATTCTTTCCCTAGGAAAAAATTTGAGTTTCTGCTGCTTCGATATTTTCCACTTTCGAACAAATAACATTGATCAATCAGCGTTCGCTTTTTTAAGCATTCGCTGATCTAATATAGACCCTATTGGTCATGGGAAAATGAAGATTTTAAAATATGAGGTAGAAAAAATAAGGATACACATGGCAATTTATGAAAATTTGTGCGTCTGTGATGGTGAATGGAATGGTAGTTAAAAAGATAAGAGAAGGGAAGGCAGGTAAAGCAGGATTATCAATTGTGCATGCAGCTGTTTGCAATGGTAATGAATGCACTTATACAAACATGTTGATCAGGGCAAAAGGATGGCAGATGAAAAATTAAGGAAGGGGTGAAGTTGCCAATAATGTTACCCTATCCAGATGATTGTTTTAGTGGTTAAGAATTTAGGATGAAAGATAAATTACGGAACAGAGCAAATTGTGGGTAGTAGGATTGCAATTAAATAAATTAAAAAGTAAGGGGTTTCAAGATATGGTAATGGCAATAATTTATTTTATCAAAAATGAAATTGACATTCTAGGGGTTATGTTTGAAAGGGAACAAGCAGTAACAAAACAATGAAGAGAAGTTAAAAAACACAAAAGCTAACAGACACACATACACACACACACACACACACACACACACACACACACACACACACACACACACACACACACACACACACACACATATATGTGAAATACATATATTTTAGGAAAGCTACAGTATTTATGGTATTTACATATTTCCTAGATGTTTGAAAACTGAATTGTTGAGTTTCTTTTTTATGGAGAGCAAGGTTGACTCCAGTCAAAAAATGGGCAATTTATAATATAAAAGAGAAGGGTGTCTTGTATTTAATAAATCGTTTTCTTAAGGTTAATAAATTTGCTTTGGTTGTTAAAAACTGATACAAGTGAAGCAGAAATGGGAAGAGAATGGTATAAAAATGGATGAAGGTGAACCTTTGTATTTATCCTTGAGGGGGACTGAGGGTGAATACAAGGAAGCAGTAAGGAAAAGGCAAGAATGGTTTGAATCCTTTTTGATCCCAGTGATTTTCTGTGACATTTATTGTCAGTGAAAAAGTACCATGAAATATAAAACGATAGAAGAATGTGTAACAGTTGTAATGGTAACCATAACATTGGCTTTTAGATTGTAAAGAAAATGAAGGTTTGTGTTTGTGGACATTATTCAATGATGTTTATGACTGGAAAGTATTTGATACTGACATGATGCTGTGTGGAGAAGTATGGGTGGGACTGAAAAATAATGAAAAATGGAATAAAATGTTACGCATTACTATTTGTTGTTTGTTTTAAACAAGATATGAACTGCTGTATAATAAAAGATGATGAGAAAGTAATTTCAGATATAAAGAAATGGTTATGGTAGAAAGTGTAGGGGGATGGAATTGATGTTAAATGTATTTAGGAAAATGAGCACAAACGCCTTGATTCCAAAAGGCTTGACCTCATTGTCAGTGACCAGATACACTGAGAGAAGGTGTTCTGGAATCTGGTCTCCATAGCAAGCCTCTTTATAGCTGGACTTTACACCAAAGTCATTCACAGTGACAGCAAATTTTTCAGAATCAGGGCAGACTTACACAGAACAACTGTTTTATAATCCGGCCCAATGCATTGTATTGAGCTTTTTAAAGTATAATGAATGCATAAATAATGAAATAAAGATGGAAAAGTGTTTAAGCAACTCCTACTTTTTTGATAAGTGTCATGGGATCTTTACATCCACTTGACCTACCACCAACTCAGGCAGATGAGGCCTCAGTTTAACATTTCAGCCAAAGGATGGCACAAACAGGAATGCAGCACCCCCCCCCATGCTGGTCTGCAGTGTCATTATAGGAAAAATTAATCCAAATACCTGTCATGGGTATAAGATACACAGCATTATGTATCAAAGGTGAGTGTGCTACCTGTTGGGCTACTAAGACTACAAACAAAACAGTTTCCCAGCCCCTTCATGAAAACAACAGTGATAAAGAGAAAAATTGTACCAAGCAAACACAGCAACATGAACCGCCTTGTATTTTTTTCTGATTTGCTGAAATAAGTCTGATTTTACAGAACACTGCTGAATGTTGTATTAGCACCATAACTTTCAATTTATTTTCAAGAGTTCTGGACAAAGCCAAAAATAATGGGTGGAGGAACTCAATCAGGGCAATTTTTAAATATTATTCTAATTCAGTTAAACATTTAACATATTTTGCATTAGTATGCATTGTTTGAGCAATAAGAGGTGTAAAACTAAAATAAGTCAAAAAGTAAGGAGTTTGGAGATGTGGTAAGAATGGCAGGAATTTGTTTTACCAGAAGTGAAATAGATGTTCTAGTGGTTACGTTTGAAAGGGAACAAGTAGTAATAGAACAATGGAGAAGTTCTAAAAAATTCAAAAGCTGACCGATAGAAAAAGGGTATATATATATATATATATATATATATATATATATATATATATATATATGTATATATATATATATATATATATATATATATATATATGTGTGTGTGTGTGTGTGTATATATATATATATGTATATATATATACATATATATATATATACATATATTTATATATATATATCTATCTATCTGTCTATATATATATATATA